>NW_024080603.1:7300061-7418600 GCF_014754425.2 Oryx dammah | reverse complement strand
CCCTCCCCACAACATCTCTCTGGGTCATCCCCGCGTACCAGCCCCAAGCGTGCCATATCCTGCATCGGACATAGACTGGCAATTCGATTCTTACATGATATTATACATGTTTCAATACCATTCTCCCAAGTCATCTCACCCTCTCCCTCTCCCACTGAGTCCAAAAGTCCGTTATACACATCTGTGTCTTTTTTGCTGTCCTGCCTACAGGGTCATCATTGCCATCTTTCTAAATTCCATATATATGTGTTAGTATACTGTATTGGTGTTTATTAGTAGGGCATTTAATCTTTTTTATGCCTTTTGAGTAGCATAAAAAGGCTGTATGTGAGAGGATATATGTGAAAAGGCTAACATTTCTTGTAGAAATAGAAGTATAAAATGTTTATATATAAAGGAAGCCTTAATTTATATGTATATTTTAAAAGATCTGCCCCATTTCACTGATGTAATTTTAAGCATCAATCATTCCTCTTTTGTTCACAAAGCACTTCTTTACCTGCTTGGGATAGAAGAATTCTTTGGTTCTACCTGTTCCTGTCTGTACCTGGATAGAACAGACCCAGAGAAGAGATTAGATCAAGGTGGAGCACTGGCTTGAATGGCAGCCTTCTGAAATTGTTTTGAACAGGAAAGATGCATGTGCCTTTTCCATAGCCTCCTGGAAAATCAGCTGATCGCAGTTAACCAGAGATTGTTGAAAAAAATTACTGAGGCAAAAGGCAAGTGTGAAAAACAATTGAAAGTGAATACTGTAGCCCAGGGGCACGTGGGCAGGAGACTCATGGGAGGAGGTTGGAATAAGCTCCAGGTTTAGTGGCTGTGATACTAGGATGTGGAGAAGACCTCACTTACTGTCGGGTGATGTCTGCAGTGCCTGCAGTGGAGAAACTCAGTCGCTTGCCGGGAGAGTAACAATAGCCAGGCAGCAAGTATAATACAGCAACTATAAAATAGCTAAAATTAAGCCTGTGTTAGTTTTCTATTGCTGCATCACAAATTACCACTAATCAGTGGTTTAAACATAGTCCTATTGGTTTTCTTACCATTCTGAAGGTCTAAAGCCCAGGATGGCGTGAATCAGTTCTCTGCTCAGGCTCATAAGACTGAATCAAGGTGCTGGCCTCTTACCTGAAGGATCTGGGGAAGAATTGACTTTCAGAGTTTTTCAAGGTCTTAGCAAAATCCAGTTCTTGTGGTTGTAGGCCTCAGGTTCCCACTTCCTTCCTGGCTGTCAACTGGGGCTTACTCTCAGCTTCTTGAGGCTGTTTAACATGGCCGCCTCCATCTTTCAAGGAGCAAGGACCTATGGAGTTGTTCTCATGCTTTAAACATCTCTGATTTCCCTTCTGCCTTCCTCTTTTGCTGTACAATGTGTTTGGCTTATAAGGGCCCAAGTGATTACGTCTAACATAATCCAATAATCTTCCCATTTTAATGTAAAAAATTGTAACACATAACACAATAAGAAGGTTTATATTTGATCGTACTTACTGGTTCCAGGGATTAGAGCAGGACTTTTTTTTTTTTGCGGGGGAGGGGAGCACATTTTATAACTTCTACCTACCACAGAGCCCAAATTGAATTTTGTAAGACTTACATGAAAAAAATATAAAATTTCCTTGGTGGATATAATAGAAAATCATATAGGTTTCACTTTGTAAATATCATATCATTACCTCCCAAGTTATCTAGTCTGTCAATTCAGTTTAATTTCAGTCAGATTCTTAACAGAATTTTTTATTAAATTGGCAAGCTGATTCTAAACTTCCTGTAGTAGAGCGAAATGTCTAAGAATTGGCAGAGACAAATTTGAAAGAGAATGATAGAGATCAACAGACTATATTAAACTAAAGTTAACAAAATCTTGAAGGATTAGTTTAGGAGTAATCCATGGCATAGAATGAGGATTCGTTTAGTAGATGATAAATTTGCTTCAGTCAAAAGGGAAATGATGGCCTTCTAGGTAAATAGTGGTTTAGTTGTCTATCCATTTGGAAACAAAATTAGATCCTCATTCCAAGCACAGAAATAGTTTCCAGATGGAATGAAGAACTAAATAAACTAAGTAAAATTGTACAGGTATTAGAAGTATTTAAGGGAATTTGCTTATAAACTTCAATTTAGAGAATAACTAACCAAAGTGCTAAGAAGCATTGGAAAAGACCACAATGCTGCAAAAGATTGAAGGCAGAAGAAGGGGATAACAGGAGGAGATGGTTGAATGGCATCACTGACTTGATTGACATGAGTTTGAGCAAGCTCCAGGAGTTGGTGATGGGCAGGGAATCCTGGCACACTGCAGTCCATGGGGTCGCGAAGAGTCAGACACGACTGAGCAACTGAACTGAACTGAACTTATTAGTGTCTGGAAAATGCAAATTAAAATAATTAGTCCTTCCGTCTTTCTTGCTCAATCAGATTGGAAAAATTTTGCTCAATCCAAATGTTGGCAAGGGCATTGAGACATGTACTCTCCTTGCATGAATTGTAATGGTCTTTTTGGCAGTGCCCATTGTAAATTTAAATAGGCCTATCCTTTGAAAGAGTAGTTTCACTAGGAGATTTTTACTGTAGTTAAAGACATAGGTACATGAGCACAAAGAGACATTTTCGGGTTGTGGCATTGTTATTATAGCAGAAAATGTCTAACAACCTTAAGATACTTCATAGCAAGGCTTTTTGTTTATAAATTATCTAATGGATTTTGAACAAAAGACCAATTAAGTTTAACCAAAGTAATTTATGGGATTTGTAACAAGCACTGTCTTCTCCCAGTGTGTTATTTTATCACCTCTTATCACCCATTTTATATTTAATCAAAAACATTTCCCTTATATTACAATCTATTTTCTCAAAACAATGCAGTGTTCTCATCTTACATGAGTATGTATGAAATGGTAATTCTCTGAAGAAAGTGCAACTGAACAAAGTCCTGCCTCATAATGTGTAATGTCCTGTGAATTTCTTGTACCTGTCAGTGATGAGAAAAAAGGAAGAAAAAAATCTATCTGTAGGTATACCATCAAAATAGGTTCTTTTTGAGATTAATGTGTTTATGGAGTAATGTTTTCTGATTAAATGGTTCTGTGTGGATAATATTTAACATGTTAGATGATAATCTTTAAAGAATATGTAGTGGGAAGGGGAGAGATTAGATGTTTTAGATAGGTATTAGCATTTACCAGACAAGGGAAATATTTTCCTTATGTCTGTGTTTATATGAAAGAGATAAAGTCTAATATCTAGACAAAGACATTTTCAGAACATTAACTTTGGTGGCTTTAATTGTAGGTTTGTTAGGTAAGGATTGAAAATGAAAGCCTTGGTGGTAGTGGCCAAGATGGTAGAGGAGGAGGACCCTGAGCTCACCTCTTCCATGGGCACGTGAAAATTACACCTATTTACAGAGCAACCATCTGTGGGAATGACCTGAAGAGTTTAAAAAAAGATTTTCTGCAAGTAAAGATGTAAAGAAGGAACCACAATGAGACGGGTGGGAGAGACAAAGCTTCAGTATAATTCACACCCACACCCCTTGGGAAGGTGACCCACAAACAGGAAGATAATCACCATTGCCGAATTTTTCCCTAAAGTGCAACCCCCACTTTGAGCTCCCCAGCCCAAAATTTTGCATTGGGAAGACAAGCCCCCAGAATATCTGGTTTTGAAGACAGGAGAGCTAAAGGGCTGTAGAAAACAAAGACTCCACTCTTAAAGAGTGACTGCTAAACCTGACATGCTTTGAATCCCAGCACAAAAGCAGTAATTTGAAATAACCTGGAGGAATCACATTCCCTCATTTCAAACTATACTACAGAGCTACAGTAATCAAAACAATATGGTACTGGCACAAAACAGACATGTGGATCGATGAACCTGAATAGAAAACCTAGAAATGAACCTGAGCTATGGACAATTAATCTGTGACAAAGGAGGCAAGAAAATACAAAATGGGGGAAAGACAGCCTCTTCAATAATCTTTGTTAAACTGGACAGCTACATGAAAAAGAATCAAATTGGACTACTTTCTCCCAGCATATACAAAAATAAACTCAAAATTGATTAAAGATGAAAAATATAAGACCTGCAACCATAAAACTCTTAAAACATAGACAAGGTGCCCTTCAACATTGGTCTGAGAAATACTTTTTGGAAATATCTTCTCAGGTAAGGGAAACAAAAGCAAAAATAAACAAATGGGACTGTATCAAACTAAAAAGTTTTTCACAGAAAGGAAATTATTAATATCAACAGAATAAAAAGCTTACTGAATGAGGGAAGGTTATTTGCAGCCCATATATCCAATAAGGTTTAATGTCCAAGGTGCACAGAAAACTCATACAACTTGATGTCAAAAACACACAAACATCCCAATTTAAAAATAGGCAGAACACCCGAATAGATATTTTACCAAAGAGGACATGCTAATGGCCAACAGACACATGAAGAGATGCTCTGTATCACTAAGGATCAGGGAAACGCAATCGAAACCACAGTGAGATACCACCTTACACTTGTCAGAATGGGTATTATCAAAAAGGCAACGAATAATAAGTGTTTATGAGACTGTGGAGAAAAGGGGACCTTTGTACATTGCTGGTGGGAATGTAAATTGATGCAGCCAGTGTGGACAATAGTATGAGGGTTTCTAAAAAAATTAAATATAGGACTGCCATATGATCCATCAGTTTCACTTCTGGGTGTTTACATGAAGAAATCAAAAACACTGATTTGAAAAGCTATACAGACTCCAGTGTTCATTGCAACCTTATTACAGTAGCCATGATGTAGAAGCAACCTAAGTGTTAATTGATACATGAGTGGATAAAGAGGTGGTGTGCATCTATACACAGCAGAATGCTAGGCAGCCATTAAAAAAAGAAGCCATGCTGTTTGTGACAGTATAGATGGATCTAGAGGACATTGTGCTAAAAGCAATGAGTCAGACAGGGAGAGACAAATGCCTGTAGAATCTGAAAACAGAACAAACTAAGACAAAATGAAGATAGACGGTAGTGCAGAGAACAAACGGATGGTTGCCAGAAGGGAGAGGGTGAAATTGGTGAAGGAATTAAGAGATGTAGACCTCCAGTTATGTAATAAATAATTGCAGAGTATATTAGTGTGTATACATATATATATATGTAATTTAGGAAGATAGTACCAACAATCCTACATGCAGGACAGCAAAAGGAGACACAGATGTAAAGAACAGACTTTTGGACTCAGTGGGACAAGGCGAGAGTGGGATGACTTGGGAGAATAGCATTGAAACATGTACATTACCATATGTGAAATAGATGACCAGTGCAAGTTCGGTGCATGAAGCAGGGAACCCAAAGCTGGTGCTCTGGGCCAACCCGGAGGGATAGAGTGGAGAGAGGTGGGCGGGGGGTTCAGGACGGGGGAAACACATGTATACCTGTGGCCGATTCATGTTGATATGTGGCAAAATAATCTCAATAATGTAATTTTCCTCCAATTAAAATAATCACAGAGATGTAATATACAGCATAAGGAATATGGTCAATAAGGTTGTAGTAACTGTGTGTGGGACTAGTTGGTTACTAAACTTATCATGGTGATCATTTCAGAATGTATGCAAATGTCAAATCATATAGTATACTGGAAACTAATGTCATATTGTATGCCAACTATATTTCAGTTAAAAAATAAAACATAAAACCTTATGAAGCAAAATGAGATAAAAATTTTAAAAAGCTTTGGCTCTGTGTGTGTGAAAGTCGCTCAGTTGTGTCTGACTCTTTGCGACCCCATGGACTGTATAGTCCCTGGAATTCTCCAGGCCAGAATACTGGAGTGGGTAGCCTTTCCCTTCTCCCTTCTCTCCAGTGGATCTTCCCAACCCAGGGATCTAACCCAAGTTTCCCACATTGCAGGCGGTTCTTTACCAGCTGAGCCACAAGGGAAGCCCATTAAAAATTGCTATTTAAACTTTATATATCTTCTGCATTAGTTGTGGAAGTAATGATCCTGGTGAAAACTGCTTTTTAAAGTGAGAGAAGTATGGGATTTTAACCAAAGTAAATTCTTTTTGATGAATTTATTAGACGTACTTCGTGTAAGCTATTATCTTTATTAAAATAATAACTTTGTCTTGATATTTTAGTGTCATAAGAAAAGCATCTCATTAATTTATAATAAATAATAATTTAAAATTGTTTTTCAGAAGTATTTATTTAATACTTAAATCTCTTTGTAATTGAGGCAAAACTTAAAGAGGGAACTGTGGGCTAATAAAATTGTTTCCATGTGAGCAAAGCTAATAAAAGATGAGAACTGTGGCTGTGACCCACTGAGAAAGACAAGACACCTTATTAAAAAGAAAAAAAAAGACACAACCTGTGAATTATTTTTGCAGAAGTCAACGAAAGGGTCCGTTGTCCTTGAACACGTGTTTCGTCACATAAACCTTGTGGAGGTGGACTATTTTGGACTGCGTTACTGTGACAGAAACCATCAAACGGTGAGTGCAGTCACTTCATATTAAACTTTCTGGCTGTAAATTTCATCATATCTCTGCCTTCTCTTGTAACTGAAAAACTTAAACATGTTTTCCACTGCTAATTTCTTTGAATGTTTTCCCTCTTCTGCCAAAAGTCTGTAGAGTTGTAGGATTCACAGTTTGTGTGTGTAGATTTCTTTACAGGTGGCTTACATGGTTTCTGTTTTTTACAATTATATTATAGAGAGTACTTTCCCTTTGAGTTGTTAGGAGGACTGAATTAGCCATTTAATGTGTTAGGAGCCAAATGACTAATGTCTTATAGTGATAAGTATTATTGCTTTTTAAAATTAAAAAAAAATTTTTAAATTGGAGGATAATTGCCTTACAATGCTGTGTGGGTTTCTGCTGTACGACACAAGTGAGTTATAAATATACACAAATCCTCTCCCCCTTGAGCCCCCCTTTTACCCCCCCCCCCCCCCCAGTCTCACTCCTCTGGGTTGTCACAGCACACCAGGCTAAGCTCCTTGTGGTTATTATTGTTTTTTAGGAAAGTAAATGGTTAAAGAGTATTTAAGAGAAATACAGTGTAAAAAGGTGCCTATCTAAGTTTTATAAGTTGGACAAGCAATTATAAGATAAACTAAGTAGAGGTTTTCATTCATAAGCTTGATGAAGTAAGAGTAATAAAGGCAACCAAGCTTTTGGTGTTGGATGTCATTTGTTCAGGAGGATTTAACTCAAGATCTTCCTAACTGGTTGGATGGTAGAGAGTTATTAACAAACTTAGCAAATTGGTTAGTGTAGATTCTATTTGGTTATAAGGTTGAAAAGCTCTCTTGGATGATGAAGAGAGGAAAGATTTTGAAGGTGAGGAGGGTTGTGAGATATGAAAGTATATTCATTAATGTGACTTTTGGCTTAAAAATCTAAGACAGATCTTAACCTGAGCTAGAAAGTCTTATGCTTATAATGCTTAATGCTTACCTTAAAAATACCGTATTTGACCTTTCATTTTTTTATATGCCTGTTAAAATAGCTTTTCTCTTCTTTCTTCCTTAGTTCGCCTAGCCTCCACTGAGTCATCTGGGTCTGGGGTCTGTTCGTTGCGGTTCACTGATTATCTGAGTGGGGTTTCTTGTTCTGTTCTCAAGAACATGCTAGGATGAGAAGAGGCAGGCAAATGGAATGCTGTTGATGGCAATATGTTCTTGAGCTTTTTCCATAACAAGCTTGTTCTGTTTCACAAGATTTCACAAAGTAGGAATAAAAAATGGGGTGTGTTACTTAGCTTTCCATAGGAAGGAATTGCTTTCTAAAGGCAAGTGGTCATTAATACGTGCTTCAAAGGGAATGGACATATTCAGGTCACTGAATTCTGTCTTGTACGACTGTAAGTCAACATAGCAAAACTGTAAATCTATACTGAGAGATTAAATTGAAGGCCATAGAAAATATCTTGTATTATCTTCATATTTTTGAAATAGCATTTTTCCAGCAGAGGGAAATTCAGTTTCTGATCTTGTATGTCAGAACTTGCCTGGAAAGATTGACTTTCTTGCTCAAATTGTATAGACCTTATCTGTCTTTTTTTTTTTTTTTTAACATTCCAAAGGAAAAAATGTGAAAAGCTAGAGAATTTCAAACAATGGCTTGTATCATTGCAAAAGAATTGGAAGGTGGTATTGATAGTTTATTTAAAGTTTTCTAGGGCTTGTTAAGATCAAAATTTATTTTTCCATTACCTTTATTTCTAAGAGTTGGCATTTCTGATACAGGCTTAGGAGAAAATACATAATATGAAGGAGAAAACTTATTTAAGACATGTTTTTTTATGTGGGAAAAACATCAGATGTGTAAATCACATGATTTCTTGGTCTTCTGAATTTGTGTTCTTTATAGTAAACTCAGAAAAAATAAGAGGTGATTTGTAAACATGACTTAGTCTTTGCATGTTTAAATGCATTGTTTTCCATTTAATTGTAGGAAGCTATGAGAATAAGGTCATGACAATTTACCCTTCCTTTAGGTAACTGTTTGATCAAAGCCTGTCATTTCTGCAGGGTTGGTAGAGTGCTTGATGTGCTTCTCTTGGATTTTGAGATAGGTGTTGGGACCTCCGTCACTCTAGAAGGGCAGCCCCCCAGCTGTAAGTCTTTGAGGGGATTGTCAGTAAACCTCACTTCATATTTCCCTACTTCCTCTCTATACTAGTAGAAACAGCCCTTCCTATCCCATAGTTACTTAATGGTGAATACGAGTTTAAGAATAGCCCGATGCTAGAAGAGCACAGGACATGGGGAAAAGTCTTTGTCTTAAAAACAGAGGAGTTATTTCTGTGAATATGCCTGGATTACTGTCCATTAGATTGGATTTTGTTTATTGCTTTACTCTTTTTCTGTGCCCAGAAGTTTATTTTAATGAACAATGCCTGTGTAAGGATCTTGTATGTAATTAAGACCTACATAGAAGACTTTGAGGTCCTAATGGGGACCGCTTAGATCAACTCTTGAAGCCAGTGCAGAGATTGGGAAGAGGACCTGGGGATGAAAGGAAGAAAGAGGACAGGAAAAAGAGATGAGTGCATCAAAGAAAAACTCTTCCTCCCCCTCCGTCCATCAGCAGTGGATCATGCTTTGGGGCCGTGCCTGAACTGGCTGGGGACGGGGGAAGTAGAGGGCTTTCCTGGTAGCTCTGACAGTAAAGAATCTGCCTGCAATGCAGGAGGCAGCCTGCAGCACTGCTAGTCATCCAGGTGTGGTCAAAGTGTAAGGATGCGTCTGTAGGTGACTTAGACTGGCAGTGGCTGCCGAGCTGACGGGGAAAGGTTATGGAGGGCTTTATGCCCATCTCAGGGAATAGGTGTGTGTTGCGTGAGAAGATGGGCAGCTACCCTAGAGAATTAGGCAGCAACCGGGGGCTTCCCTGGTGGCTGAGATGGTCAAGAATCTGCCTGTAATTCAGGAGTTCAATCCCTGGGTCAGGAAGATCCCTGGAGAGGGGAATGGCTACCCACTCCAGTATTCTTGCCTAGAGAATTCTGTGGTCAGAGGAGCCTGGCGGGCTATAGTCCATGAAGTCACAAAGAGTCAGACATGACTGAGCAAATAGTACATGCATATATGCCTGATAAATATGTCCCTGTGGCAGGTAGACCCCACATCGCAGGGAACTTGTTCTCTCTCCTGGAGAACAGAAATAACCAACAGGCCTCAATGTATCAGCCATCACCATCTTTGTCATCAATACACCAGCAACTGTTGAACATTTTCTTATGTTCATTACATACCCAGAACAACGGTTCAAGTTAAATATTGTTACTTTACCATCAGAGATGAAGAAAAGGAAGCTAAAATGGTTAAACAATGTCCCCAAGGTCACACAACCAGCAGGTATTAAGATCAGAATTCAAACCCAAGTCTTCATGTCTTCAAGATCTTCCAGTTATCTGGTACAATAATGTCCTGACTTGAATGCATGTAAGATGAGGAATTCTGAGGAAAGGGAGTTTCATGCCTGGAATGTTAAATGAAAAAATTCAAATTTTATTAAACTGTATATTTCATGGAACCAAGTCCTGGGAAATTTATGTAGCAAATGCCTAGATTTAGATGTTCTATATGTGTAAAGAGTACTTGTTGTTCAGTTGCTCAGTTGTGTCTGACTCTTTGTGACCCCTTGGACTGCAGCATGCCAGGCTTCCCTGTCCTCCACTATCTTCCGGAGTTTGCTCAGATTCATATACATTGAGTCGGTGATTCCATCCAACCATCTCATCCTCTGTTGCCCCCTTTCTCCTCCTGCCCTCAGTCTTCCCCAGCATCAGAGTCTTTTCCAATGAGTTGACTCTTCGCATCAATGGCCAAAGTATTGGAGCTTCAGCATCAGTCCTTCCAATGAGTATTCAGAATAGAAACATAACCTTGTTAAGGCTAATGTCTCTCTGAGGTATAGCTGACTTGATTTGGAACACTCTGGGCTTCGTAATTTCTTTACTTCTCAGGAGGGGTCTGTAAAAGGATCTCAGGACAATAACAATAGTCCTTCATGAAGACACATTTACTCAGACTGAATTAACACAGTGCTTCCCGCATCACCTCAGGCTTTCTTTTAGATGCACCATGGAGTTCATGTACTTGCAGTTTCTTTTTCTAAAAATGGCAACGGTGAAAGCAGTTAACCTTAGCCTGGATCTAGAACCTCCTTTCTGTTCTGCTCTGAACTGGGTTATCAGGTTCATTCTTAATCCAGACTGGTCTGTGTGGAATATGTCCTTTTTATATCTGGACCAGTCTTGATGGTAGCTGGATGTGAGGCAGTCTGTCATAGGGATTAGAAGAGTACATCAGTTTTGTCTAATGACCATGCCACTCACTAGCTGTAAGTATTTAAAATTCTCTTCAGGTATTAACCCTCAGTCTCGAACAGCAGCACTCTCAGGAGAGTGGACGCCCTGCAGTGTGTTCTAGGCCTGCCTGTCACCGGTTGAGTGGCTGCTCATTGGGAACCCCTTCCTGTTTCTCTCATGGCCCGTGGCCAGCAGCTGCGCGTGGTGCAGCTTCAGTCCAGGTGAACACCAGCCCTCTCTGCTCAGTGTTCTCATCCCCAGCCCCTGTGGGCGTGTCACTTTAGATGGCCAAAGGGACTTGGCAGATGCGACTACAGTGAGGGTCTTGTGATTGGGAGGTTATCCAGGTGGGGCCAATATAGTTACATGTATTCTTGCAGGTGAAAGAGAAGGCAAGAGGGTCAGAGCAGATGTGACAGTGGGCACAGAGGTCAAAGTGGTGCACGCACTGAAAGGAGGCCTCGATACCAGGGAGGCAGGTGGCCTCTAACAGTTGGAAAAGGCAAGCCAAGGGTTCACCTCAGGTTCTTCCAGAAGGAACACAGCCCTGCCTACACTTAAGTTTTAAGCCCAGTGTCTTAGTCAGTTTGGGCTGCTTTAACAAATTACTGTAGGCTGGGTGGTTTAAGGAAGAAGCATTGATTTCTCACAGCCCTAGAGGCTGAAAGTCTGGAAGGAGAGTGCCAACATGGTTGGATTCTGGTGAGGGCCCTTTTCCAGGTTTCAGACAGATGACTGCTGAAATTACACCACATAATTTCATGTGGTATAAGAGCTTTCTTGTAAGAGCACTAATCCCATTTCTCCCTGACCTAATTACCTCCCAAAGGCCCTACCTCCAAATACCATCACCCCAGGTGGTTCAGTGTTAAAGAACCCACCTGCCAGTGCAGTAGATGCAGGAGATGGGGGTTCGATCCCTGGGTCGTGAGGATCCCTTGGAGGAGGAATTGGCAACCCACTCCAGTATTCTTGCCTGGAAAACCCCATGGACAGCGGAGCCTGGTGGGCTACAGTCCACAGGGTCGCAGAGAGTTAGACATGACTGAGCATACATGGATACATAGGGGATTGGGGCTTTAACATGTAAACTTGTAGTGGACACAGACCTTCAGTCTCATATCCACTGAGATCGTTTTGGACTTTTGGCCTTCAGAATTGCAAGATAATAAATTTCTGCTGTTTGAAGCCACAAGTTTATGGTCATTTGTTCCAGCATCAAAAAGAAACCAGTGCATGTGGTTACTGTGGGGAGAGTTTTATTTTGCTGGCTCAGTGGAAACATGAGGGCTTTCTTGTTTGGGTTCACTGCATTAGGGAGAAACCCGAGACACTGTTACAGCTCTGGGTAATATTAGCATATATCCTCCTGCAGGTGTGCAGAATTTCTGTGATTAGGACTGCATGTGTACGTCGCAGAAGTCTATGAGTACATTAGTTGCTGCTGCAAGGATTATCTAGATTCCTTATTATGAGGGAGGGAGTGAGATCTGTTCAAGATAGGCAGAGAATTGGGATTTTAATACAGGCTTCTTCACTTTAACAGTTGGGCAAGTTTGAAATTACTCTGAAGTTGAAAGAAGCATGAGCTGCCTTTGTTATTGTAAATGGAGTGTGGAGCGGTAGCGGAACAGATAACTGCCTTTGGGGTCACAAGACAGGTCGAGCCCTAGCTCTGCTCTTAAGAAAGGTCAAGTCACTTCATTTTTCTGAATACTGAGATGCTTTCCTTGCCCCGACATTCAAGACTGTTGAAGGATCAAATTAGAGAACACCTGAAAGCTCATTGTGTATTATACAGTTTTAAACACTTTGAACACTTTTCGTGTTGAAACTAGGATGGAGGAAAATATTGCTGGTGATAATATATTTTTAAAAGGTGAACTAGAGGAAAGAAGGAAACAGTCTGGAGGAAAGGAGAGAAAATCTAATAAGCTCTGGATGCTTAAACACCTCTGGAGATTTTTGAAGATCCGTTTTGTTGATTTTGAAAGCAATAATAAGAGTAAATGTGATATCCTATTACTACTTCTGGTTTTAGAATTTATAATCATGTCCCGTTTTACTTTAAATACTTATTTGTTTTGCTTATTTGGGTGTGCGGGCCTTAGTGTGGCATATGGGGTCTTTAACCTTCATTGTGGCACACAGGATCTAGTTCCCTGACCAGGGGTGGAACCGGGGCCCCTGCATTGGGACCGCTGAGTCTTAGCCGTCGGTCCACCGCAGGAGTTCCCACATTCTATTTGAATGTTAGCTTGAGGCTTCTCTACAAATTACTCCTTCAAATGCAGATTTTACCTAGTTACAGCTTTTCTCAGAATATAGAATTCAACCTGCCCAGTCTGCTGTCCGGTAACTTTAGAAGTCAAAGAAGGAGGGAGACACCTTGCATTACAGAGTCAGCCAGCACATGAATGCCCTTTCCCCCAGTGAACTCTTCTCTTCACTGAGACAATAAAAGCAATCAGATGGAAACTCCCCAGCTTCTTAACCCTCTGTACACACTTCAGTTCAGTTCAGCTGCTCAGTCACGTCCGACTCCTTGAGACCCCATGGACCGCAGCACACCAGGCCTCCCAGTCCATCACCAACTCCCGGAGTTTACCCAAATTCATGCCCATTGAGTCAGGGATGCCATCCAACCATCTCACCCTCTGTCGTCCTCTTCTCCTCCTGCCCTCAATCTTTCCCAGCATCAGGGTCTTTTCCAATGAGTCAACTCTTCGCATCAGGTGCCAAAGTACTGGAGTTTCAGCTTCAACATCAGCCCTTCCAATGAACACTCAGGACTGATCTCCTTTAGGATGGGCTGCTTGGATCTCCTTGCAGCCCAAGGGACTCTTAGTTGCTTCTTAATCATCCTTTTCCCTCCTCTCAGTGGAGGAGCCCCAGGGCCTCTCTCCTGGATTTTGCTTCTGCATCTGCAGCCTTCTCGCGAGTCTGAGTGAACTCCGGGACATGGTGGTGGACAGGGAGGCCCGGCATGCTGCGATTCACAGGGTCGCAAAGAGTCAGACATGACTGAGCGACTGAACTGGAACTGAAGTGAACTGAATCCTTTCAAATCAAAATAGATTACATCAGGTGCCTCTAAGTAAGAGAGAAAAAACATAACAAATACTGCTTTGATAAGTCTTGGTAAAGCATTTTTAATACATCTCCCAGACACTGTGAAGTTGAATTACTCTAATGATTACAAACTGTTTGCCATTCAGTAAGTTTTGAACCCCTTGCTTTCAAACTAAACTAAAGCAGAACCTGATGAGTGGTCTGAGATACCCTTGCTCTCAGAGCAGGTTGAGAGGGGATGGTGATGACTACAGTGCATTTGAGATGCCTAAAGATTACTGAAAGTAATTTTAGATGACAGATCACTGTGTGATTTTGGGGGGGGGGCGGTGTATAACTCAGGAGAGTTCAAAAAACTGAGTGATCTTCCTTTATCAAAACTCCTTCATTTTCAATCTACCTTCTTGAGTAGATAACGTTACTCAGTGCTCATCCTTATAAAGACAAGAAATAGGAATAAAATTGATGCTGACCCCTGTCTGACACCAGGAGTATATTATAATCATTCAAGGGTATGTGAACTGAGAAGAAGCAGTCCAGTATTTTATCAAGATGCACTTCCAATAAATATTCACTTTTTAAGTTTAAGAATTATTAAAATTTATAATACTTTGCTGTTTTAATTGATAGCCATCAGACTTTCAAGAGTCTTCTCCAACACCACAGTTCAAAAGCATCAATTCTTCGGTGCTCAGCTTTCTTCACAGTCCAACTCTCACATCCATACATGACCACTGAAAAAACCATAGCCTTGACTAGATGGACCTTAGTAGGCAAAGTAATGTCTCTGCTTTTGAATATACTATCTAGGTTGGTCATAACTTTTCTTCCAAGGAGTAAGCGTCTTTTAATTTCAGGGCTGCAGTCACCATCTACAGTGACTTTGGAGCCTAAAAAAATAAAATCTGACACTATTTCTACTGTTTCCCCATCTATTTCCCATGAAGTGATGGGACCAGATGCCATGATCTTCGTTTTCTGAATGTTGAGCTTTAAGCCAACTTTTTCACTCTCCTCTTTCACTTTCATCAAGAGGCTTTTTAGCTCCTTTTCACTTTCTGCCATAAGGGTGGTGTCATCTGCATATCTGAGGTTACTGATATTTCTCCCGGCAATCTTGATTCCAGCTTGTGTTTCTTCCAGTCCAGCGTTTCTCATGATGTACTCTGCATAGACGTTAAATAAGCAGGGTGACAATATATAGCCTTGACGTACTCCTTTTCCTATTTGGAACCAGTCTGTTGTTCCGTGTCCAGTTCTAACTGTTGCTTCCTGACCTGCATACAGATTTCTCAAGAGGCAGGTCAGGTGGTCTGGTATTCCCATCTCTTCAAGAATTTTCCACAGTTTATTGTGATCCACACAAAGGCTTTGGCATAGGCAATAAAGCAGAAATAGATGTTTCTCTGTAACTCTCTTGCTTTTTCCATGATCCAGCAGATGTTGGCAATTTGATCTCTGGTTCCTCTGCCTTTTCTAAAACCAGCTGGAACATCAGGGAGTTCACGGTTCACGTATTGCTGAAGCCTGGCTTGGAGAATTTTGAGCATTACTTTACTAGCATGTAAGATGAGTGCAATTGTGTGGTAGTTTGAGCATTCTTTGGCATTTCCTTTCTTTGGGATTGGAATGAAAACTGACCTTTTCCAGTCCTGTGGCCACTGCTGAGTTTTCCAAGTGTGCTGGCATATTGAGTGCAGCACTTTCACAGCATCATCTTTTAGGATTTGAAACAGCTCAACTGGAATTCCATCACCTCCACTAGCTTTGTTCGTAGTGATGCTTTCTAAGGCCCACTTGACTTCATATTCCAAGATGTCTGGCTCTAGATTAGTGATCACATCATCATGATTATTTGGGTCATGAAGATATTTTTTGTACAGTTCTTCTGTGTATTTTTGCCACCTCTTCTTAATATCTTCTGCTTCTGTTAGGTCCATACCATTTCTGTCCTTTATCGAGCTCATCTTTGCATGAAATGTTCCCTTGGTATCTCTAATTTTCTTGAAGAGATCTCTAGTCTTTCCCATTCTGTTGTTTTCCTCTATTTCTTTGCATTGATCGCTGAAGAAGGCTTTCTTATCTCTTCTTGCTATTCTTTGGAACTCTGCATTCAGATGCTTATATCTTTCCTTTTCTCCTTTGCTTTTCACCTCTCTTCTTTTCACAGCTATTTGTAAGGCCTCCCCAGACAGCCATTTTGCCTTTTTGCATTTCTTTTCCATGGGGATGGTCTTGATCCCTGTCTCCTGTACAGTGTCACGAACCTCATTCCATAGTTCATCAGGCACTCTGTCTATCAGATCTAGGCCCTTAAATCTATTTCTTAGTTCCACTGTATAATCATAAGGGATTTGATTTAGGTCATAACTGAATGGTCTAGCGGTTTTCCCTACTTTTTTTCAATTTGAGTCTGAATTTGGTAATAAGGATTTCATGATCTGAGCCACAGTCAGCTCCTGGTCTTGTTTTTGTTGACTGTATAGCACTTCTCCATCTTTGGCTGTATAGAATATAATCAATCTGATTTTGGTGTTGACCATCTGGTGATGTCCATGTGTAGAGTCTTCTCTTGTGTTGTTGGAAGAGGGTGTTTGCTATGAGCAGTGCATTTTCTTGGCAAAACTCTTATTAGTCTTTGCCCTGCTTCATTCCGCATTCCAAGGCCAAATTTGCCTGTTACTCCAGGTGTTTCTTGACTTCCTACTTTTGCATTCCAGTCCCCTATAATGAAAAGGACATCTTTTTTGGGTGTTAGTTCTAGAAGGTCTTGTAGGTCTTCATAAAACCATTCAAGTTCAGCTTCTTCAGCGTTACTGGTTGGGGCATAGTCTTGGATAACTGTGATATTGAATGGTTTGCCTTGGAGATGAACAGAGATCATTCTGTCGTTTTTGAGATTGCATCCAAGTACTGCATTTTGGACTCTTTTGTTGACCATGATGGCTACTCCATTTCTTCTGAGGGATTCCTGCCCGCAATAGTAGATATAATGGTCATCTGAGTTAAATTCACCCATTCCAGTCCATTTTAGTTCGCTGATTCCTAGAATGTCGACGTTCACCCTTGCCATCTCTTGTTTGACCACTTCCAATTTGCCTTGATTCATGGACCTGACATTCCAGGTTCCTATGCAATATTGCTCTTTACAGCATCGGACCTTGCTTCTATCACCAGTCACATCCACAGCTGGGTATTGTTTTTGCTTTGGCTCCATCCCTTCATTCTTTCTGGAGTTATTTCTCCACTGATCTCCAGTAGCATTTTGGGCACCTAATGACCTGTGGAGTTCCTCTTTTGGTATCCTATCATTTTGCCTTTTAATACTGTTCATGGGGTTCTCAAGGGAAGAATACTGAAGGGGTTTGCCATTCCCTTCTCCAGTGGACCACATTCTGTCAGACCTCTCCACCATGACCCACCCATCTTGGGTTGCCCTGCAGGCATGGCTTGGTTTCACTGAGTCAGACAAGGCTGAGGTCCTAGTGTGATTAGATTGACTAGTTTTCTGTGAGTATGGCTTCAGTGTGTCTACCCTCTGATGCCCTCTTGCAACACCTACCATCTTACTTGGGTTTCTCTTACGTTGGGCGTGGGGTATCTCTTCACGGCTGCTCCAGCAAAGCGCAGCTGCTGCTCCTTACCTTGGAGGAGGGGTATCTCCTTACCGCCGCCGTTCCTGACCTTCAAGGTGGGATAGCTCCTCTAGGCCCTCCTGTGCCTGCACAGCCACTGCTCCTCGGGTTGCTCGTCCTGGCTGCCAGCCCTGGCCTCAGGCGCGAGGTGGCTTCTCCCGGCCACCCCTGACCTCGGACGCGGGGTGTCTCCTCTTGGCCGCTGCCCCTGACCTCGGACGTGGGGTGTCTCCTCTCGGCCGCCGCCCCTGACCTCGGACGCAGGGTGTCTCCTCTCGGCCGCCGCCCCTCACCTCAGACGCAGGGTAGCCCCTTTCGGCCGTTCCTGCGCCGTCGCAGCCTGGCACGCTCGACCCCTGCCCCTGACCTCGGATGTGGGGTCGCTCTTCTCGGCCGCGCTTAGTGCGCCGGCTTTCTGCTGCCGCCTGCAAACTAAAAATTGTTCATTTTAATGAACATTTGCCAATATATGATATTTGGTAAAATGCTTTTATCTACTTGTGTATTTGTATTTTCATCAGAATATAGGAGCTTCAGATTTAGTTCATCCAATTTATAAAGAGAGTCCAACTTTCACTTTGCCAAAGTGAAAGTGAAGTTGCTCAGTCGTGTCCAACTCTTTGCGACCCCATGGACTGTAGCCTACCAGGCTCCTCTGTCCATGGGATTTTCCAAGCAAGAATACTGGAGTGGGTTGCCATTTCCTTCTCCAGGAGATCTTCCCAACGCAGGGATTGAACCCTGGTCTTCTGCATTGTAGGCAGATGCTTTACCCTCCGAGCCACCAGGGAAGTCCCTCTGGCAAAACCAGTTATTAAACCACTCAGCTAAACCAGCGTGTATTCTATATTTTGTCAGTTTAAATAAAAATGTTAACATGTGTCCTGTGACAAGTATTTCACC
Organism: Oryx dammah; assembly: GCF_014754425.2. Taxonomy (NCBI): domain Eukaryota; kingdom Metazoa; phylum Chordata; class Mammalia; order Artiodactyla; family Bovidae; genus Oryx; species Oryx dammah. The sequence goes on along the minus strand of NW_024080603.1, from coordinate 7,400,170 downwards.
TGGGAATTTGATTTCTGGATGAGTATAGACAGATAAGGCACAGATAAGGTTATCTAAGTGATAAACCTATCACTTAGATGTGATAGGTTTTCCAGGGCTTTGATTTGTTTTTTCTATGGATCTCTATCTCCTGACCTAGCCATATTTTTATGTATTTTGATAATAGCTGGATGGTGGAAATTGCAAGATCATTAAACAAAAATCGCCATTCCTTTTGTTGCCTTGTTCTGTAATATACCTGAGTTCAGAACAGCCTCGCCAAGGAGCAAAATACCATACTTCTCTTAATTTGTCTGTGAAAGTGAAGTCGCTCAGTTGTTTCCAACTCTTTGTGACCCCATAGACTGTAGCCTACCAGGCTCCTCCATCCATGGGATTTTCCAGAAAAGAGTACTGGAGTGGGTCAAAAGGACAGGTAAGGTTTGGAAAGACAGAACACCCTGGTCTTCTGGTTTAAGAGTGTTTTATTGAAGGAAAATTTGCTAACACTGGTATTTAAAACACTGGCATTTTTCTGCTCGAGGATTTTCCACATCTTGGGGCAGTGTGCTCTAGAGAATTTGAAAGGGTGAGAGGTGCCTTCCTACTGTAAATGGGAAAGGAGTGTTTGTGAAAGGGGTGGGTGGTGGGGAGAACTGTGCCCAGTAGATCAGGTCTAAAAGAATGTGTGAAGAGAGCAAATCCCAAGAGTTCTCATCAAAAGGTGAACTATTTTTTCTTTCTTTTTATTGTGTGTATGTGAGAAGGTGAACGTTAGCTGAACCTATTGCAGTAATCATTTCACAATATATATGAATTACACCATTGTGTTGAATGCTTTAAACGTAGTTGTGTATGTCAATAATTTCTCAATAAAAGTGGGAATAAAAATGTATATGGAAGTTGAGGATCCTAGAATTAAGCCCCTTAAAACTATCTGTTGTCTGTGTACCCTTTAGGATGTTCTTCCAGTTGCATAAGAAGTTGTCTGCCCTTCTTCTTGAATACCTTGGTGAATGCTGCACTTCAGGCTAGGGCGTCATCCCCAAATCCGTCATCTCCCTTCTCAGAGCTGAGGAGTCACCAAGTCTGTCAGTTCTGAATGGCTAATGTGACTGTGTAATTAACCATGCAACCTAGGATACTTTTGAGAGTGAAAACCACTGTTCAAAATTAAGCGGGGAGAGCAGTGTGTCTGCAGGACTGTGGTCACCTCTTACCCTTCTAGCACCAGTCCCCAGCCCTGAATCCTGGTTGAAGTGCCAGCCTGGGAACCTGGATTTCTGTAAAAACTTTCTGATTGGTCTTCCTGTCTTCTCTCTTGCTCCCTCCCGTGTTTTCCCCCTTGCAATTGTAGTTTTGTTTCAGAAATACTACTTTAAGAATGTCTTCTCTGTGGCTTCAAATTCTTTAATGAATCCCTAAGGAAAAATTCAGAAATTCCATAACAAGGTTTACAAGATCCTTTAAGAAATGTGGCCCTTTGTTGTTTTAGAGCTTTTCTTGCACTATAATTCCTGTCTTTAGTCCCCCAGCCATCCTCCACCCAGACCTGCACTACAGGTTCCTGAACACTACCCTCAACCACCTGCAGTGTCTCGTGACGTACCCTCTGCTTCTTTGGCTCGAATACTCTTCTTGTCTTTCGTGCCTGATTTTTACCTGGTGATCCTGCTCTTCCTTACTATCTGATTGAGATGTCTTTCCTAAAGCTTGCTCTCATCCCCCAGAAATGCCCTAGGCTTACTCCTACCACGCATTGGAAATTCTTGTTGTTTAGTTGCTCAGTAGTGTCTGACCCTTTGTGACCCCATGGACTGCAGCATGCCAAGCTTCTCTGTCCTTCACCATCTCCCAGAGTTGCTCAAACTCATGTCCATTCAGTCAGTGAGGCCATCCAGCTATCTGATCCTCTGTCATCCCCTTCTCTTTCTGCCCTCAGTCTTTCCCAGCATCGGGGTCTTTTTCCAATGAGTTGGCTTGTGTCAGGTGGCTAAAGTATTGGAGCTTCAGCTTCAACAACAGTCTTTCCAGTGAATATTCAGGATTGGTTTCCTTTAAGATTGACTGGTTTGATCTTGCAGTCCAAGGGACTCTCAAGAGTCTTCTCCAACACCACAGTTCAAAGGCATTGATTCTTTAGCTCTCAGCCTTTTTTATTGTCCAGCTCTCACATCCATACATGACTACTGGAAAAACCATAGCTTTGACTAGACAGACCTTAATAGGCAAAGTAATGTCTGCTTTTTAATGTGCTATCTAGGTTTGTCATAGCTTTTCTTCAAGGAGCAAGTGTCTTTTAATTTCATGGCTGCAGTCACTGTCCACAGTGCTTTTGGAGCCCAAGAAAATAAAGTCTGTCCATGGTTCCATTGTTTCCCCATCTGTTTGCCACGAAGTGATTGGACTGGATGCTGTGGTCTTAGTTTTTTGAATGTTGAGTTTTAAGCCAGCTTTTTCACTCTCCTCTTTCACTTTCATCAACAGGCTCTTTAATTTGTCTTGGCTTTCTACCATAATGGTAGTATCATCTGCATATCTGAAGTTATTGTTATTTCTCCTGACAGTCTTGATTCCAGCTTGTGATTCATTCAGAGTGACATCTGCATGTAAGTTAAATAAGCAGGATGACAATATATAGTCTTGATGTACTCCTTTCCCAATTTGGAACCAGTCTGTTGTTCCATGTCCAGTTCTAACTGTTACTTATTGACCTGCATACAGGTTTCACAGAAGACAGGTAAGGAATACTACCTTGTGTTTTTCTCTTAAATAATATCTCCCACTTGATTGAAAACTCCTTGATGGTAGGGATTATGCCCCATTTCTCACTCTGTTACCACCTCTGCCACTGCCAACTAGGTGCTCTCTCACCTGGACAAATGGCAAGTCAGAGAAAGGGCACAATGCTTCTCTCTTTGTTTTTCTTTGTTTGCTACCTCCGTTCCCCACTGTTCTTTGAATTTATTGCCTTGGGTCTCTTAAGAAAGGACTTTCCTCTTGTTCATTTTAACTAGACTTCATATATATATATATATATATATATATATATAAACATTACTGAGATATTAGAATGTTATGTTGGAAGTATATGGGATTGCAGGAAGTTACAGATGAATGATATTCTTAGTATGCTGGAGATTACCGAGTGCTATTCAGAATCTTCCTCTTTTGTAAGAGGTAGTGTAATGTGTAGTAGAAGGAGGTGTATGAGATTTTGAGTTCAGGTAATGTCACTGGTGGCTACACAGTTGTGTTACCTATGTTTTTTTTTAAAGAATGTGTTCATAATAAATGGTATTTTTAATAAAATAGGTTTTTCTATTTCTTTGTAGTTTATGAACAGTTTCTATTAAGGAAGGAGGTGATATGATTTCTCTGGCAAGTGCAGTGATTGAGACTCTGCCTTCCAACGTAGGGGACACCGGTTTGGTCCCTGGCTGGGGAACTAAGATTCCATATGAAGTGACAGTGTTAGTTGCTCAGTCATGTCTGACTCTTTGCAGCCTCATGGATGTAGCCCACCAGGCTTCTCTGTCCATGGAATTCTCCAGGCAAGAATACTGGAGTGGGTAGCCATTTCCTTCTCCAGGGGATCCTCCCAACCCAGGGGTCAAAGCCCTGTCTCCCATATTGCAGGCAGGTTCTTGAGTCACCTGGGAAGCCCGAGACCCCATATGCCTCAGGGCAACTAAGCCAGCACGCTGCAACTGGAGAGGCCCATATGCCAGAACTAGGGAAAGCAGCAACAATAAGCCAGTGCAGCCAAAAAAAGAAAAGGAAGGAAGTGATGATGCTTTTCTGGAACTGGTTTCTGTTTAGAGTGGGTTTGATTTCTTCTGAGTCCAGTCACTTGCTGCATAGTGAGAATTCAGGAGCTGCCCTGCTGGAAAGAACTCCAGCAGAACATGTTCTGATTATTCTCTTTGTTGTGGGTGTTGATTTTTTTTTTTTAATTTATTTTTGCATTGAGTCTTAGTTGCGGCATGTGGGATCTTAGTTCCCTGACCAGGGGTCGAACCTGTATTCCCTGCATTGCAAGGTGGATTCTTAGCCACTGGACCACCAGGGAAGCCTGTCTGTTTATTTTTTTGACATGGTTTCAAAAATGCTTTTGAAGGACCTAGATTTGTCTAGGGTCAGCTCCATGGTTCATCTGAACCTAACCCTCTTGTAGTTCTTCCGCCACCCGCCCCCCACCCCCGACAACCATTCCTTTTCTCTCCCAGATGGCTGATCATAATAGACACAAATGTGTCTTCCATGGGTCATGTACTCTTAAGAGGATTTTCTTCATGAATGTAAACTGAGATTTGATTGGGATGTGCCAGCTTACTGATAAAATGTAATAAAATAGATTATCCCGTGGCTTCCATAAATTTGTCTTTCAGATTGAGTAAGGTGAAGGACTGAATTCTGTCTTGCACAGAGAGTTCTTTCTTCACTAATGGCAAGTAGTGTCCTTTTTCATCAAAAATAGATTAAAAGGAGGAACAGTTGAACATGGTAAAGATATAAAATACTTTAAAACAAAAGCTATCAGAAATGGTACTAACGTCACTATATATATATATATATATATACACCCACATAAATTTGCAGATGTAACAAAGTATGCAGGTATGCTGTGTTCTTTTTGTCAATAAAACAGATTTTGTGTGACTAATTTCTGTGACCCACACCTTCTTAGTTGTTTAAGTGCATGACAAGAATATTGCCAATTTCATTACCATGAACATTTTATTAGACTGTATTCTACCTGGTTGACTCAGAATGAGCTATGCAGGATGGAATTTCAGACGATTGATTGATTGATTGGATAATGGGAAAGCAGTGGTTTTAGAGTTAATGTTTCTAGACATTTTTCTGATTATCATAGGAAACAAGGTTTTTTTTTAAAATCTAGCATTCTGATACAAACCTCTGATAAACTGACCTTGATTTAACCTTATTCAGAATCTTAAGACGGTTTTCTTCATGAATATAAAAAGAGATTTGATTGGAGTATGCCAGTAGCTTCCTGATAAAATGCATTATTTCCTATATTATTTTATCTTGAAATTCATTAAATTTAAAATATATTGCATGCTTGGTTATCAAAATACTCATAGCTTTGGGACTTTGAAATGGTAAAAAACATGGAGCCATTTTTGTGAAACAGCATGATACATAACTATATGTCCTTGATTACATAAAAATGGATGCTTAGTTGTGAAAATACACAAGTGAGACCTAAAAGGACACATCAAATGATAAACTGCATATGATTATGAATGACTTTTTTTTTTTGCTTCTTGTGTTTTTTGGTTTCCTGTTATGCACATGTTAACTTTTAAGAAAGAAATGTTATTTTAAAAAACCTTAAAAAAGGAAGAAAAAAAGCTAAGATGACTAGTTTGACCATTTTTGTATGACCTATTCCAGTAAGAGAGGTGCTCCAAAAATTGTTCAAAGTTGGGGCAGGTACTTTCTTTGGGGACAGAGGCAAGATTTACCCACTTTCTCTTTTGGATTGTGAAATTTCAGAGTAGCTTTTGAGTTAACAAAGGATGCCCTTTAAAAGCCGATTATATATAGGAACTTAATTTTTTAAAGCAATTTTTAAGCAGAAATGATGCCCACCACTGTTTTGAGTTGCAGGATATTTTACAGAGAATATTTACTCAGAAAACTTTTTGTTTACCGTGTGATATCCTGGTTCTCGTTGGTGTCCCAGACCTGACCTGGGACTGTGATGAGATAAGAGCAAATGCTATTTCTCATTTCCACTGAGTCACGGAGCAGATTCTTACTGGGTCACAACTGTGTCTCAGCAACTAGGATGCCGTGGTCAGCAAAAGACAAGGTCCCTAGTTTATATTCTAGGGAGAGATAAATTGTAAATATGTGTTCAAATATCACGTAGTGACAGATGCTTTAAAAATAACATAATTTGTGCCAGAGTGACTGGGAGGCTCCTTTTGTTGAGTGGTCAGAAGAAGTCTCTCTGAGATTCCATTTAAACTGAGGCTTGAAAGACAAGAAGGGAGGGACCGTGGCAGGAGCAGCTGTTCGGTGGCTTAAAACAAGGACAGATATGAAGCCTTCTAGAAGTGAGAAAAAGGGCAGTGCTGCTAAGCATAGTGAGAAGGAGGGTGACAGGTTGACCAGCAGGAGGGGTGTATAGAGTGCCTGACAGCATGTGGGGGCCTGGGTATGTGGGAACCTGTTGGAAGCTGAAGCTGAGAAGTGATAGCATCTGACGGAGGAGCTGGATTTGGGGAGTGGGGAGTCAGTAGTTCTGTTTTGAAAGGGTAAGTTTCAGATGTCCAGTGGACATCTAGGTGGAGATGTTAGGCAAGTAGCTGGGGTCCTGAGAGGACAGTGTCACACTTAGGATTCCCTAGGTTTTTAGAGTCTGTTAGGGAGAAACAGGGACTTCCCAGGTAGCTCAGTGGTAAAGAATCCACCTGAAATGCAGAAGGTGTGGAGGTATGGGTTCAGATCCTCCAGATCCTCTGGAGGAAGAAGTGGAAACCCACTGCAGTATTCTTGCCCCAAAAATCCCATGGATGAGGACCCTGGAGGACGACAGTCCATGGGGCGTAAAAAGTCAGACATGACTGCGCATGTACACAGTAGCAGCAGAGAGAAATAGGCTGTAAATGCAGAAGGAGAGGGGCAGGGCTGCCGTATCTGGGCTAACCATGTAATTCTGGCCTCTGGAGTTGGGCACAACTATGTATAGTGGTCCTAAGCAGGGTACCCGTGTCCACTTCACGGCATAACTCCCCTTGGGTTGGCTTGGCTCCTCTGTGACAAATTATATGGTTCCTCCCTGATGGCTCAGAGGTTAAAGTGTCTGCCTGGAATGCGGGAGACCCGGTTCGATCCCTGGGTCGGGAAGATCCCCTGGAGAAGGAAATGGCAACCCACTCCAGTACTCTTGCCTGGAGAATCCCATGGAGGGAGGAGCCTGGTAGGCTACAGTCCGTTGGGTCGCAAAGAGTCGGACACGACTGAGCAACTTCACTTTCACTTTATATTCAGTTGCTTGAGCAGAGTTTAAAAACAAACTCTAGGTCAATTACTACAGTTTCAAAGTATGGCAGATTTAAGATTTTATTTCAAGATAAATCATGCTGCCTCACTTATTCAGATGTTAGAAGTCTGTAGGTAGCAACTTCATTTATCCAAAAGGTAGACTAAACTTACTGAAAAAAAAAACTGAAGTCGCTTGAGTTGCTCAGGCGTGTCCTACTCTTTTGACCCCATGGAGTGTAGCCCACCAGGCTCCTCTGTCTATGGGATTCTCCAGGCAAGAGTACTGGAGTGGGTTGCCATTTCCTTCTCCAGGGGATCTTCCCAACCCTGGGATTGAACCTGGGTCTCCTGCATTGCAGGCAGATTCTTTACCATCTGAGCTACCAGGGAAGCCTTATAGCACTGAGGTAATATCTTAAAGTCCATTCAGGGATTCAGAACTTTTCTCATGAAATCTGGCATGCTTAAGACACTGTTTATTTTTATTTTAAGAAGAAATCCAAACTCATTTGTTATTAGATATCCTGGCCCCTTAGAGATTAGGAACAGCCTATGGATGCAGTGTGGAGAAGCCCAACTGGAGATAGTCATAGCTTGACAGGAGGCATGTCCAAGGGATGATCTGTGGGCTACAAGGAGGTATAATAGTTGGTCACTATAATCCAACATGGTTCTATTAATAACCAGAAAACCAACTCATGTCTGACTGCTTTATTTCTGATAAAACTAGTATATTTAGAATTCAGAAAGTTATATAGAACAGTTGATATATTTGTGGATTCAATGAAAAAGTGATGGTTAAATTGAAAGCTAGTTTAATTGACTAAGCCTTAAGCAGAGAGAACTGATTTTTGAATGATATCAATTTAGAAGGAAGTCTCTAGGTACGTCCTAGGGGTTACAGTATTGATATCAGCTCCTAGGATAAAGCTGTAGAGGGTTAGGGCGTGCTCATGAGGTTCACAGATGATTTAAATACAGAGGGAACAGCAGGCCTGTTGAATGCAAGAGTGAGGATCAAAGAGACCTTGATGAATTAGCATGTGTTCCTGTTAATCATGGCTCTGTAACATTCACCTCCAAGTTTAGTGACTGTAAATTAAGGTGGATTTCCCTGGTGGCTCAGTGGTAAAGAATCTGCCTGCCCGTGCAGGAGACACGGGTTCTGTCCCTGATCTGGGAAGATCCCAGGTGCTGCAGGGGACCTGAGCCTGGGTACCACAAGTTCTGAGCCCGTGTCCTATATCCAAGGAGCTGCAACTGCTGAAGGCTGTGTGCCTTAGAACCTGTGATTCCCAGCAAGAGAAGCCGCCGCTCTGAGCAACCTGTGGACCAGAATTAGAGAGCAGGCCCTACTCACCACAACTAGAGAAGAGCTCATGTGGCAAGGAAGACCCAGCACAGCTAAATAAATACATACATGAAGTTTTTTCTTTTAAAAAATGTAAATACATTAAGGCAACTCTAGGAATTCCTTGGTGGACTAGTGGTTAGGACTCCATGCTTTCACTGCTGAGGATATGGTTTCAATCCCTAGTCAGGGAACTAAAATCCTACAAGTTGCAAAGCACAGTCAAAAAAAAAAAAAGTGACTCTGTTCTTGAACCTGCGACGAGGTCAGGGCTTTGTAGGGATAGCTTATCTCTGCATCACTATTTTCAACTGGAGAGGCTCAAAGGCTGGAGGCTGCAGTCATCTGAAATCTCAGCCGTGTGTCTGATTGTGGATGTCGGCACTGACTTGAGCTTGGCTGGTGGTGGAACACCTACATGTGGAATTGACATGTTGTTGCTTGACTTGTTCACAGGGTAGAGTTTGGGTTCCCAGGGCAGGCATCCAGAGGAAGATAGGGAGGGAAGGGCAAAGCTGCTGCTGCTAAGTCACGTCAGTCGTGTCCGACTCTGTGCGACCCCATAGACAGCAGCCCACCAGGCTCCTCTGTCCGTGGGAGTCTCTAGGCAAGAGTACTGGAGTGGGGTGCCATTGCCTTCTCCGAAGGGCAAAGCAGTATTACCTTTTATAACTAAGCCCAGAAGTCAGAGAGTATTACTTTTGCTGTATTCTGCTGATTTGAAGAGAGGAACGGCCAGTCTGTATGTAAACGGAAGAGAGATTAGATGATCCCACTTGATGAGGGGAGCACCAACTAAATCTGCCCATGTTTTAAAACATGAAAGTTTTATCTTCCAGCCAAAAATTATTTCTCTTCTTCCTACATATAAAATGTACTCACATCCCTCCCAAGGCCTTTCCAAATCTCGTTTAGGATGGCATTGGATTCAGACTTAAGGTACAGGAGTTCATCACATCAGACTCTTTGGGTATTGTTCTTCAGTACCTGTAGTTCACCCTTGTAAATATAGTTCCTCTTGATCTGAAGACCTGTGAATTAGAAGGGTGAGAAATACGTATCTACATACCCTAGACCATCATTCAGCGTATACTGGTGGGACACACATGGGGTAGGGTAATTGGTATTTGTTGTTGTTTTGTCACTAAGTTTTGTCCGACTCTTTCCAGCACCATGAACTATACCAGGCTCTTCTGTCCATGAGATTTCCTGGGCAAGAATACTGGAGTGGGTTGTTATTTCCTTCTCCAGGGGATCTTCCTGACCCAGGCATTGAACCTGTGTCTCCTGCATTGGCAGGCAGATTCTTTACTGCTTTCCCCCGGGGAAGCCCATAATTGGTATAGACAGTTGCATTTAGAATGAGGGAAAACAGGAGGCACATAGCAGTTACTAGTCCTTAACAGTTCTGAAATCTAGCCAGCAGCTGTTTCTTTGATTAGAGGTTGGTCTTAACTGCTTGTGACAGTTGCCCCTTCCCTCTGGGCTTTTGATTCTGTTCTCTGAGTTTTCCTTCCCTTTCTATAAAAAGTGAAGTGTGTTTGCAGCTGAGTAGTATTTTCAGTCTGCTTTCTGCCTGATGAAGGCTGGGTTCCAAAGGGCCTGTTTCAGTGTGTATCATTTCTGTCCTTTAAACTAAAGCTGATATAATTTCTTCAAAAAAATTTGTGGATTTCTTATGAATCAATTTATAATCAATTCTGTTTGACAAAGGCCATACAAATTGCTATTTCTTAAAAAAAAACACACATTTTATTTTGTGTTGGAGTACAACCAGTTAACAATGTTGTAATAATTTCAGGTGAACAGCAAAAGGACTCAGCTGTGTATATATGTGCATCCATTCTCCAGGGCTTCCCTGGTCGCTCGGATGGTAAAGAATCCGCCTGTAACACAGGAGTCCCAGGTTCTGTCCCTGGGTTGGGAATTGTCCCTGGAGAAAAGAATGGCTACCCGCTCCAACAGTCTTGCCTGGAGAACCCCATGGGCAGAGGAGTCTGGTAGGCTTCGTTCCACGGGGTCACAAAGAGTCAGACACGGCTGAGCGACTAAGCACATATGCACAACTGACTGACGATGTTGTAATAGTTTCAGGTGAACAGCAAATGATTCAGCGACGCATATACGTGTATCCATTCTTCCCCAGCCCCCCTCCCATCCAGGTTGCCACATAACATTAAGCAGAGTTACTTGTGCTGTTCCGTAGGCCCTTTTAAATATAGCAGTGCGTACATGTCCATCCCACACTCCCTAACAGTCCCTTTCCCATCCTTCCCCACCAGCAACTGTTAAGCTCCTTCTCTGAGTCTGCTTCTTTTTTGTGAATACTTCATTTGTGTCCTTTCTTTTTAGATTCTACTTGTAAAGGATGTCATGCAATATTTCTCCTTCTCTGTCTGACATTCTTCATTCAGTATGACAATCTCTAGCATCTGTGTTGCTGCAAATGGCATTATTTCATTCCTTTTAATGGCTGAGTAATATTCCATTGTATATGTATGTATTACATTTTTTTTCTCCATTCCTCTGTTGATGGACATTTAGGTTGCTTCCATGTTTTGACTACTGTAAACAGTGCTTCCTTGAACAGTGAGGTGCACGTATCCTTTTGGATCATGTTCTTCTCTGCATATATGTCCAGGAGTGGGATTGCAGGGCCTATTTTTAGTTTTTTTAAAGAACCTCCATACTGCTAAGCATAGTGGCTGTACCAGTTTTTACATTTCCACTAGCAGTGTAGGAGGGTTCCCTTCTCTTCACATGCTCTCTGGCATTTATTGTTCATGGATTTTTGATGATAATCATTCTGGATGAGAGGTGATATCTCATTGTAGCTTTCATTTTCAGTTCTCTAATAATTAGGGACAAATCACTGTTTCTTGAAATAAGCTCTTCAAACCTTAGATTCCTTGTAAAAGTTTTGGAAAACAATGCCCTTAAGATTCTTAGAGGAACTTTTCTTTGTTTATGAGGCATTGTTTTAGATCTTTTTTTTTAATTGGAGGAAAATTGCTTAATAACATCATGTTGCTTTCTGCCATACAACAGTGTGAATCAGTCATAAGTATACACATAAACATCACTATGAACAAAGCTAGCAGAGGTGATAGAATTCCAGCTGAGCTATTTCGAATCTTAAAAGATGATGCTGTGAAAGTGCTGCACTCAATATGCCAGCAAACTTGGAAAACTCAGCAGTGGCCACAGGAATGGAAAAGGTCAGTTTTCATTCCAATTCCAAAGAAAGGCAATGCCAAAGAATGCTCAAACTACCATACAATTGAATTCATCTCACATGCTAGCAAGGTAATGCACAGAATTCTCCAAGCCAGGCTTCAACACTACATGAACCGTGAACTTCCTCTGGCTTTAGAAAAGGCAGAGGAACCAGAGATCAAATTGCCAACATCCACTGGATCATTGAAAAGGCAAGAGAGTTCCAGAAAAACATCTACTTCTGCTTTTTGACTATGCTAAAGCCTTTGACTGTGTGGACTACAATAAACTGTGGAAAATTCTTCAAGACATGGGAATACCAGACCATGTGACCTGCCTCTTGAGAAATCTGTATGCAGGTCAGGAAGCAACAGTTAGAAGTGGACATGGAACAACAGACTGGTCCCAAATAGCGAAAGGAATACATCAAGGCTGTATATTGTCACCCTGCTTATTTAACTTCTATGCAGAGTACATCATGAGAAACGCTGGGCTGGAAGAAGCACAAGCTAGAATCAAGATTGCTGGGAGAAATATCAATAACCTCAGATATACAGGTAATACCACCCTTATGGCAGAAATTGAAGAAGAGCTAAAGAGCCTCTTGATGAAAGTGAAAGAGGAGAGTGAAAAAATTGGCTTAAAGCTCAACATCAGAAAACTAAGATGATGGCATCTGGTCCCATCACTTCATGGCAAATAGATGGGGAAACAGTGACAGACTGTATGTTTTTGGGCTCCAAAATCACTGCAGATGGTGACTGCAGCCATGAAATTAGAAAGCTCTTGCTCCTTAAAAGAAAAGTTATGACCAACCTTGACAGCATACTAACAAGCAGAGACATTACTTTGCCAACAAAGGTCCATCTAATCAAAGGTATGGTTTTTCCAGTAGTCATGAATGGATGTGAGTTGGACTATAAAGAAAGCTGAGCATTGAAGAATTGATACTTTTGAACTGTGGTGCTGGAGAAGACTCTTGAGAGTCCTTTGACCTGCAAGGAGATCCAACCAGTCCTGAATATTTAGGGGCAGGAGGAGAAGGGGACGACGGAGGATGAGATGGCTGGATGGCATCATTGACTCGATGGACGTGAGTCTGAGTGAACTTCAGGAGTTGGTGATGGACAGGGAGGCCTGGCGTGATGCGATTCATGGGGTTGCAAAGAGTTGGACACGACTGAGCAACTGAACTGAACTGATGTTGAAGCTGAAACTCCAATACTTTGGCCATCTGATGCGAAGAACGACTCATTGGAAGAGACCCTGATGCTGGGAAAGATTGAAGGCGGGAGGAGAAAGGGATGACAGAGGATGAAGTGGTTGGATGGCATCACTGACTCGATGGACATGAATTTGAGTAAACTTTGGGAGTTGGTGAGGGATAGGGAGGCCTGGCTTGCTGCAGTCCATGGGGTCTCAAAGAGTCAGACATGACTGAGTAACTGAACTGAATTCCCTCTTGAACCTCCCTCCCACCCCACTTCCCATCCAACCCCTCTCGGTTGTCACAGAGCACCAGTTGAGCTCACTGTGTTATACAGCAGCTTCCTACTAGCTATCTGTTTTATACATGATAATATATCATATTAGATATTTTGAAGATTTAAGTTTTATGGTTACATTCATAATTTCTTGACCTCACTCTGGATTTGGTCTTTGCTCAGGAGCCATTTCTTAATTGTAGCATCATTTGCCTTTTGGTAAGTCTAAAAGTGAGAGAATTTTATTTTCAAACCTGTTAAGTCCTAGTTGATATTTCACAGTCAGTTTTCAGCATATCTCTTTCCTCTTAGCTTTCATTATAGGGAGCAAAAGAAGTCAGTCAAGACTTTCTCCAGTCTGCCTGGAAATCTCCTTGTCTGGATGGTCCAGTTCAATAGGTGCATCTTTTATTTTCCATATGCCCCAGGCAACAGCATTGCCAAAATTCTGCCTGAAGAGTCAGGTCTTTCTTCCTGCTTCCAACAGGTTTCTCTCTGCTTTTCTTTAGGACCCCTTGGGAGCCCTGAGGGCTTCCCAGGTGGTGCTAATTGTAAAGAAACCATCTGCCAATGCAGGAGATTTAAGAGAGGCGGGTTCGATCCCTGGGTCAGGAAGATTCCTTGAAGGAGGGCATGGCAGCCCACTCCAGTGTTCTTCCCTGGAGAGTCCCATGAGCAGAGGAGCCTGGCGGGCTACAGTCCATGGGGGTCACAGAGGCGGACACAACTGAGCGACTTCACACGCACTCACGCATGGGGGCCCTAAGGCTCCCACTAACACTTTTCTTAAGGTCCTTCCTGCTACCTCATCATGAAAACACACAATGGAGAGTGACAGGAGCGGGGCCAGATGAGGGAGGGCCTTACAGATCATCACAAGGACTTTGGATTTTAATTTGAGTAAGAAGGGAAACGACTGGAGGACGTAGAGAAGGAGAGTAAACTGATCTGATCTGCATTTTTAAAGCATTCCTCTGAATGCTGAGGCGGAACATGTGGCACCATTAAAGGCGTGGTTAAAGAAATGCAGGTGAACGGCGATGAGTGCTTGGCTCTGGGAGCGGTAAGAATTTGTCAGATTCTGTTTGTATTTTAACATAAGCCAGCAGTATTTGCAGATTGATAGAAGAGATAGACGGTAAAGAGGCTTTGACTGGAACCAGTGGAAGCGTTTTGTATCATTTACTGAGATGGGAAAGACTACAGGAGAACAGGTTTTTCTGGAAGGGAGTAGAATCATCATTTCCTCTTTGAACATGTAAAGTTTAAAGATTCTAATAGGCATCTAAGTAGGAAGTTAGTTGGCTTCAGGGGACAGTTCTGGTCTGGATATGCATTTGAGAGGTTCATGTATCAGTTCAGTTCAGTTCAGTCGTTCAGTCGTGTCCGACTCTTTGTGACCCCATGAATCGCAGCACACCAGGCCTCCCTGTCCATCACCAACTCCCGGAGTTCACTCAGACTCACGTCCATCGAGTTAGTGATGCCATCCAGCCATCTCATCCTCTGTCGTCCCCTTCTCCTCCTGCCCCTAATCCCTCCCAGCATCAGAGTCTTTTCCAGTGAGTCAACTCTTCCATGAGGTGGCCAAAGTACTGGAGTTTCAGCTTTAGCATCATTTCTTCCAAAGAAATCCCAGGGCTGATCTCCTTCAGAATGGACTAGTTGGATCTCCTTGCAGTCCAAGGGACTCTCAAGAGTCTTCTCCAACACCACAGTTCAAAAGCATCAATTCTTCAGCGCTCAGCTTTCTTCACAGTCCAACTCTCACATCCTACATGACCACTGGAAAAACCATAGCCTTGACTAGACGGACCTTTGTTGGCAAAGTAATGTCTCTGCTTTTCAATATGCTGTCTAGGTTGGTCAAAACTTTCCTTCCAAGGAGTAAGCGTCTTTTAATTTCATGGCTGCAATCACCATCTGCAGTGATTTTGGAGCCCCCCAAAAATAAAGTCTGACACTGTTTCCACTGTGTCCCCATCTATTTCCCATGAAGTGATGAGACCAAATGCCATTATCTTCGTTTTCTGAATGTTGAGCTTTAAGCCAGCTTTTTCACTCTCCACTTTCACTTTCATCAAGAGGCTTTTCAGTTCCTCTTCACTTTCTGCCATAAGGGTGGTGTCATCTGCGTATCTGAAGTTATTGATATTTCTCCCGGCAGTCTTGATTCCAGCTTGTGCTTCTTCCAGCCCAGCGTTTCTCATGATGTACTCTGCATAGAAGTTAAATAAGCAGGGTGACAACATACAGCCTTGACGTATTCCTTTTCCTATTTGGAACCAGTCTGTTGTTCCATGTCCAGTTCTAACTGTTGCTTCCTGACCTGCATATAGGTTTCTCAAGAGGCAGGTCAGGTGGTCTGGTATTCCAGTCTCTTTCAGAATTTTCCACAGTTACATTTAAAGCCAGGAGCCTGGTTGTAAAGTGTGAGCCCAGGGCAATCCAGCCTTTCGTGGTTAAGGAGATAGTGAGCACCCAATAGAGGAGACTGTGAAGTTGTGGTCAGTGAAGTAGGAAGAAAGGCCGGAGGGAGAGAGTGCATGACAAAGCTATTTCAAGACAGTGGGTGATGACTCACACCTGTCATTAGGGTTAACAATTGCTGTTAGTACTAGAGTGGGTTCTCAAGAGGCCATGGGAAGCTCAGCCCTTGAATGAGCAGTTATGATCAAATTTGGGAAAAATAAATAATACTGGAGAACAATTCATGTAGCAGATTTATTCCACTTGAGTGAAGGCATAGTGATAGAGTGGAGATGGAATGTATTTTGGATACAGGCATGTTTGAGTTTGAATCTCTACTTCCTAATTGACCCATTGTGGAACTGTAGGCCAGTACTCTGTCTCCACCTATAAAATGGGGATACAAGTACTTTTCTTATAAGGTTGTCAAAAGGTTAACATGAAAAAATAATAGGCAGAACATCTAGTACAGTGCTTGGCACATAGTAGGTATGCAGGTCATGTAAAATACCATTGGTTTCATTTTTCTTTTTTTCAAATTACAAATTACAGTTTTCCATGCCCTTAAGGTACTGGACCCAGCGTCAGGAAACTTTAATGATTCCCTAACTCATTTACAATATCATCTTGAATACATCACTAGGCCTTTCAGAGACTGACATACCTCATTTGTAAGTAGGGACTCATAATCCAAGCTCCACACTTTTTTTTCCCCTAAGTCTTCACTAGTCTGAGTCTATTCTCCAAATTACCCACCTAGCCTACATGAAATTCCCAACACTTCCCTTAAGTCCATATGGCATTTTATAATTTGGGAAATGATTTCACATTTGTCCACTCATAACAAGCCCTATCAACTGATTCATCTGCCCAGTACCCTGATGGGAGGAAAAATCAAACTTCTGTTCTACTTGAACCTTTTCAGCTGAACCAGTTAAATGGCATAATAAATCCAGAAATGGGCTTAGACAGTTCCAGACATATGGAAAGGTCAAAAAATGCAAGCTGCAGATGTTAAAGGGGCTTGCCAGGTGGTACAGTGGCACAGAACCCCCCTGCCAGTGCGGGAGATGCAAGAGGTGTGAGTGTGACCCCCGGGTCGGGAAGATCCCCTGGAGGAGGAAGTGGCAGCCCACTCCCGGATTCTTGCCTGGAAAATTCCATGGGCAGAGGAGCCTGGCGGGCTACAGTCCACAGGGTTGCAAAGAAGTGGACACAACTGAATGAGTGAGCACACACACAGTTGTTAAGTCTCAAAGTAAAGTCTAAGATTTTTTTGTTAATGGTCCCTGTCTTATGTCTCCTAAATTGCATCTCTGCAAATCCCAAAGTAGATAGGACATTGCTGGGTATAGAGGGGATGCGTCCAGCAAATCACAACCAACTAAGTGGCAGCGGGGGTGGGGGGGGGCAGCGATGTGGTGAGCGGGAGCAGAATATAGAACTCCCCTCGCCCATCAGAGATTTGTTTTGAAGTGTGGAAGTAAAATGGGCAGATACGGGCTCAAAAGGGTGTGTGTGTTTCAGTATGGGAGGAATAAAAGCCTGTATTCGGCCAGGAATGATTCTGTGGAAAGGGAAGCTTTGATGGTGCAGGGAAGAGAGCACAGAATTGCTGGGACCGTATTCCCGAAAAGACGCGCAGGGATGAGCTTCAGTGGATCATGACATTCCTCCACAGCGACAGGGGAGGGGACAGGACCGGCACAGATGCAGGCAGGCTGGCAGATGTGGCGCGAAGGCATACGTGTTCTCACCTGATGGCTTCAGTTTCCTCAGTGAAATAAGAAGGATCATCAGCTGAGAGTGAGAAAGGGGGAAGCGAAAGTATGGAGGCGTTATGCAGGCAAGTGAAAGAAGAATATGTAGTAGGATTCTGGGTGGTGTCCGTGGTTCTTAGTAATGACTTTAAAGTGAGCCCAACTATGGTTGTGCAGTTTGAGGCTTCAGTTACAGTTAGCCTCTCAGGTGCTGGCATGGAGAAGGTGGAGAGTTGGCGGGTGTGTGTTTGTTTGTTTGTTTCCAGTGGATATATGGAGGGAAGATTGTGCAGGGGAATTGAGGACAATTGTGAGTGAACAAAGAATGAATCACAAGCAAAGTGAGGACGTGCATCGAAACAGGGAGGAAAGATGGTGCAAAGGTAGTAGGAAATCTCAGTTGTATCCTGGTGGAGTCAGAATATGAGGGAGTGAGCTGGGAAAAAAGAATTTGGGTAGTCAAGTGTATGAATCTTGAAGTTTTGCATTCCTATTCAGACAGTATTCTTGAAGAGTGGCTTGGTTCAAACCTATAATAAAAGGAAGTTCAGTTCCTTGGATCTATTATTCTGTATTTTGGGGCAAGTTGTTTAATCAGTTTCCTCATCTGTCAGAGGGTAATTTTTATAGTTTCTAATTCGTAACTAAAGGGACTAAATAAGTGAACGTGTAAAGTCTTCAATAGTGCCTGGCACATGGTGAGCATTTAATAGGTGTTAGCTGTTACTGTTGTTAGTTCTCTAAGCCTTAGTTGGTGCCAGGGACTGTGGGAAAGACCTGAGGAATTGTTCCTGGGGCCAGTGACACTTCTTGAGAAGTCAGATGGTGCAATAGAATCCACTTTTGTTGAAAAATAAGGCCTAGTTACACGCCGGCCCATGCCACCCCCCATCCCCTCATGATGGCTTAATGACAAGCCCAGGTTTCTGTCCCTGCTATGAGTAGCTTTGTAATGGTGGTTTTACCTGAGGTTCCAAGGCTTCTGTGATTGATACCAAGGAGCAAATTAAGATCACATCCTGTGAATGTTGCTTAGAGGGCCTGAGATGTGTCTGTATAGGGACATTGGGAAATGGGCATGGAAAAAGCCAAATAGCCATTATCGCAGTCCTGGATTTCTGGGAATGTATGTGTAAATTATGTCAAGTCCTGGAACTCCCCAGGAATGACTTACAGTATCATTTTTTTAGATCTTTTTGGCTCCATTGTCACTTATAGATTGCCAACTCTTCATACTCCCTTAGATCAATAAGTTATTTTGTTATATTGATACAGACTGTGCACTTTAAAGCCTTTTTTGGATCTAAAGGAAACATTATTAAATACCATTGTGGTATTCTTAAATTCTCTAAAGAAGAGTCAGTATTATACCCAGTGTGAAATAAGATGTAGCAAAGCTCTTTTTACTCCATGCTCTCCATGCATTATCTAAAATGTTTTAGGCTTTATTCTACTATTAGAGGTCTGCTGCTGCTGCTGCTGCTGCTAAGTCACTTCAGTTGTGTCTGACTCTGTGTGACCCCACAGACGGCCGCCCACCAGACTCCCCCGTCCCTGGGACTCTCCAGGCAAGAACACTGGAGTGGGTTGCCATTTCCTTCTCCAAACATTAGAGCTCTAGGAGACTCCAAAAGAACAGTTGTCAAATGAAAGGTTGGATCCCGAGTTTAATATATATCTTTTGAAGGTTAGGATATTGATTTACTGGACAGTGTTAGAGTTTAAAAATACAATTCAGAGACTGTTGCGTAGGAAATTGATGAAATTGAGACATGATCGGCCAAGGTGGATGAAAACGCACTCAGGGCATTTAGCCAAGACTGTGAGAGTAGGAAGGACCTTGAGCCCATCTGTTATTTTTCTTTGGGTTGCATAAAGGCTGTTATTAAGATCGACAGGACTGAAGAGGTAAGTCCCTCTAACTATTGGAGTCTTACACCCTGGCAAAGGGTCATTGACAAGGAGGGCTTGTCATCTTAACTCCTTAGTGATTGGACTTTGGGATTATACAGAGGAGCCTGGTGGGCTCCAGTCCATGGGGTCACAAAGAGTCGGACACAACTGGCCGACTAAGCACAGCGCAGCACATTGAGGTTGTAGTCTGTTAATGTGCTCTTGTGTTAGGAAGCCCGCTGTAGAAATCAGGATGAGAGAGCAGGGTCTGTTTTGGTTAATTGTCACTTCATCTTCCTGCTGAATAGGATCCAATCCAGCTTATGAGGATATACAGAACTATTGGATATGTTTGAAATAAGTGAGCAAGAGGAGGTGGCGGCGGGGGGAAGGTAAGGGGTAGAGTGATTGATGGATTTTCTTAGAGAGTGAGCTACTTACATGTTGAGAGAGAATGAGAGAGATGGGGCAGTCTCTCCTCTTGACTGTCTAGGTAGCAAGTACAGCTCAGGAAAGATGTTTTGTAGCCCAGCACTGCAGTGGACCCTGTTCGGCCCTCTATTCCTCTTTTTTCTCCCACTCAGCACAGACAGAAAGACTGAATGGGCCACTTTTTTTTTTCTTTCTGGAAGTGCTTTAGAAACACATTGCTTTTTTCAAGAAAATGTTTGTTTATTTATTTGCCGGTGCCGGGTCTTAGTTGCGGTATGCAGGATCTAGCTCCCTGACCGAGGATTGAACCTGGGGCCCCTGCGTTGGGAACATGGAGTCTTAGCCACTGGACCACCAGGTAAGTCTCAGGAACATTAATTTCTCAGCTGCATAGTTATAAGCTATCAGACGGCACTGACTTCAGGAAATCCTCTGCTGTAAAGGACTTGGAGTATCTTGTTCTGTGTTATCACTTAAAAATAGACCCATCAGCTTTAAGAGCAGTTGAGCTGTTAGATAGCACTTTTATAAAAACTTAGGGCTCGGTCTCCATTTCTGTATTTTGGAGAAGTTTTTTATTTGTGAGCATACTGTTCAAAGATTTTCTCTTCAGTGATGCCTCTCTGTGCTTACCTTGAAGAGTCCTATTCTTTTTACGTTTGTCTTACATGTATTCATCTTATACAGGTGATAGTCTCACCGCATTACACCATATCAGTGATTCTCTCTGTGTGTCTGCTAGGCTGTGAGTGTCTCACGGTTAGGGAAAGTTCTCAGTCATTTGTGTTTTACTGCAATCCTCAGGGCAAGATTTGACATGCCGTATAGAAAATATATGTAGTGGGTATGCCATAAATGTTGAGTGAATAAATGTTATCCCAATTTTAGAGCCTACATCCATTCTGGATATAGGTGAATATTCGAACTTAAACCCTAAAGCTGAAATGGGAATGCTGTGTTATTAGCAAATTTTGTGCCCCCCTTTTTTTTTCACTGGTTATGGAGCGGCTGCCTGCTGTGTTTCACGGTGATCACACACCTGCTACATTTGATCTCTTGTTGATAATGGGTAATGACAAGTGCCGTTGCTTCCAAGGTCATTTCTTTACCTTGGTTGAACGTAAGTGGGTTTTACGTTTTAAGATGCTGGCTATGGAAACTGGTGGCTCATGTTTATTATGTATATTCTGGGGCATTTACGTAATCCCAGTTTCTCTTTGGATCAGGTGCCACCTGTGTGCGTATGGATGTATACCGAGGAAATTTAATGGCAGTGGGCAGCCTTTGGCTGAGTCTTGAGTCTTCCCTTTTTTGTTGCAAAATTGTAATTTCTAAGTCCTTGTAGACCCTACATTATGCTTTTTCACCTCACAAGGAAAGATTTATTTTAAAAGTGTACAGATTACCGTTAATTTGGAAAATTTTAATAGGTTAACCAGTTTTTCCTGTTACATTTAGCTTAAAGTTTCCTTCCTGTTTTCTTTCTTTAGCTTTTTAATGCCTGAAAGTCATTCTAGACGAAAGAACAAAGAAACAAAGGTGGTTTGAGGAGTAAGTTTGTGAAATTTATTTTTTGGGGATGATGTTGTTAGAAGGACAGATTAAGAAACTTTTTTGCAATTTCTTTTTACTAGTTTTGAGATGAGATTAGACAGCGTAGTAAGACCACAGGCCTCTGCCCTCCTTCCTTTTTGCCCGAAGCACTTAGTACAGTGTTAGTTCAGTCTCTCAGTCGTGTCCGACTCTTGGCGACTCCATGGACTACAGCATGCCAGGCCTCCCTGTCCATCACCAACTCCCAGAGCTTACACAAACTCATGTCCATCGAGTTGGTGATGCCATCCAACCATCTCATCCTCCCCTTCTCCTCCTGCCTTCAATCTTTCCCAGCATCAGGGTCTTTTCAAATAAGTCAGTGCCTCACAGAAGGTGGCCAAAGTATTGGAGTTTCAGCTTCAACATCAGTCCTTCCAAAGAATATTCAGGACTGATTTCCTTTAAGATGGACTGGTTGGATCTCCTTGGAGTCCAAGTTACCCTCAAGAGTCTTCTCCAACACCACAGTTCAAAAGCTTCAATTCTTCAGCACTCAGCTTTCTTTATAGTCCAACTCTCACATCCATACATGACTACTGGAAAAACCATAGCTTTGACTAGATGGACCTTTGTTGGCAAAGTGATGTCTCTGTTTGTTAGTATGCTGTCTAGGTTGGTCATAGCTTTTCTACCAAGGAGCAAGCATCTTTTAATTTCATGGCTGCAGTCACCATCTGCAGTGATTTTGGAGCCCCCAAAAATATAACCTGTCACTGTTTCCATTGTTTCCCCATCTATTTCCCATGAAGTGATGGGACCAGATGCCATGATCTTCATTTTCTGAATGTTGAGTTTTAAGCCAACTTTTTCACTCTCTTCTTTCACTTTCATCAAGAGGCTCTTTAGTTCTTCTTCCTGCCATAAGGGTGGTGTCATCTGCATATCTGAGGTTATTGATATTTCTTCTGGCCATCTTGATTCCAGCTTGTGCTTCATCCAGCTGGACATTTTGCATGATGTACTCTGCATATAAGTTAAATAAGTAGGGTGATGTACTCCTTTTCCAATTTGGAACCAGTCTGTTGTTCCATGTACAGTTCTAACTTGCTTCTTGACCTGCATACAGATTTCTCAGCAGGCAGGTCAGGTGGTCTGGTATTCCCATCTCTTGAAGAATTTCCCACAGTGTGTTGTCATCCACACAGTCAAAGGCTTTGGCACAGTCAGTAAAGAAGAAGTAGATGTTTTCCTGGAACTCTCTTGCTTTTTGCATGATCTAACGGATATTGGCAGTTTGATCTCTGCCTTGACTAGATGGACCTTTGTCAGTGAAATGTAAGGTCTAAAATTAAGGCCTAGTATTATTTATGCCTTGACATCTGGAGAAAACTGGGAAAGCCTCTCATGGCCCAATTCCTAAGTCTCCTTCCAAAAGTGCTCCTGTGGGTAGGGTCTCCTTGCCAGATAACCCTCTGGAACCCCAGCCAGCTGATATACTGGATTTTGTCCTGTGAAACCTGGAGCAAAGATACCTCTACAGACCTTGGGGAGAATAAATGGGTGGTGGTGTAAATTGTTTGTGATAACTTGTTATGGCAGCGATAGAAACCTGATGCAGGTGTTTATGGTTGAGTGTGTTTTCCTCTGTTTTATCTTATTTGAAAAATCTAGGGAGAGTCTAACCTTTTTGTTAACATGATTTGCAAGAAACAATCCACCCACCTAATGTTTCCATTTTGTAGGAAGCAGCCCTGGCTTTATCTAGGGGAGAAGGTCTGCTCTGTGTCTAACACACAGCGGAGCATTTGGATTGATTTTTACTCTATTTTAGTGAATCAATGTTTCCCTGAGAACCATTTATTTTTTTAACACCAAAGCCACATCTTTAGTCATTGTGGACTCCAAAAGCGATTCACTGATTATGACCTCTTCTTCAAATACCTTACGTTAAAAGTAAGTTTTTCTAGACTTTCAAAAATTAAGACATGATAAGAGTGGGATGATGGACATTGTGTTATAAGTTGCTGCTGCTGCTGCTGCTAAGTTGCTTTAGTCGTGTCCGACTCTGTGCGACCCCATAGATGGCAGCCCACCAGGCTCCCCCGTCCCTGGGATTCTCCAGACAAGAACACTGGAGTGGGTTGCCATTTTCTTCTCCAGTGGGTGAAAGTGAAAAGTGAAAGTGAAGTCGCTCTTCGTGACCCCATAGACTGCAGCCTACCAGGCTCTTCTGTCCATGGGATTCGCCAGGCAAGAGTACTGGAGTGGGGTGCCGTTGCCTTCTGCGGTTATAAGTTGCTACCCATTTATATTGATGTGTCTCTGTGTTAGTTGCTCACTCATGTCCGACTCTTTGCAACCCCACTGACTATAGCCCGCCAGGCTCTTCTGTCCATGGGATTCTCCAGGCAAGAATACTGGAGTCGGTTGCCATTTCCTTCTCCACGGGATCTTCCCGACCCAGGGATTGAACCCAGGTTTCCTTCACTGCAGGCAAATGCTTTACCATCTGAGCCACCAGGGAAGCATATATATTTGTCAAATATATAAGATGAGGAGAAGGCTTCTTTTTCTTTCAGTGATTTTATTTCACAAAGGTGATGGGTAATCAAATATGTTTATATTGGTTACCTTTTGAAAAAGTAGGAAAATTTGAAACAGCTCTGTGAGTGGCAAATTGTGAGGATTATGTATACATGAATAGAGTTAAGTATTGTGATAAAATCTGTAATAAAATGATTATGATACTCATTTAGGATGAGTGATTTTTATTATATATAAATAGGAATAAAAGGCAAGGGGATTATATAAAATATTATAATAACTATTTATAATTACTGGTCCTGTTACACACCAGAGTGAGCATTTCTGCCCTTAGTGAAGCGGCAGGAAAAGGGGTGCTGGGCCAAAAGGTTCTCTGAGGCTCCTTTTGTTGTTTGTTATTCCTGACCCAGGGTGATTAAGAGAGAGTGAATGTTTTCATTGTGAATGTTTTCCCTGGACAGACACAAGAGTGCTAGGAATAAAGTGGTTCAGGTTGGACTAGCTCCTGCCTCAATGCTATGAGAGTTTCCCCTTCTTCATCCAGTAACACGATAAAATGGAAACTGTGGAAACTGGTTAGCTTGGCCCTTGGAACCGCCAACATTTGGCAAGAAGAGTGGGGTAAAGGTTCCGCCTTGCCCGCTCCCCTGACTTAACAGGCACTGGGATCCCTTTGACTGTGTGCTTCTGTGGCAACTCGGAGCGCTTCCGCCCGCTTTGTACTTGGTTTGCTCCTCCTCTGCCCTTCCTCCAGATGAGGCAGAAGGTTTGTTTCTTTTCCTTTCAGTGATTTTATTTCAGAAGGGTGAGATGTAAAGGAAGGCCTCTCGACAGGGCCCCAAATTCTGCCAGTACTGTCTAAAATTCTGTCCTCCGAAGATTAATTTGAATTGATAAACAAGTATCTTAAGACTGGCTAATGATGCTTACCAAGAATGGCCATCACGCCTTAATGCTCATCATTGCTAGCACGTGTTGCCTACTCAGTGTGAGCCGGGGGCTCTGATAAAGCCTCTGCAGGGCGTAATTGACTTAATCCCCCCAGCGAGCCTATGCAGAAGGTGCAGAGAGAGACGCCCAGTGCTTGCGTGTGTGCTGAGTCTTCCGTCCTGTCCGGCTGTCTGCAGCTCTGTCAACTGTAGCCCACTAGGCCCCTCTGTCCCTGGGATTCTCCAGGCGAGAAGACTGAAGTGGGTTGCCATGCTCTCCTCCAGGGGATCTTCCCAACCCAGGGATCAGACCCATGTCTCCTGAATTGGCTGCAGGTTCTTTACCCCTGGGCTTCCCTGATAGCTCAGTTGGTAAAGAATCCACCTGCAGTGCAGGAGATCCCAGATCGATTCCTGGGTCGAGAAGATCCTCTGCAGAAAGGATAGGCTACCCACTCCAGTACTCAGGCTTCCCTTGTGGCTCAGCTGGTAAAGAATCCGCCTGCAATGTGGGAGACCTGGGTTCAGTCCCTGGATTGGGAAGATTCCCTGGAGAAGGGAAAGGCTACTTACTCTAGTGTTGTGGCCTGGAGAATTCCATGGACTGTATAGTCCATGGGGTCACAAAGAGTCGGACATGACTGAGTGACTCTCACAATTCTTTACCACTAGTGCCACCTGGGAAGCCCCAAGATGTCCAGCAACTGGTTCCAAGTTATATGGTGGTGAATGAGGGGAAAGAGGGTGGAATCCAGATAGGTCTGCTCTGGGACTTGAACCCTCACCCACTGAACTGGGCCTCCTCTCCTGGATATGATTTGATTAGACTGCTTTCTTCCTTACACCTGGCAGAGATGCTTGTCAGGGATGGGACTGGAAATGAACAGAGAAAATTTTAGGGAGAGACATGTCTGTAGGGGAGTTGCTGTGCGGATGCTGGAAAGAGATTTGGGTGGCATTCTCTGCAGCCAAAGACTGTAAGAAACTCACTCATTATCATCTTGATGTTGCTGATCTTATAACCAACATGAGAATTCAACTAAGAACCCAATATGTACTGTTTCTTTTCTCTCCCAACACTGACGTCATTTCTCTTTTAATGTTCTAGCAGCAGAAAATGCTTATGTATGTTTGTGTGTATATATCATAAATCAAATGTTTTACTTATTATTTAAATGTAATTAAAAAAATAACACTTTGCAAATATTCTTGAAGAGAAGGCCAATGAAATGCAACTAATTTCTGCAATTACTCTTTTCTTCCTCACACCAGTATTGGCTGGATCCTGCGAAAACCCTGTCTGAACACAAAGAACTGATCAACAGTAGGTATTTGATTTTAATTTTGTTGAAATTTGAAAATGATGTAACGTCCATGATTAGATGAGTGCAGAAATAGGCTGTAAGACCACAGGTGTGAATATTGTCACTTGAGTGCCAGAGTATGGAAATGGGTGCTTATACATTGCTCAGTCTCTCGAGACTCTGATTAGATTGTGTGGATAGGGACTCTGAGGAGATGTGAGTATTGAATTTTGCTTCCGGGGGGCACTTGGCCTGGACTTCTGTCTGTGATTTTTCCATTGCTTTTGAAATTTCACCTTCAGATAGAAAAAGCAGAGAGACACTGATTTGAAAAGCAAGTAGGCATTGTATATATTAAAGTGCTTGAGTTTCTTGGGTTAAAGAGTGGTATTGCCGTTCACATTATTTACTCAGTCAATAATTAAGGAGTGCCCTCATAACCTGAAAGATTGCTATGAATTCAGAAAGGATCCATCTATTTTGGTTTTGACTTTATCAATATGACTCTACTAATTGACTCAGAAGTCTAATTAATGTTATATTCATTAACATTAATTTTCATAACTCAAATTTTAATTTATAAATGTACACATGCCACACACTTGCAGCCCTTAAGTATGTAGAAGAGTAGTTATTTTTAAATCATCTTTATTATTAAAATTATTAGTAAAATGTATAACATAAGATGTACTATGTTAACCATTTTGGAGTGTACAGTTCAGCAGCATTAAATACACTCATATTGGTTTGTAGCTAGCCATCACAAGTAACCATCTCTGAAACTTTTTTGTCGTCCCAAACTGAAACCATATCATTAAACTATTTTGCTGAATTACTGCTGATAAGACCTAGAGGATTCTTCTGGCCTTTCTTACCCCATTCTGAGTCTGTACTTTTCCTGTGTATTGATTCATTCCTTGGGGTAAAATGGGTCACATGGTGCTCTATGAACCCCATGGGCAGGAACAGAGCTGTGCCTCAGGAAGGAATTGGGAACTAAGAGCTGCAAAATTGTCAGGAACTCAGCAGGTATCATTTCTCTGAACATCAGCATCATTTTTGTTTCTCTCTGTGGTCTGGCTCTTTTTGCCCCTCCATGTCTGTGGTGGAAACCTCCTCCAGTTTCCAAGTTATACCTCTAGCCACAAGCAGAGGCGAACTGGCTGTCTCTGAATTGCAACTCCAAACCCTTGGGAGGGTATTTGGCCAGTTTGCATTAGTAGCTCACTTCAGTCCACTCAGCTGTGTCTAGGCTTTTCCAAGGTCAGTACAAACACAGTTGGTAGGGGGCCTGCATTCTGGATGAGAATGGGCAACAGGTTTCAGAGATGGGGCTGGTGGCCTATGAGATGAGAAAGCACCCTCAAAAATATATACCTTAGACATCAAGTTCTGCCTCTTCAGCCTATGCAAGAGTAAGTCCTAATCAGAAAGGGTTTGCGACCTGCCATGGATGAGAAGCTGCTCTATATTGGAGGGATGACCAAAGCCCTGACCATCTGACTTCTCATTCCACGTGCTTCCTGAGTGGGCAAACTGCCCACTGAGAGCTGCGAGGAAGCAGGAGGCTCATGTGATTAGATGTGAATGCAGATGACTTCCATAAGCTGTCCTGAAACGAGTGGTAGATGCTCCAGTTTAACACGTCTCATCCCTCAGGATCTAGAAATCAGCACTTTTCCAAAAGATTCAGGTAGCATAATAAATCCAGTAAATTCTTGTCCATTTCAACCACTTACTTAAAAAATACTAGTTCAAAAATTAGAAGAATTTTAGTATTTTAAAGCAGATTTCTATGCAAATGTGGAGAAAAATGTAAATCATTTTATTTAAAGTATATTATCCAAGTGTTCCTTTAAGAGCGTTTGAATTATCTATTTCTTTACATGGTATAAAATATTATGTTTAATATCTATAATCTGTAATGCAGTTACAGTTTTTAACTGCATTTCTTAATGCAGTTATAACTTTCTCATCTTAAATAAATGTCATCCTGTCAAAAATTTGATGTACAGGAAGAATAAAACACAGATATTACAACTGAATGGAGAAGTAAATGGCAACCCACTCCAGTATTCTTGCCTGGGGAGTCCCATGGGCAGAGGAGCAGCCCTGGACATGACTGAAGCGACTTAGCAGCAGCATAACAATTGAATAATGCATAATTTTTTTATTTTATAAGATAGTTTGAAAATTAATGAAGGAGAATGCCTCTCACATCTCCCAACAGATGTCAGAAGGAATATCTGTAAAAATGACAGAATATTTTCTGGTCACCAGAATTCTCATTGGTAAATTTTGATTTAGATATCCTGAGCTAAAGGAAGGCTATTATCATTAAAGGCCTTGAAATCAGTCTTCACAAAAGGTAGATTAGAGGATTTCCAGTTTCTGGCTTCTATTTTGCTAGAGTAAAACATTATTAACTTACTTTACATAAATGATTTCTTAAAGATAGACCTGGAAAGATCAAGATAAAAATCTAGGAATTTGCTTCATTGGCACCTGATTTTTATAGTCAGCTTTAGATTAAGAAGCTGAAAAATACCTGTGCAGACATATCCTTGCTCCAGAATTTCCATCTCTTTAGCCTTCAGTTGATGTACAAAACAGTGATGTGTGTATGAAGTATTTAACCTTACTCTGAAGTTGTATGATTTTTTTCCCTGAGAGCCTGTATGCAATAGTTGGCAGCAAGCACTAAACTCTAGGTATTAGCAAATGTGGTTCTCACTTTTGGGATCTTGGGTGAGTTGCTTTACCTCCTTGGAGCTTTTCCTGCCTTACATATGTTACCAGATGCTTGCTGGGACTCAAGTGTTAAGGAAACATTTTTGAACATTATCAGATACAATCAAATAGTAACTTGTATATTTGGACATAAGACATTTTATATGTAAGTGGATAAAGGAGGGCTGATTTTGGCCAAAAGTCCTTAGAGAAAATTAGTCCAAACTGAATGTTTTTAACTTTATGTTTTTCAAACTTCTGCTTAACTGCTTATCACCAAACACATTTGAACTGGCTAGGCTTGGCATGGCAACCCACTCCAGTGTTCTTGCCTGGAGAATCCCAGGGACGGGGAAGCCTGGTGGGCTGCCGTCTATGGGGTCGCACAGAGTCGGACATGACTGAAGCGACTTAGCAGAGGCAGCAGGCTTGGTCAATAGTGTGGAATCTGTCATGTTCTGGGGAATAAAAGCAGCTCTGGAGTCTGGACAAGGCCTTCTTCCTTTTGAACACCATGTCAGCAGCATCTGTGCTCCTCACATCCCCAGATATGTGAACCCTTGTGGCCCTGCATGCACAGGCAGACCCACCTGCTCAGTAACACAGAGCTTGATTGACACAGGCAGATGAGCGGAGGATGGACTTCCTGTTCTTCTGAATATTTAATAATCGGTGCCTCCTTGACATCTGTGTTCAGGGGTGAAGTTATACTTGTCAGACATAAAAACACAGTGATTAAGTAAACATAGAAATTGAACATATGGAATCAACTCTGGGGATAAATTATAACAAAGTTTCTTTTAAAATTTAGTTTCTCAAGAAGCTCTAGCATAAGGAGGGTGTTATACAGGAAAGCGTAGGCTAGGGGAGAGAGGTAGGACCCTCGTGTTGGTTGTCTTTTGTGTGCCATAGCATATGTGTCATAATAATAATAAATAATCACATCACTTATATATTATAAATGTATTATGACTTTGTTACCTGTTGTTCTATATAACTTCCTCTCCCTAGCTTCTAAATTTGTAACTTTATTTACTTAGTTAAAAATGAAAATAGACTGTATGTCTGTTATACAGTATCAGAGTCTGCTCAGTTAAACAGTTGCATAGTACCATGTATATGTCCTGTGGTTGACTTAAATAGTCTACCTGCTGCTGAGCATTTAAATTGTTTCTAGCTTTTTGCTGATTTTAGTGAGTACTTTTTGCAGTAGTTAGTGGTAGGAGTGCAGTGAATTTGGGGTTGCCTACATCTCTTGGATCCTGATTTCATTTCCTCTGGATAAACACCTAGCGGTGGGATTGTTGGCTTATATGGTAGCTCTGATTTTAACTTTCTGAGGAACTTCCATACTGTTTTCCCTAATGGTTCCATTAATTTATGTCCCCGCCAACAGTGTACAAAGTTCTTCTTTCTTTACATTGTCACCAGCTCTTTTGTCTTTTGGACAATATCCATTCTTACAGGTGTTCATTCTTATAGGTGTGAAGTAATGTCCTAATGTGGTTTTGATTTGCATTTTCCTGATGATTAGCGATGTGGAATATTTTTTCATGTATTGAATATCTTTGGGCATTTGAACGTCTTCTTTGGAAAAATATTTATTTAGTTTTCATATTTTAATTGGGTTATTTGTCTTTTGCTATTGAGTTGTGTGACTTCCTCAGATATTTTGTATTAACCCCTTATCCAGTATATGGTTTACAAATATTTTTGATGAGTGTAATTTTTAATAGTTGTGTTATACTACACTACTACTTTGGCAAATTTATAATGTGAAATTTAATTTTTATTTCTTATTTTAGCTGGACCTCCATATACTTTATATTTTGGTATTAAATTCTATGCCGAAGATCCATGTAAACTTAAAGAAGAAATAACCAGGTATAGTACTGACTTTGCTTTTGATCAGTACATGTATGGCATATACAAAAGGCTTTATTTAAAACAAATTGGAGTCAAATTTGGGATGGTGTCTGCATGTGTTTTGTAAGCATTTCCGGTGAGAGTTAAACTCGCATTGGATGAGGCAGTTCAGCGTCTGATGATAGATGTGCTTGAACAATGACACGAACCTGGGTGACGTGCTAATAGATTCTGCATCTGCTGTGATGGGATATTTCTGTATCGTTACTGTGAAGGATACAGTCAGCCTTTGTAGTCATGTAAAAGTAGCCATATGATTATGTAAATGGAAGACATAAGTGTATTTTAAAATGTATTGAAGTATAGTTGAATAACAGTGCTGTGTTATTTTCTGCCGTACAGCAAAGTCGATTCAGTTATTGCTGTTGTTGCTCACTCAGTCGTGTTTGACTCTTTTTGGCCTCATGGGCTGTAGCCCACCAGGCTCCTCTGTCCATGGGATTTCCCAGACAAGAATACTGGAGCGGGGGATGCCGTTTTTTCCTCCAGGGGATTTTCCCAACCCAGGGATTGAATTCATATCTCATGTCTCCTGCATTGGCGAGCTGGTTATTTACCAGCTGTATATCACTAGCGTCACCTGGGAAGCCATGATTCAATTATACATATACGTTTATATTCTTTTTCATATTCTTTTCCACATGGTTTACTACAGGCTGTTGAATAGAGCTCCCTGTGCTATACCTGTGTGCTAAACAATGAGTAGGGCCTTACTGTTTATCCATACTATAATATACATAATAGTTTGCGTCTGCTAATCCCAAAACCCCTCTCTGCCCTTCTTCCCCCTTGGCAACCACAAGCCTATTTTCTGTGTCTGTTTCTGTTTTGTTTTAAATTCATTTATGTAGGGACGATATTTTGATGCTGAGCTTGCATATGTAAATATAAACTTGAAGAGCTACTTACTTCTCTTTAATTGTTGTAGCTTAAATATTATGTTTAGAGATTTCATTCATCTCTATGGAAAATGAAAGGATAATTGCTTTTAGTATTAAGGGAGAGAGAAAACCCAGTATTTTATAATGTATTACTTCACCTTTGTCATTGACTAACTTATTTCAGTTAAGGCAAACTTTCTGATTGGTATTGATTATATAAAACAGTCCATGCCAACATTTGAAAGTGGCTTATAAAGAGCAGACAACAGCATCCTGTTTTCACTTATTCCACTAATGACCTGCCTACGTGCATTCGTGTATGCTCAGTCGTTTCGGTTGAGTCTGACTCTTTCTGACCTCGTGGACTGTAGCCCACCAGATTTCTCTGTCTGTGGGATTTTCCAGGCAAGAATTCTGGAGTGGGTTGCTGTGCCCTCCTCCAGGGGATCTTCCTGACACAGGACTCAAACTCGCATCTCCTGCAGTGTAGGCTAATTCTTTACCCACTGAGCCACCTGGGAAGCCTGACCTGCCTACATGTGGTACAAAAACAGACGTGTTTCCCTAACTTACCTTTAAATGGTCAGTTTTCCTAATGAACCCATCCAGGGCTTGAGTAGAACCCAATGCGTTGTTCAAAGAACTGGAAATCATACCTTTGGTTACGAAGACAGTCTGTGGTTCTGTTTCTGTTCTGTCCTTTTATCTTCTTCCTTAGAAGTCTTATTCCTTTGACTTCCTTTTGTCTTGATTTGTCTCACTCTCACAGAAAAGAGAGAAGGTCAGCTATGGGACCTCTGCTATTCTGCTCTGAAGTACTGTAATTAGGCCTCGTTTGCAGAACTGTGCTGACATCTGCTTTCCAGTCTTCCATCGCTATATTGTTAGTGAGTGCTTGGAAAGGCAGGACTGCGTCTAGGCTTTCTCTGAGCAAACCTCTATGGGAGAAGTGACATGTGCTGGGCAAAGGTTCAGTTGAGGGTCCTATTTACACTAGAGTTTCATGAACAGTCTTTGCAGTCAAGAGTGATTCTAGTTGAGGTTTCTGGGGAACCTGAGTCCAAGTGATATAGAAGCACATTTGTATCTGTAAGTGATCAGGGATTACAGGGCACAACATTTTATGAAAACACAAGGGAAGTTCTTCATTTTGATTTATCCGTAACTTCTCTGTGACTCTGTTTCCTCACTTATAATATTGGGACTGTACCTGCCTCATGCTTTCCTGATGGCTCAGAGGTAAAGAATCGGCCTGCCAGTACCGCAGACTTGTGTTCAGTCCCTGGGTGGGGAAGATCCCCTGGAGGAGGAAATGGCACCCCACTCCAATATTCTTGTCTGGCAAATCCCATGAACAGAAGAGCCTGGTGGGCTAAGGTCCATGGGGTCACAAGACTCCTCCATGACATAGCGTCTAGACCACACCTCCACCACCTGCCTTGTAAGGTTTTTATAAGCATTAAATGGAATAATGTATGTGAAGCTCTTTTAAGTTGGTTGTGTTGGCTCACAGTTCAGTGGGTAATAAATGCTAGCACTACTATTTTCTTCTCTCTTTTCTCTGACAGTTCAGTTAGTTACATCTTAAGTGAGGGTTAAAGTCCAAAAGAGTGCTTGATTTAGTGTTAAGGGAGAAAAAGAGTAGTGTTTTCTAATAATGCATTCAGTTCAGTTCAGTTCAGTTGCTCAATCGTGTCCGACTCTTGCGACCCCATGAATCTCAGCATGCAAGGCCTCCCTGTCCATCACCAACTCCCGGAGTTCACTCAAACTCACGTCCATCGAGTCAGTGATGCCATCCAGCCATCTCATCCTCTGTCGTCCCCTTTTCCTCCTGCCCCTAGTCCCTCCCTTTTCCAGTGAGTCAACTCTTGGCATGAGGTGGCCAAAGTACTGGAGTTTCAGCTTTAGCATCATTCCTTCCAAAGGACACCCAGAGCTGTTCACCAAATACTGATGATGCATAGAAATTTCCTTGCAGAATCTTCTAATGGGTCATTAGCAGAATACATGGATTTGTTTATAATGTACAACCCCACAATATACTGAATGAAACCTTTTTTCTTTCAAGTTTTAGACCAGATCATGTAGTAACCAGGTGATATAGTTAGCTTACAGTTAGTGGCCATGATCTATGATAATTTGGTTTTGTTGTGCAAAAACATACAGTCAAATTTAGGTAGGTTAAATATGCATTTAATGTGCTATTATTATATACTCTTGTTGTTTAGTTACTAAGTCATGTCTGACTATTTGTGACCCTATGGACTGTGGCCCACCAGGCTTCTCTGTCCATGGGATTCTCCAGGCAAGAATACTGGAATAGGTTGCCATTTCCTTCTCCAATATACTCCCGCTCAGTATATCCTAAAGATAAAATCACTGATTTGCATGAATATGCTAACTTAAATGGTTAGGCATAATAGACCTTAAAAAGGGAGTCAATTACACAAGATAATTTTTGCAAAAGCAAAAAAGGGAAACCAGAAGACAAAATGCCCCAAAATAAAAGCACACTTCTGTTTGCATTTTCACCTTGACTCTTTGTCTTGCTTCAGTTCTTTGGAAACTTGTTTCAGCCTATTCTGTATTGGCTCTTAGGTTTTTAAATTTTTATTTCTTCACTTTCTCTCTTCTATTTCTTTTTTTAAAAATTACATTTAATTTTTAAAACTGGAAGTGTAGTTGATTTACAGTGTTTCAGGTGTATGGTGAAGTGGTTCATTTATACATACATACATACGAATGTGTATATATGTATATTCTTTTTCAGACTCTTTTCTGTTATAGATTATTACAAGATACTGGACATATTTCCCTATGCTATACAGTAGGTCTTTGTTGTTTATCTATCTTGTATATATACTTTGCAATTTGTATGTGAAAAATAGCTATAGTAAACACACTTTTACTTATTCTTTGTATATATAGATCTTTTGAAAATCACACAATTTCATACATTTTGTTACAGACCTCTTTCACCATCTAACCCATTTGTTATACTCCTCCCCTTGTGGATGGCTATCCAGGTTGTTTCATTTTAAAATTATAGGTAGTGCTGCATTAAGTACATAAATGATCATATTAGATGAAGTATTCCAGAAGGATATTGTATTTAGAGGGAAATTGTTTTTTTAGGTGAGTGAGATACATTAAAAAATAAGGTTCCAGACTATGAAAAATATGTTCATAGAATTGCTTCGACTTGGAGTACCTACTGTTTGCTCTAAAATGTTTTCTGATATTAAATGAAGTTGGGGGCTTCTGAGGTCATATATCCAACACTCCAGTTTTATAAAAAGTTCCTGAAATGTCAGCCAGCTTCTTCTTAAACATTTTTAAGAGAGGAAACCTTACTGCTTCACAAAGCAGTAGGAAGTTCAATAAGAAATGAAAGATCTCTGGAACCTCTGTCGTCAGGACTAGGTATTCTTTCTAGGTTTATGCAAATAGATCTAAACTCTTTGTCTTTTTCAGTTCTTTAAATACTTCGTGTCCTCGTGACATCTGTTAAACTTATTTTCAATTCTGATTCAAAATATTATAACAAACTTCCATGTATTATGTATCATTGATAGCTCTGTATTTTCCGCAGATTTTATCAGCATAATACACATATTTGTTAAGGCAGGCTGTGGGGTCAGGTTGGGTTTTGCAGCCTTACTCTGCCATTCACTGGTTGTGTTAACTTGAGAAGATTACATAACCTTTTAAAGTCTCAGTTTTCTCAAAATGGCATTATTGTATCTCCCCAAAAAGAGGATAGGAAGAATATATTAGATATTACAAGCAAACTTGGGTATTTGTGTGTTCACTCACTCAATTGTGTCTGATTCTTTGTGACCCCATGGACTGTAGCCCACCAGGCTCCTCTGTCCATGGGATTTTTCAAGCAAGAATACTGGAGGGAATTGCCATTTCCTGTTCCAGGGGTGAAGTATCAATAACCTCAGATATGCAGATGACACCACCCTTTTGGCAGAAAGTGAAGAAGAACTAAAGAGTGTCTTGATAAAGGTGAAAGAGGAGAATGAAAGGCTGCCTTAAAACTCAGCATTCAGATAACTAAGATCATGGCATCTGGTCCTATCACTTCATGGCAAATAGATGGGGAAACAATGGAAACAGTGTCAGACTTTATTTTTTTGGGCTCCCAAATTACTGCAGATGGTGACTGCAGCCATGAAATTAAAAGACGCTTGCTCCTTGGAAGAAAAGCTGTGACCAACCTAGTCAGCATATTAAAAAGCAGAGACGTTACTTGGCCAGCAAAGGTCCGTCTAGTCAAAGCTATGGTTTTTCCAATAGTCATGTATGGATGTGAGGGTTGGCCCATAAAGAAAGCTGAGCATCGAAGAATTGATGCTTTTGAACTGTGGTGTTGGAGAAGACTCTTGAGAGTCCCTTGGACTGCGAGGAGATCCAACCAGTCCATTCTGAAGGAGATCAGCCCTGGGATTTCTTCGGAAGGAATGATGCTAAAGCTGAAACTCCAGTACTTTGGCCGCCTCATGTGGAGAACTGACTCATTTGAAAAGACCCTGATGCTGGGAAAGATTGAAGGCAGGAGGAGAAGGAGACAACAGAGAGTGAGATGGCTGGATGGCATCACTGCCTCAATGGGCATGAGTTTGAGTAATCTCTGGTAGTTGGTGATGGACAGGGAGGCCTGGTGTGCTGCAGTCCATGGGGTTGCAAAGAGTTGGATATGACTGAGTGACTGACCTGAGCTGAACTGATTCCAGGGGATCTTCCTGACCTAGTGATCGAACCCAGGTCTTCTGAGTCTCCTCCTTTAGTAGGTGGATTCTTTTACCACCATGCCACCTGTGTAAAAATGTAACTGTTCAGGAGAAGGTAAGGGTAGATAAAATGAATTATCTTATGTGTTTAAATTACTGATTAAACATTAGAGAAGAGGACTTCCCTGATGGTACAGTGAATAAGAATCTGCCTGCCAGTGCAGGGAACAAAAATTCCATTCCTGGTCTGGGAAGATCCCATTAGTGGCAGGGCAGTTAAGCCCGTGCGCCACAGCTGCGGAGCCGGCATGCAGCTAGGGCCCTCGAGCCACCACCACTGAGCTCACCTGCCTAGAGCCTGTGCTCAGCAGCAAGAGAAGCCATCGCAATAGAAACCCTCACACTGGAAGCAAGAGTAGTTCCTACTTGCTAGAACTAGAGAAAGCCCACACACAGCAATGAAGACCCAGTGCACCGCTCCCCCCGCGGCCCCCCCCCCCAAATTAGGGAGGAAGAGACCATCTTGGAGCCCTGAAGACAGGTCTTCCAGGTTAAGTCAATCCACTAATCAGAACCTCCTACTACTATCCTCTAGCCTGCATTTCTTGAATTTGCACATAAAGACAGAATTCACTCACTGACTCCCCTCCCATTGAATAATATGTGGGGCATTGTTGTCCATTGCCCTGAGGACCAATGAAATTTAGTAGTGACCAAGAGAGAGCTGTGGTTTCAGTCATCTGGAGAGAAAGGACAGAGAATGAGTGAGTAAAGGAGTCTGTCTGTTGCTTTGCTGACAAACCTTGTGGCTTCCCCCTGTGGCTCAGTGGTAAGAACCCACCTTCAATGCAGGAGACTCAGGAGATGTGGGTTTGATCCCTGGTTGGGGAAGATCCCCTGGAGAAGGAAATCTCAACCCACTCTGGTATTCTTAACTGGAAAATCCCACTGACAGACTAGCCTGGTGGATTACAGTCCATAGGGTCACAAAGAGTCAGGACACAACTGAGATACTGATCTTGTTGCCATTGAAATTTTAACTCTTCCTAAAAGAGAGAGTCATGTTAGCTCCAAATAACTTGTTCATGATGAATAACTTATAAAAATAAGCATTTGTTTTTTAATATTTTATTGTATTTTGTTAGAGATTGACATTCGGAGAAGGCAATGGCACCCCACTCCAGTACTCTTGCCTGGAAAATCCCATGGACGGAGGAGCCTGGTAGGCTGTAGTCCATGGGGTCACAAAGAATTGGACACGACTGAGCGACTTCACTTTCACTTTTCACTTTCATGCATTGGAGAAGGAAATGGCAACCCACTCCAGTGTTCTTGCCTGGAGAATCCCAGGGATGGGGGATCCTGGTGGGCTGAGGTCTATGGGGTCTCACAGAGTCAGACACGACTGAAGCGACTTAGCAATAGAACTTAGCAGCAGCAGCAGAGATTGACATTAAGCTTGTCAGTTTATTATTATTATTATATTTGGTAATCCATATTCTTCTCTTTGTGAAGGCTAGTGTGTTTTAGCTTCTTTATGGGTTGAGTGACCTTCAGTTAAACATTCACTTCCAGGGTCCCTGTCTCCTTCTAAGTGAAGATAATGATCCTCAACACATTAGATTTGAGGTTTGGATCACATTCCAGTATGGATGCAGAGGAAATTTGTGACCTTTAAAACAGTGTCAGACTTTATTTTTGGGGGCTCCAAAATCACTGCAGATGGTGATCGCAGCCATGAAATTAAAAGACGCTTACTCCTTGGAAGAAAAGTTATGACCAACCTAGATAGCATATTCAAAAGCAGAGACATTACTTTGCTGACTAAGGTCTGTCTAGTCAAGGCTATGGTTTTTCCTGTGGTCATGTATGGATGTGAGAGTTGGACTGTGAAGAAGGCTGAGCGCCGAAGAATTGATGCTTTTGAACTGTGGTGTTGGAGAAGACTCTTGAGAGTCCCTTGGACTGCAAGGAGATCCAACCAGTCCATTCTGAAGATCATCCCTGGGCTTTCTTTGGAAGGAATGATGCTAAAGCTGAAATTCCAATACTTTGGCCACGTCATGCGAAGAGTTGACTCATTGGAAAAGAGTCTGATGCTGGGAGGGATTAGGGGCAGGAGGAGAAGGGGACGACCGAGGATGAGATGGCTGGATGGCATCACGGACTCAATGGACGTGAGTCTGAGTGAATTCCGGGAGTTGGTGATGGACAGGGAGGCCTGGCGTGCTGCGATTCATGGGGTCGCAAGGAGTCAGACAAGACTGAGTGACTGAACTGAACTGAAATATGAGGTGATATTACAACTCTTTGCTCTTGTATTTTTATCATCAGTTTTAAGCTGCAAAAATGTTATTCCCAGTCTTTGCCATATTCCCTTGATAGTCAGTGGGCGAGTCTGCTGTTTTTCTTTTTCTTAAGCCATGCATGCTGTTTCCCCCTCCCCCCTCATGTTTACTATTATGTTGTTATTTGAACCTTCCCCTCTGTCCAGCACATTGTTTTATACAAATGAGTAGGCTTCTCTGTTGGATTCAGAGGACAGTCCTCCTGTGCAGGCAGGCAAACCTCTTCTCTCAGGATTCTTGGTGTCACATTCAGCTGGCACCAGAAATCAAGCTTCAGCAGGGTCTAAGTCATGGGAAGGTCTGCTTCAAGCTGCACTGGTATTCTTCAAGCTTATTTTTGGTTGTCTTTGGCCCCAGAAATCTCAGAACCTCCTCTTTGGACTCCTGAAAGAATGGTTTCTTTCTGCCTCTTCTTTAAGCAAGTCTCCTTTGCCTGTTCTTCTCATCCCTGACACTTGCTGAATCACTGATGGTCCTTAGCAGCTTGTACATCCGGGGTGTCAAGTCAGCCCTTTTCTATGAACATCACGTAAACAGAAAACGGTGATGCCAATATTTCAAGTCCTTCTCTGGTGTTGTACTGGTTGTACTCTTGTCATGAAGGAGGTTGGGGTGAAAGATGGAGGACCCTCCTCTCCTGGGGCTGTTAATCTCACCAGGGTGACAGTGCGTATACACTAGTGAAGTGAAGTCGCTCAGTTGGGTCCGACTCTCTGCAACCCCATGGACTGTAGCCTACTAGTCTCCTCAATCCATGGAAGTTTCAAGGCAAGAGTACTGGAGTGGGGTGCCATTTCCTTCTCCATATACACTAGTACAGTGATTTATATTAAAAGATAACAAGTAACTGCTTTATGCAGACACTGCTTTGTATTAGAACATGTTCTGGATCAGCATTTTTTTTTCCAGTAAGCGTATAATATAACTCGGGTCATCATAGAATTTGCTGTTCAAACCCTAACACTTGGAGCATGAAGAGGAAAGTCCTTAACAATGGGGAATGTATAACAGGCTTAAGCTAAAACTGTCCTAGGCAAAATGGATTTATCTGGTTAAAACCAGAGATAAACAAGGACTCAAGCATCTAATCATAGTCTTAGTCGGAATGATGTAGAAGGGAAGACCTAGCAACTCTAAATCTGTAATTTAAATGAAGTGAAGTGAAAGAGAAAGTCGGTGTCTGACTCTTTGTGACCCCATGGACTATACATACAGTCCGTGGAATTCTCCAGGCCAGAATACTGGAGTGGGTAGCCTTTTTCTTCTCCAGGGGATCTTCCAAACCCCAGGGATCGAACCAAGGTTTCCTGCATTGCAGGCAGATACTTTAAATAAAATAAAATATTATATTGTACACTAAGTCTCATAAATGGACAAAATTAGTTATGTATGTTAAAAATAAGCCTTGAGATAAGATAAAGTGTTTAACATATAAAAATATGATTTTGCTGTATTAGAGGTTTCTCTTATATAAAACTAATGTGATGCTTGCCATGATAGAGATTAATGAAATTATTAGTTAAAAATAGTTTACTTGTCTTCTTTGATTTTAGTGAATTTTAAAAAAGTAAAATGGTTTAAAGATCTCCAGTAGCTTTAAAAGACATGCTATCCAGGGAAGTTTGAATAGATGTCCTTTTTTTTTTCATAAATTTCTCAGAGACAACAAAGGATGCTAACTTGTCCCTGTTTTCATCCATCTGTCTTTCTGTTCATTCTTATATCCATCAAGTCAATAGGTATTTACTGTGTACTTGTTGTGTGCTGAGCCTGAGATACTAGAAATATAGTCATCGGTGGGATCTGGTTTCTTCTCCTTTTTACCTGCTTGTTTTTCTCTCTGTTTAAGCTCTTTGTTTTCTCATCTCTTTGGTTCTCTTTCCATTTCTCTCTGAAGCAAAGTCTATAGAGTTAGGCCCCTAAATTTATTTGGCAAAATATTTTTACTGTTCAATCAAATGTTGTAAAAGTCTTAGTAGAGCAAGACAAATATGCATCTATGACCCATTTACCAAAAAAAAAAAAAAAAAAAATACACACCTCGGGAAAAGAGATTCCAAGTTAGCAATTGAGGAAGAGAGTGAAGCTAACACAAGTTTCCAGTAATCTGTAGTAATTCTGGTTAAATATCTCTATATTTTTGCATTTCAGTTCTGCTAATGTTACTTTACTCTGCTTTTCTCCTCTTCAAGAGGAACCCAGATGATTATAACAAAGTGGATTTGATGCCTAAGATGAGCATTCAGGGAATGGAAAGTGTTTAAGTAGGGCTGGAAAAGTGATTGCAAGTTAGCGAGTGGGGGTTCAGTTCAGTTCAGTCGCTCAGTCGTGTCCGACCCTTTGTGACCCAATGAATCGCAGCACGCCCGGCCTCCCTGTCCATCACCAACTCCCGGAGTTCACTCAGACTCACAACCATCGAGTCAGTGATGCCATCCAGCCATCTCATCCTCTGTCGTCCCTGTCCCCAATCCCTCCCAGCATCAGTCTTTTCCAATGAGTCAACTCTGCATGAGGTGGCCAAAATACTGGAGTTTCGGCTTTAGCATCATTCCTTCCAAAGAAATCCCAGGGCTGATCTCCTTCAGAATGGACTGGTTGGATCTCCTTGAAGTCCAAGGGACTCTCAAGAGTCTTCTCCAACACCACAGTTCAAAAGCAGCAATTCTTCGGTGCTCAGCTTTCTTCACACTCCAACTCTCACATCCATACATGACCACAGGAAAAACCATAGCCTTGACTAGACAGACCTTAGTCGGCAAAGTAATGTCTCTGCTTTTGAATATGCTATCTAGGTTGGTCATAACTTTTCTTCCAAGGAGTAAGCGTCTTTTAATTTCATGGCTGCAATCACCATCTGCAGTGACTTTGGAGCCCCCCAAAATAAAGTCTGACACTGTTTCCACTGTTTCCCCATCTATTTCCCATGAAGTGATGGGACCAGATGCCATAATCTTCGTTTTCTGAATGTTGAGCTTTAAGTCAACTTTTTCACTTATTGCAAGATAGGGAGTGGGGGTAGTCATTAGTTAATGGCAAGAGATTTGGCTCAAGAAGTAAGTAAAAGTCTTACAAGCTATCTTAGGGATCTTGAACTTTATCCTGAAGGCTTAAGGAAGTCTCTTAAGTTTTGTTTGTTTTGTTTTATTTGTTTTATTTATTTATTTTTGTACATCAAGGGAGTAACATTATCCCGTTTACTTCTTGGAAAGGTTGTTTGTAAGAGAAATAAGTATGATCAGTGACAGGGTTGTGAAAATTTTAGAAATCTCCTGGTTAGTTACCCAGACTAGAAGATGGTGAAAAGTATATAGACTCCAAAAAACAGATTTTGTGATTGAATGTGGGTGCCACAGATTACACATTGTTATCAGTTTCCATTATCTAAGAACTCTGGTGACATTACTGAGCGGTGGGGAAACTGCAGGGTGTTAAGCAGATTTCCACTTAAGCCTGTGGGTACAAATTTGATCAAATCCTTTACAATTATGCAGTGGAAGTGTGAAATAGATTCAAGGGATTAAATAAACAGAGTGCCTGAAGAACTATGGAGGGAGGTTCATAATATTACATAGGAGGCAGGGATCAAGACCATCCCCAAGAAAAACAAATGCAAAAAGGCAAAATGGTTGTCTGAGGAGGGCTTACAAAAAGCTGTGAAAAGAAGAGAAATGAAAAGCAAAGGAGAAAAGGAAAGATATACCCATTTGAATGCAGTTTCAAAGAATAGCAAGGAGAGATAAGAAAGCTTTCCTCGGTGATCAATGCAAACATACAGGAAAAAAACAGAATGGGAAAGACTAGAGATCTCTTCAAGAAAATTAGAGATACCAAGAGAACATTTCATGCAAACATGGTCTCAATAAAGGACAGAAATGGTATGGACCTAACAGAAGCAGATATTAAGAAGAGGTAGCAAGAACACAGAAGAACTATACAAAAAGGATCTTCATGACCCAGATAATCATGATGGTGTGATCACTCACCTAGAGCCAGACATCCTGGATTGGGAAGTCAGGTGAGCCTTAGGAAGCATCACTACGAACAAAGCTAGTGGAGGTGATGGAATTCCAGCTGAGCTATTTGAAATCCTAAAAGATGATGTTGTAAAAGTGCTGCACTCAATGTACCAGCAAATTTGGAAAATTCAGCAGTGGCCACAGGACTGAAAAAGGTTAGTTTTCATTCCAGTCCCAAGAAAAGGCAATGCCAAAGAATGCTCAAACTACAGCACAATAGCACTCATCTCACACGCTAGTAAAATAAAGCTCAAAATTCTCCAAGCCAGGCTTGAACAATACGTGAACCGTGAACTTCAGGTATTCAAGCTGGTTTTAGAAAAGGCAGAGGAACCAGAGATCAAATTGCCGACATCCACTGGATCATCAAAAAAGCAAGAGTTCCAGAAAAACATCTACTTCTGCTTTATGGACTATGCCAAAGCCTTTGACTGTGTGGATCACAACAAACTGTGGAAAATTCTCAAAGAGATGGGAATACCAGACCACCTGACTTGCCTTCTGAGAAACCTATATGCAGGTCAGGAAGCAACAGTTAGAACTGGACATGGAACAACAGACTGGTTCCAAATAGGAAAAGGAGTACATCAAGGCTGTATATTGTCACCCTGCTTATTTAACTTCTATGCAGAGTACATCATGAGAAACGCTGGGCTGGAAGGAGCACCAGCTAGAATCAAGATTGCTGGGAGAAATATCAGTAACCTCAGATATGCAGATGACCCCACCCTTATGGCAGAAAGCGAAGAAGAACTAAAGAGCCTCTTGATGAAAGTGAAAGAGGAGAGTGAAAAAGTTGGCTTAAAACTCAACATTCAGAAAACTAAGATCATGGCATCTGGGCCCATCACTTCATGGCAAATAGATGGGGAAGCATTAGAAACAGTGTCAGAGTTTATTTTTTTGGGGCTCCAAAATCACTGCAGATGGTGACTGCAGCCATGAAATTAAAAGACGCTTGCTCCTTGGAAGAAAAGCTATGTCCAACCTAGATAGCATATTAAAAAGCAGAGACATTACTTTGCCAACAAAGATCTGTCTAGACAAAGTTATGGTGTTTCCAGTAGTCATGTATGGATGTGAGAGTTGGACTATAAAGAAAGCTGAGCACTGAAGAATTGATGCTTTTGAACTGTGGTGTTGGAGAAGACTCTTGAGGGTACCTTGGACTCCAGGAAGATCCAATTAGTCCATCTTAAAGGAAATCAGTCCTGAATATTCATTTGAAGGACTGATGCTGAAGCTAAAATTCCAATACTTTGGCCACCTGATGTGAAGAGCTGACTCATTTGAAAAGACCCTGATGCTGGGAAAGACTGAAGCTAGGAGGAGAAGGGGACGACAGAGGATGAGATGGTTGAATGGCATCACCGACCCAATGGACATGAGTTTGAGTAATCTCTGGGAGTTGGTGATGAACAGGGAAGCGTGGCGTGCTGCAGTCCATGGGGTTGCAAAGAGTTGGACACGACCGAGCGACTGAATTGAACTTCTTGAAATTATCAGAGGAGCATTTAAAATTCTCTCTCTGAAAACTTTAGTGTGAGCATTTGGTAAAGAAATACGACAACTGACTTATAGTTAATTTCCTGCGCTTTCTCCTGGTCCTTCCCAATGACAGCAGGAATCACCTTACAGAGAGAGATCACAAAAGACAGCCTAAAATAAGAGAGAGAGACAGTGGTGCTGACCGAGGATGGCATTGACTGTTCACTGTATTGTTTCATAAACCTGTCACATTCGTCACCCCCTGGCAGAAAGCCTGAATGGAAGGAGAAGGGGGAACCCGTAGCTTACGATTGCATAGCATCCCGATTTAGAGAGCCTGGGGTCATAATTGCTACTGGGTTGCAGTTCTAGTTCTGCTACATAACTAATTGTGAGATCTTGGACAAATTTTTTTTCATCTCTTTGTGTCTGTTAACTAGTTCATCTGCAAAACGGAGGTAAACATGGTACTAACCTCATTTTATAAGTCTTCAGTTATTATATGTGGCACTGTTATTATAAAAGGTTTTCTTTCAGCAGATGGAATGAGCAAAACCTCAGGTAATGGGCAGCATCTTAATAAATGTGAGGGCTGATGGAATTATAATGACCTTTCTGTCCTGTATCCATGATTTTAGACTCGGTAGAGAACACATAGCTTATTGAGTG
This sequence comes from Oryx dammah, assembly GCF_014754425.2. Lineage (NCBI taxonomy): Eukaryota > Metazoa > Chordata > Mammalia > Artiodactyla > Bovidae > Oryx > Oryx dammah. The sequence goes on along the minus strand of NW_024080603.1, from coordinate 7,355,447 downwards.
TGTCCTTGTAATATGTTCGTTCTAAGGAGAACACGTCATAGAGGCGGCAGCAGTGGCAGCGATGAGAATGGTAAGAATAGCTTGTATGTAACGTCTGTATCCTCCTGATGAGTTATGGCTACTTCCTGGTTTCACTTTTACCGTTGAGGAGCCTGGTTGTTACATGAAATAGCCACTCAAGGCAAACAGCTAGTGACTCCTGGAGCTGGGATGCAATCCAGCTGGTTGAACTTGAGACCCTTCACTCCCTAGTCACTACCATGACTGCCTCTGTAGTGCTTAAATAGTCCCTGTTCCCTCAACAGCCCCCTCACAAAAGAGCAAAAATCGGCTTCCTTTTCATTAAAGGCGACAGGTTTCAGGGTCTGAACATTCAGATCACCGTAGTGGAAGAGATCACTAATCTCTCTTCTGTTTTTCTTTTAGGTATCAGTTTTTCTTGCAGGTGAAGCAAGATGTCCTTCAGGGCCGGCTGCCCTGCCCCATTAACACTGCTGCTCAACTGGGAGCCTATGCCATCCAGGGTAGGTTTCACTTAAGCAGACTTGCTTCAGAGGTCTTGAGAAGGATGTTTGAATTTTTCTTTTTAAGCAGGTTTATAAACTAAATGACATTTTGCTAAAAAGAAATTGAATTTAGTTAGAATTCCAGTGTTAATCAACATGCCTTCAGAAGAGGTGAAAATGAAACTGGCTACATATTCCTGATAGGAGGTCCCATGGAGTTTTAGTCATAGGAGTGGCATTGATTCTTGACTCAGTGGAGAGTCTGAAAACCTGTTCTGTTCTACATTCTGCCTAAGTTGATCAATCCCTCTTTGCTGCTGTGTCTCAGAGATCCCACTGATGCCAAGTGGCTGCTGTGAAGATTCCACATGGGCAGGTGCCATCACCAGTTTAATTTGTTGCCTGCAGTCAACACCCATTGTCCATGAGCTCTTGGCATCAATGTGGCCACCATAATGAGGGAGCAGCTCCAAGTGGCATTGTCTTTTTGGAGGCTGAATCTGAGGCTGTCTTTTATTTATAATTAGTGAGCCCCTTCAAGGAATCAAGCTAGGTATGGGGTGATGAGACAGTATGTTCCTTGCCTGTGTAGGTCTCGCAGACCAGAGATAGTCTAGAAAAAATATTCCCAGAAAAATGCTGTGTAAATGAACTGGGGAACTGGGTTGGGCTTGGAAGCTGGATTAACGTAGGAAGAATTTTTATAAGCATAACATAGTGAATTCATTTTGTTCTTTGTGTAAACTGTAATGGGGTTATGTGCAACATTGTATTATATTTCCATGACCATTATTTGGGGCAAATATGTTTTGAACCACGTGCTTTATCTCTTGGTGTCCTTGTCAGAGAGAGGATCTAGCGGTTTTTCACCTCAGGCATTTCCATTATATGTGCTTTAAATTCTATTTACATTGTACTTCATATAAACTGGTAAGAATAAGTTAAATGAAAATGATAGTTATAGTCTCACAGAAAGCAAAAATGTTATGTTTTTTAGATAAGATTTTGTTGATATTCTCTATATATGCTCATCAGAGTTGTTTTAAGCTAAAATTAGTTACCTTATATAAATTTATTGATAAAGCATTTGAAGAAAATATTTAAGCATGATAGGAATACTTTTATTCCTGTATTTTTAGGTATATTTTCCTAAAATGGGAAAAAAAATAACATTTTCTTTGTTTTTTAGCTGAACTCGGAGATTATGATCCATATAAACATACTGCAGGCTATGTGTCAGAGTACCGATTTGTTCCTGATCAAAAGGAAGAACTTGAAGAAGCTATAGAAAGGATTCATAAGACTCTAATGTAAGAAGCCCATTTTATTAACACTAATCAGCATGTTGTACATTAGAGCCTCAGAACTTCATTTTATAACTGTACGTTTATATTCTTGGACCAACATGTCTCTATTTCACATACACACCCCCCTCCCCTCCCCCACCCTCTGGTAACCACCATTCTAGTCTCTGTTTTTATGAGGTCTCCTTTTTTAATTCCACATACAGGTGATATATTATACAGTATTTGTCTTCATCTGTCTTGTGTCACTTAGCATTATGCCCTCACAGTGTATTTATATACTTGAAAATTGCTAAGAGAGTAGATCTTAAATGTTAGCACAACAAAGATGATAGCCATGCTATGGTGGTGATCATTACACAATGTGTATTTAAATGTATCAAACCAATATGTTATACACCTTGAACTTTCATAATGTTATATGTCAATTATATCTCAGTAAAGCTGGAGAAAAAAAGAATCCCACTTTACATTGCATCAGCGATCATCTTATGCTATTGACAGGCATAAGAAAAGAAAAGTCTCTTATTCTATGTCTTAAACATTTTTCTTTTTAAAGGTTTTTTTTTTTTCCTACTGCTTATAACACTAAAATGCTCATAGGAAACCCAGACAATTTAAAAAGGAAAAAAATAAGTGTAAAAAAGTAAATCCTCATACTTAAAGTAAGTATATTTTTAGTCAGTGGCCTTTCAGATCCCTCTCTATGCATAATTTATTTTGTATGAAAATTCATTTTATATAGAAAGTTTATTTTATGTAGATTTATGTATGTATGAAATGAAATGTATAAATGTATTTATGTATGTATGAAATACATAAATGAAATCATTCTGTACATACTATATTTTACAATTTTATGTTTTTTTTTCAGTCACCAGTACCTCGTGAAGTTAATTTTTTTAAACTATGAATACATTTTATAACCACAAAAGCCTTAATGTGTTCTGGATTTGATCTCTCTTAAGTATGCAAATTCACAGTTACAAGCAAATCCTTATTCAGTCTTTAGCAATGAATCTGGAGATCATGACACCAGTGTGGTTTTTCAAAGGGTATTATATTAACACCACATGCACTTCTGAGAAATATACACACTCTACTAGTAGGATTTTCAATTAATGACCTGCAGCATTGAAGTTATAATTTAATTATAGTTATTTTGTTAAATTTCCTATACTGATTAACTTTGCCTTTACTGCCTCTCATGTAACTTTCCCTCTTGAATTTGCTTGGTTTCAGATCTACCATACTTAAGAGAAAAAAATGTAGAATTAATCTGGTCAACAAAAAAATGTTTGCCTAAAGGATTTGTTTCAATGAGTAGCAGCAGAAATTGCAATCAGAGAAACCAGGCTCTCCACCTTGTATTCTAGCCTTGTTCTAGAGTCCTGCATTATAAGCTTTCACTGAAATGAGTGCTGAAAGAATGCCTGTTACAAAATTATGAAGGGCAGTGTATTTGGCACATTCTGAGAATACTAATTGTGCTAGGAGTTCTCAAGTACAATTATGTCTTGAAATTATCAAGGGACTTTGGCAGAGCACCTTGTCTGTTTTGCGTGATGGCACTGACAGCATGGTGGTTACTTTTAAGAGGCTAAAGCTCCATCAGTATTTGGTAGCTTTTTTGTGTCTAATTTGTGGTAAACATTCTTCATAGATTTCAAAAGTATTACATTGCTGGGTTTTCCAGAGTACCATGGCTGAAACATGGGATTGCCTTGAAGTAGTATTTTTTAATATTTAAAAACTCCTTTTGTTAACCATTAAAAATCTCTCTCTCTCTCTCTCTCTCTCTCTCTCACACACACATATACACACAGAGTTCCACTTATCTATGGAGATTCTTGGCAGATGCTTATCCTCGTTAGGAATCAATGCTGTTTTCTGTATATTATCACCGATGAAGAATTGGGGAAGACTTTAAGAAAAGTGACAAGCATTTTGTATTAAGAAAGTGACAGATACTTTCACAGTTTATTTTTGCAGTTTCTGAAGAAGTGCACATGTGCTCAGGAAATGCTGTTGAGCCCGGTTGGTTGTTGAGAAGCCCACCCTCATTCCTCCCACCACTGCTCTCCTCCGTTTACTTCCTGATGGAGAGCTGCTGGAGCATAGAGACATTTCACTCTTTGCAAAGGGGTGTGCTTTTTAATTTGAGTGCTTATATGCTCAATAATCTCTTTGGGGTTTCTGAAACTGAGACTTTGTAATATGTGTGGAGCTATTGGAATTGGCTATAATGAGCAAAACTAGATTTGGTAAATGAAACTTACAAGTGTCACCTCAGAATATAAAATTTTGTCACCAGGAAGGCAGGAGGCTTCTTGAAATATGAAGGCTTAAGTTTGCATTAGCACACAGGATTGTTTATTTTTCCGGTGAATATAGTGAAAATGGTTTATATTCCCTTTGAGCGCAGTAGCTGTAAGTAAAGTAAGGCTGTTTTGTTTTTATGCTGGGTGCAGGGGTCAGGCACCTTCTGAAGCAGAGCTGAATTACTTGAGGACTGCCAAATCCCTGGAGATGTATGGTGTTGACCTCCATCCTGTCTATGTGAGTAACATTTAATTAACACAGAATATTTTAAGCTGATGACATTTTCTTAAAAAGTCACTGAAACTCCCAAAGGAAAGCAGCAGTCCTATTGTTTAGTGAGCAGATGATATGTTTTCATCTGTGTTTTTGAACATAAGAATCTTTTGCGTCGTTTAAATCCTAATGAGTTTTGCATAAAAGTCTGTGATTGTATTTCCGTGTGTAGAAAACAATTAACTGGCTTGGAAACACAATCTGGATAATAATTCCAGAGGGGTTAGCTAAACGTCAAAACGGTTTTAAATTAGTCTATAATTGATTATATTAGACAGAAAACAGGGAGATTTTCCAAAAATAGAGTTTATGGCTGAAAAGAATTCATAAAATCACCTGCATGGCAAAGTAGACTTTCGGCAACAGTACCTGTATGACTATTGGTGGGTCTCTGTTGGATGTGCAGGTGTTATCAGTATTAGGCTTACTGCCTACTGTAGTTATTGCTATTGCATAAATAGGAACATTTTTGCAGGTTTTCCTCAGGGGCTGATGAAAGCTTTCTGAACAGGATCAGTGGACACTTACACTGAATTTTCTGGATCAGGTCTTCAACTTTGAGACACTTTTCTAAGGTTACCAATTGGTTCTTCTATGCCCATGAGACTGGAATGTCATTGTCTTTGGTTTTGTGGGTTTAGTTAGCAGTAAACAAATTTGATTATTTGAGAAAGTGAACCAGATGTTTTATTTACATGACATGAATTGCTAAAGAGTGTATGTAGATTGAATGCTTGTCAATTGAATTATGGACTCAGAACTCAGTTTTTAAGGAATCCTGATAATACTTACTGTAACACAGGCACTAATTGATGTATTCATTTTGTAATATGTCTTTTGCTCATAAGAGTCTCAGTTCAGTTCAGTCACTCAGTTGTGTCCAACATAAGAGTCTCTGAGTTTCCCAAAACAAATCATCTCATATTATTTGTAAAGAACTAGAGGCATCCCTGCGTATACTGTTAATATGGCAATGAAAATTACATATTTGGTAGAAGTAGTTGTTCCCTGATAAATTATAATCTAATATCATTAAACCATTAAATGCTCCATCCTACTGTCCTTTAAAACTACTTATAAAACTTTGTGGAATAGTTCGCTTTTTCTCTTCTTACCACATTAATCTTGTTAGATTTTCAGTTTTTTAAAAAGTATATTTTATAGGAAATGTATAAAGAGGATCTTCTGTAAAATACCTCTATGTTTATGTAATGTTTATCCTAATTCAAAAAACTCGATTTTTGTGGGAGGTGGAAATTTTTGCCAAATTAATCAGATTCATTAGTATCTTCCATACATTGCATTAAAATTGAATTTTTAGAACTAAAAATAGGCTACAGCTGATTTTCTTTGAAAATATATTTATCTTATGTTCCTTGGGAATTTGGTTTTGCAGGCTGTTATTTGACCTTAGAATAGAAAAAAAAAAAAATGAATACAAACTCAATTCCCTGTTTGGTATGCACTCTGTGACATTTTCAGTCCAGAATCCCATTTTCTTAATTGGGATTTGTTATTGTCCAGAAATGAAAGGTTTCCAGTCTTTACCAGAAGAGATTGTATTTTACAACTTTTGAGCAGTCTTAAGTCACAAATGAAAATAGAAGGGTGTATGCTGGAGACCTCAGAAAACCATGCAGGTGGCTGACTGAGGATTCTGGGGAGGATGGGGGTGAACCAGGCCTCATGATTGTCCAGATCGGAGAGTGAGATAAATGATCTTGAAAAGGGCCCTTGCGGGCAGCCAGTGGTTGTCAGTTCTTGGCTGCTCCGGAGAATCACCTGGAACATTTATGTGGTTTTGTTGCCTGGATGCCATCATTACAGATTCCTATTTAACCTGTTTTGATGGTACCTAGGAGAGAGGATTTTAAGGTCCATGGGGGATTCTAGTTAATATGCAGCTGGGGTTGAACACCACTATAGAAGCAACATGGAGTGAATCAGTCAGTGGCCTGATTGGTAGGTGGTCCAGGTTCTTTTAATGAACTGAGGTGACCAGTTAGAATACACTAAGAACAGTTTTCTTAAAAACTTCCGGGGAAAATGAGCAGCAAGTTAGCTACCACGATAGCTTAACTAGCTTTCTAAGCTGATGTCTTTGAAAAACCAGATCCAGTATTTATGCAACAGATAATGTGCATATGGCTAATTACAGTTTGACAGAGAGTTTTTACATGAGTAAATTTATGGTTACAAGCATATGTTTGTTTTTGCAGGGAGAAAACAAATCTGAGTATTTTTTAGGATTAACTCCGGTTGGTGTTGTTGTCTATAAGAATAAAAAACAAGTGGGAAAGTATTTCTGGTAAGTTTAATTTGAGGGCAGAATTGGTATTAAAGTTGTGCACTATATGTATTGGGCTTATGGAACTTGAATGTCATTGAAAGTGTTGGGAAAAAGCAAACAGACATTTCCAGTGGTTGATAATAAATGAGTGAAATTGGGTATAAGTTTTCTTCTAATTCATCTCAGTGTATATGTTCTCTGTAAATTTGAGGTATTTTGATTCTAGACTCTCTTGTCCATGGAGGCTGTATATAGTAGGATTTCCTATCCATTCCAGTGTGTGTGGTGAACTGTGGGCCCAGGACGGCTCTGAGTTCTGACTCTAAATGAGGAAGGATCTGAGAGAGATTGGGGAGCCCATAGCACCCCACTGTATCTGGAAAGGCTGTACTGCCAGGGCCTGGGGATGCCAAGCTTGTCTGCCTTCACTGGAGAAGCCCAGGAGAGTGAGAAGGAAGTGTGTTTAGAAAGGTGTCCAGAGCAGCAGCAACCTATGAAGGAGCCAGTAGGAGCCATCTTTTTTCCACTGGATACTTCTCTGAATTTCTGATTAATTCTTAAAAGCAGCAGTAGCACCACCATCTGCTTTGTTTTTCAGGCCTCGGATTACAAAGGTTCACTTCAAGGAGACCCAGTTTGAACTCAGAGTACTGGGAAAAGATGTAAGTTTGTGTTTAGTGCTTAGCTTCCCTGAGACGGGAAGCCTTGTCTGTTCGTTGATAATTTAGAAGACCTAGTAAAGTAAAACTGCCATGTTTTCTTCAGCTGCGGCCACATGGAACCAGGTTAATTGACTCAGATAAACAACTCCTTTTCAAGGAAGGGAAGGGGAAGTGAGTATAAATGAATGAGTTGGTAATGGAGAAATGTCACTTCAGTTTTAACAAAGGGGAAAAAACCTTTCTCAGGCACAGGAGAGAATAGGAGGTGATTATCATTATTAGTTCTTTAGTATTGTCTGTGGAGGTAAGATTCATGTAATTAGACGGGTGCAGCTTTCATGCAGGACAAAACATGTCCTAATTTTGTCTCAAAGTCAATTGAACAGTCTATAGGAAGTCACACTTCTGTTCTTTCCCTAGTTGAGCATGGTAGTTAAACCAGATGAGAAACTCTGGATGCTTTCAAGGGAGTGTAAGCCAAGGGTGCAAAAATGCTGAACGTCCTGCTGTACCTTGGCAGAGACCTCTAGGACTGCTTGGGTAGTAGGCACAGGATTTTTTAGCGCCTCAGGGTCCTCTCGTGCCTTGATGAGTAGTTTTAGGGAAACCAGGCAAAAGAAGACAAGAATATGAAAGCTTCCTTTTAATCTCCCTGTGAAAATAATGCTTCCTTGAAGTGCTGTCACTATAATTCATGTTTATGGGATACACAGGTGAAAATAAGACGTAGGCGGATCCACCCTTCTGTCTCTTTAATACTAACTTTTTGCAGAACAGAATTTAAGTGAATGGTCTTGAATTGACTTTCTAATACGATACTTGTAAAAAGAGGTAAAACCAATCTGATGATGTAGCCACGGACTAAGACACAGGAAGAAAAGTGGCTGCAACCACAGCTGGAACATAATATCTGGCTCAGTGTCCGGCATGCAGCAGGTGCTTAGTAAACACCTGTCGCCTGATCAGTGAACTGATGTACTGGGGTGGTGGGCTGCCAAAGCGGAGAACTGGGTACTACAGTTTGTTCTTCTAGAAAAAAAATGCAGTGATCCCTCCCAGAATTACGTGACGTGCTATCAGTGTTTAGTGAGAATGTGATGGTAGGGGTTCCCTGGCAGTCCAGAGGTGAGGACTCCACACTTACAACTGCTAGGGCCCGTGTCCAGGCCTTGGTTGGGGGGTCCACGATTAAGCCCTCACAAAGTACGTGGCCTTGAGCGGGAAAAACAAAAGAAAACGTGATAATAAAATGGTAAGACTTTTTCATGGAAACATTACTATTATTCAAAGCCATTTTTCCATTGAGACCTAACTTATGAGGTCCTAATGAGACCTAATGAGACCTAATGAGGTCCTTTGGTGAACTCTTTGTACATTATTACTACACTGCCTTAAAATGCCGTCTGCTGCCTTGAGATAAATGTTTGGTAAAGTTGCAGCTAACTTGAACTTTCAGTTTCTTACATTTCTTCATTATTAGGCAAAAACACCAATAAAATTGATGTCATTGTGTGATGCTTTATTTTTTTAATGGCAGTCTCCGGGGATGGCCTGGTTTCCTACACACACAGCTCCCTCCCTGTGCCCTGGCATCTCTGAGAAAGCTTGACCATTTGTCAGTGTGCATCCGGAGGCACCGTGAGCTCCTGGCTCTTTTAGTGGCTGTGGTCTTTAGTAAGGTGACAGAGCAGGTCACATATAACTCGTGCTTGAATCAAAGGGATTTAAATTTTTGTTTTACACGTGAAAAGATGCTCAACATCATTCATTATCAGAGAAATGCAAATCAAAACCACAATGAGGTACCCCAGTGAGAATGGCTGCTATCAAAAAGTCTACAAACAATAAATGCTGGAGAGGGTGTGGAGAAAAGGGAACTCTCTTACACTGTTGGTGGGAATGCAAACTAGTACAGCCACTATGGAGAACAGTATGGAGATTCCTTAAAAAACTGGAAATAGAACTGCCATACAACCCAGCAATCCCACTGCTAGGCATACACACCAAGGAAACCAGAATTGAAAGAGATACGTGTACCCCAATGTTTATCGCAGCACTGTTTAAAATAGCCAGGACATGGAAGCAACCTAGGTGCCCATTGACAGACGAATGGATAAGAAATCTGTGGTACATATACACAATGGAATATTACACAGCTATTAAAATGAATACATTTGAATCAGTTCTAATGAGGTGGATGAAACTGGAGCCTATTATACAGAGTGAAGTAAGTCAGAAAGAAAAACACCAATACAGTATATTAACACATATATATGGAATTTAGAAAGATGGTAATGATGACCCTATATGTGAGATAGCAAAAGAGACACAGATGTAAAGACCAGACTTTTGGACTCTGGGGGAGAAGGTGAGGGTGGAATGATTTGAGAGAATAGCATTGAAACATGTATATTATCATATGTGAAACAGATCGCCAGTCCAGGTTCGATGCATGAGACAGGGTGCTCGGGGCTGGTGCACTGGGATGACCCAGAGGGATGGGATGGGGAGGGAGGTGGGAGGGGAGTTCAGGATGGGAACACATGTACATCCATGGCTGATTTATTTCAGTGTATGGCAAAACCACTACAATATTGTAAAGTAATTAGCCTCCAATTAAATTTTAAAAAAGAAAAATTTGTTTTATTAAATAATACATTAACCAAAGCACACCATTTCCAGAGTATTCTGGCTTTGCAGAATCTTTCTCCTTTCTCTACCAGGGCATCTCTTTGTGAGGTGGTGATTTATATGTTAGAATAAAGTTGATTAATATGGAGGCCTAACTGTTAATCACAGAGTAAATAAGCCCCTGAAACCTATCACCTGGAACAGTAATCACCATCAGTTTGAAAAATGATTGAGGGTCTTATTCGGCTGGTTTTCTGGTTGACTGCTCCAGAGACTTAACTATGTATGTTAAGTGCTGTTAGGGCCAAATTCAGAGATTGACTTCTCAAAAGAATAGCAATGTCCTGTAGATAAAATATTTTCCTGGGGTCGCACTGTGGCACTAATGCTGTCCAATTCCACTTTTAAATATTAACCGTGCCCAACATAACACATTGACATATTTTAATAAACATTAATAATATTTAATGTGTACTGATGATCTGACTGTATATTGCTTTGCAAATAGCGAATAGCCGTCTGTAACTAAGTATTGGTTTTATAAAGGTTTATCTCTCTGACAAGTTCAGAAGCTAATAATGCATAAATACTTTTATGCATTATTTAAGCTTCCTAATAGGTACTGTGGTTTAAAGAAAAATCTTACATGATGATTGTAGAAATCTGGGAGTTACACTGTGAAGAAGAAAATTTAAATTATCTAATACTTTAGATCAAAGGTAGTGATTATGATTATTACTTTTGTACACTCTCTCAGATATGTATATAGATATATATATTTCATCTCCAGGTGGTTTTGTACACAGTTTTTATACTTCATAGCATATCACAAATATTTCTCCTTTTATTATATATATTCATGTTGTGCCTGCATAGTGTTTGGTTATGTGTTTTTTCTTAATGTTGCAGTTAACATTTTTTTCCTCCTCTTATATCTCATAACTTGTTTTTGCTGATTGAGGTGAAAGCTGTAGAATTTTATGTTTATTTCAAATATGGGTGTTTTGTTGAATTCTTTTGTTCTGTCCAGGAGTTTTAATTTGATACTTACATATTTTATAGCTATATAGTTATATCAGTCACAGGTAAAAATAGTTTATACTCTTGTTTCTATTATTTAATAAACGTTTGGCTCAGAGGTTAAAGCATCTGCCTCCAATGCGGGAAACCTGAGTTCGATCCATGGGTTGGGAAGATCCCCTGGAGAAGGAAATGGCAACCCACTCCAGTATTCTTGCCTGGAGAATCCCATGGACAGAGGAGCTTGGTAGGCTACAGTCCACGGGGTCACAAAGAGTCGGACACTATTGAGTGACTTCACTTTCACAACTTCTAGAAGAATGTCAAGTGATCTAGCCATATAAAGAGTTCTTGGTTGGTTTTTTATTTTATTTCTTTTTATTTTTTGTGTTTAACTCTTTAATGAACTGTCACAGCAGCTAAAGTGTTTTACATTCCCATCTAGCAGAGCTCCAAGTTTTCCATATGCTCATTCACACTTGTGATTTTCTACTTTTTTGATTGAACTGTCCCAGTGGTTGTGAGGTGGTATCTCACTGTGATTTTGATTTGCAAATAAATGCTATTTTTAAGTAATTAAAAAATCAAAATCAATGCAAACAAAAATCCACGATGAACAAAATATCAGAATCTTAATAAAAACAGGATTCTGCATTTGTTTACTCATTTCACTCACCTCACTGTTTTCTGTTTGTTGGTTTGTTTTGTTTTTTGTTGTGGCTTGTTTTGGGAGTATCACACTGCCCCGTTTGTGGGGTCTTAGTTTTCCCACCAAGATCTAACCTGGACTCACCGCAGTGAAAGTGCAGAGTCTTAACCACTGGGATCATGGGGGAATTCCTGCCTCTCCATATTTTTTTTTAATAAATTTATTTATTTTAATTGGAGGATAATTACTTTACAATATTGTACTGGTTTTGCCATACACTGATATGAATCTTGGATGGGTGTACATGTGTTCCCAATCCTGAATCCCCCTCTCTATTCCCTCCCCATCCCATCCCTCTGGGTCATCCCAGTGCACCAGCCCTGAGCATTCTGTATCATGTATCAAACCTGGACTGGTGATTCATTTCACATGTGATATTATACATGTTTCAGTGCCATTCTCCCAAATCATCCTACCCTCTCCCTCTCCCACATAGTCCAAAAGACTGTTCTATACATCTGTGTCTCTTTTGCTCTCTCGCATACAGGGTTATCATTGCCATCTTCCTAAATTCCATATATATGTGTTAGTATACTGTATTGATAATTTTCTTTCTGGCTTACTTCACTCTGTATACCACCTCATTAGAACTGATTCAAATGTATTCTTTTTAATGGCTGAGTAATATTCCATTGTGTATATGTACCACATATTTTTTATCCATTCATCTGCTGCTGGACATCTAGCTTGCTTCCATGTCCTGGCTATTATAAACAGTGCTGCGATGAACACTGGGGTACATGTGTCTCTTTCAGTTCTGGTTTCCTCGGTGTGTATGCCCAGCAGTGTGATTGCTGGGTTGTATGACAATTCTGTTTCCAGTTTTTTAAGGGATCTCCACACTGTTCTCCAGAGTGGGTGTACTAGTTTGCATTCCCACCAACATTGTTAAGAGGGTACCCTTTTCTCCACACCCTCTCCAGCATTTATTATTTGTAGACTTTTGCATAGCAGCCATTCTAACTGGCGTGAAATGGTACCTTACTGTGGTTTTGATTTGCATTTCTCTGATAATGAGTGATGTTGAGCATCTTTTCATGCGTTTTTTAGCCATCTGTATGTCTTCCTTGGAGAAATGTCTATTTAGTTCTTAGGCCCATTTTTTGATTGGGTCGTTTATTTTTCTGGAATTGAGTTGCAACCCTGCAGGAGTTGCTTGTATATTTTTGAGATTAGTTGTTTGTCAGTTGCTTCATTTGCTATTACTTTCTCCCATTCCGAAGGCTGTCTTTTCACCTTGCTTATAGTTTCCTTTTCATACTGTTCATGGGGTTCTCAAGGCAAGAATACTGAAATATCAATAACCTCAGATATGCAGATGACACCACCCTTTTGGCAGAAAGTGAAGAGGAACTAAAAAGCCTCTTGATGAAAGTGAAAGTGGAGAGTAAAAAAGTTGGCCTAAAGCTCAACATTCAGAAAACAAAGATCACGGCATCCGGTCCCATCACTTCATGGGAAATAGGTGGGGAAACAGTGGAAACAGTGTCAGACTTTAATTTTTGGGGCTCCCAAATCACTGCAGATGGTGACTGCAGCCATGAAATTAAAAGACGCTTACTCCTTGGAAGAAAAGTTATGACCAACCTAGAAAGTATATTCAAAAGCAGAGACATTACTTTGCCAACAAAGGTCCGTCTAGTCAAGGCTATGGTTTTTCCTGTGTTCATGTATGGATGTGAGAGTTGGACTGTGAAGAAAGCTGAGCACCGAAGAATTGATACTTTTGAACTGTGGTGTTGGAGAAGACTCTTGAGAGTCCCTTGGACTGCAAGGAGATCCAACCAGTCCATTCTGAAGGAGATCAGCCCTGGGATTTCTTTGGAAGGAATGATGCTAAAGCTGAAACTCCAGTACTTTGGCCATCTCATGTGAAGAGTTGACTCATTGGAAAAGACTGATGCTGGGAGGGATTGCGGGCAGGAGGAGAAGGGGACGACAGAGGATGAGATGGCTGAATGGCATCACAGACTCGATGGACGTGAGTCTGAGTGAACTCTGGGAGTTGGTGATGGACAGGGAGGCCTGGCGTGCTGCGGTTCATGGGGTCGCAAAGTCGGACACAACTGAGCAACTGAACTGAACTGAACTGATAGTTTCCTTTGTTGTGCAGAAGCTTTTAATTTTAATTAGGCCCCATTTGTTGATTTTTGCTTTTATTTCCAATATTCTGGGAGGTGGGTCGTAGAGCATCCTGCTGTGATTTATGTCGGAGAGTGTTTTGCCTATGTTCTCCTCTAGGAGTTTCATAGTTTCTGGTCTTATGTTTATAGATCTTTAATCCACTTTGAGTTTATTTTTGTGTATGGTTTTAGAAAGTGTTCTAGTTTCATTCTTTTAATAGTGGTTGACCAAGTTTCCCAGCACCTCTTGTTAAAGAGATTGTCTTTTCTCCATTGTATATTCTTGCTTCCTTTGTCAACTATAAGGTGTCATGGACGCATGGATTTATCTCTGGGCTTTCTATTTTGTTCCATTGATCTATATTTCTGTCTTTGTGCCAGTAGCATACTGTCTTGACTACCATGATTGTGGCTTTGCAGTAGAGCCTGAAGTCAGGCAAGCTGATTCCTCCAGTTCCATTCTTGTTTCTCGAGATTGCTTTGGCTATTTGAGGTTTTTTGTATATCCATACAAATTATGAAATTATTTGTTCTGGCTCTGTGAAAAATCTTGGTTGTAAAGATCTTTTTTGTACAATTCTGTGTATTCTTGCCACCTCTTCTTAATATCTTCTGCTTCTGTTAGGTCCATACCATTTATATCCTTTAGCAAGCCCATCTTTGCATGAAATGTTCCCTTGGTGTCTCTAATTTTCTGAAGAGATCTCTAGTTTTTCCCATTCCGTTCTTTTCCTCTATTTCTTTGCATTGGTCGCTGAGGAAGGCTTTTATATCTCTCCTTGTTATTCTTTGGAACTCTGCATTCAGATGCTTATATCTTTCCTTTTCTCCTTTGCTTTTTGCTTCTCTTCTTTTCACAGCTATTTGTAAGGCCTCCTCAGGCAGCCATTTTGCTTTTTTTGCATTTCTTTTCCATGGGGATGGTCTTGATCCCTGTCTCCCGTAAAATGTCATGATCCTCTGTCCATAGATCATCAGGCATTCTACCTATCAGATCTAGTCCCTTAAATCTATTTCAAACTCCCACTGTGTGTGTAGTCATAAGAGATTTGTTTAGGTCATACCAGAATGGTCTAGTGGTTTTCCCTACTTTCTTCAATTTAAGTCTGAATTTGGCAATAAGGAGCCACAGTCAGCTCCTGGTCTTGTTTTTGCTGACTGTGTAGAGCTTCTCCATCTATTAAAAAAAATAGGAAAAAGTTGGCTTAAATCTCAACATTCAGAAAACTAAGATCATGGCATCTGGTCCCATCACTTCATGGGAAATAGATGGGGAAACAGTGGAAACAGTGTAGACTTTATTTTTGGGGGCTCCAAAAGCATTGCAGATGGTGATTGCAGCCATGAAATTAAAAGACACTTACTCCTTGGAAGGAAAGTTATGACCAACCTAGATAGCATATTGAAAAGCAGAGACATTACTTTGCCAACAAAGGTCCGTCTAGTCAAGGCTCTGGTTTTTCCAGTGGTCATGTATGGATGTGAGAGTTGGAGTGTGAAGAAAGCTGAGCGCCAAAGAATTGATGCTTTTGAACTGTGGTGCTGGAAAAGACTCTTGAGAGTCCCTTGGACTGCAAGGAGATCCAACCAGTCCATTCTAAAGGAGACTAGTCCTGGGCTTTCTTTGGAAGGACTGATGCTAAAGCTGAAACTCCAATACTTAGGCCACCTCATGCGAAGAGTTGAGTCATTGGAAAAGACCCTGATGCTGGGAGGGATTTGGGGCAGGAGAAGGGGATGACAGAGAGTGAGATGGCTGGATGGATATGAGTTTGAGTGAACTCAAAGAGTTGGTGATGGACAGGAATGCCTGGCGTGCTGCGATTCATGGGGTCGCAAAGAGTTGGATATGACTGAGTGACTGAACTGAACTGAACTGTGAAAAATAGCTTTGGTAGCTTGATAAGGATTGCACTGAATCTATAGATTGCTTTGGGTAATGTCCTCATTTTCACTATATTGATTCTTCCAATCCATGAACACGGTATATTTCTCCATCTATTAGTTTCCTCTCTGATTTTATAGTTTTCTATATATAGGTCTTTTGTTTCTTTAGGTAGATATATTCCTACGTATTTTATTCTTTTCATTGCAATGGTGAATGGAATTGTTTCCTTAATTTTGCTATTTTCTCATTATTAGTGTATAGGAATGCAAGGGATTTCTGTGTGTTGATTTTATATCCTGCAACTTTACTATATTCATTGATTAGCTCTAGTAATTTTCTTTGGGGTTTTCTATGTAGAGGATCATGTCATCTGCCAACAGTGAGTTTTACTTGTTTTCCAATCTGTATTCCTTTTATTTATTTTTCTGCTCTGATTTCTGTGGCCAAAACTTCCAAAACTAAGTTGAATAGTAGTGGTGAAAGTGGGCACCCTTGTCTTGTTCCTGACTTTAGGGGAAATGCTTTCAGTTTTCACCACTGAGGATAATGTTTGCTGTGGGTTTGTCATATATAGCTTTTATTATGTTAAGGTATGTTCCTTCGGTTCCTGCTTTCTGGAGGGTTTTTATCATAAATGGATGTTGATTTTGTCAAAGGCTTTCTCTGCATCTATTGAGATAATCATATGGTTTTTATCTTACAATTTGTTAATGTGGTGTATTACATTGATTGATTTGTGGATATTGAAGAATCCTTACATCCCTGGGATAAAGCCCACTTTGTCATAATGTATGATCTTTTTAATATATTGTTGGATTCTATTTGCTAGAATTTTGTTAAGGATTTTTGCATCTATGTTCATCAGTGATATTGGCCTATAGTTTTCTTTTTTTGTGGCATCTTTGTCAGGTTTTGATATTAGGGTGATGGTGGCCTTATAAAATGAGTTTGGAAGTTTACCTTCCTCAGCAATTTTCTGAAAGAGTTTGAGTAGGGTAAGTGTTAGCTCTTCTCTAAATTTTTGGTAGAATTCAGCTGTGAAGCTGTCTGGACCTAGGCTTTTGCTTGTTGGAAGGTTTCTGATTACAGTTTCAATTTCTGTGCTTGTGATGGGTCTGTTAAGATTTTCTATTTCTTCCTTGTTCAATTTTGGAAAGTTGTACTTTTCTAAGAATTTGTCCATTTCTTCCAAGTTGTCCATTTTATTGGCATATAGTTGCTGATAGTAGTCTCATGATCCTTTTTATTTCTGTGCTGTCCATTGTGATCTCTCCATTTTCATTTCTAATTTTATTGATTTGATTTTTTTCCCTTTGTTTCTTGATGAGTCTGGCTAATGGTTTGTCAATTTTATTTATCCTTTCAAACAAGCAGCTTTTGGCTTTGTTGATTTTTGCTATGGTCTCGTCTCTTTTGTTTCTTTTGCATTTATTTCTGCCCTAATTTTTAAGATTTCTTTCCTTCTACTAACCATGGGGTTCTTCATTTCTTCCTTTTCTAGTTGAGTTAGGTGTAGAGGTGTAGAGTTAGGTTATTTATTTGACTTTTTTCTTGTTTCTTGAGGTGAGCCTGTATTGTTACGAACCTTCCCCTTAGCACTGCTTTTACAGTGTCTCACAGGTTTTGGGTTGTTGTGTTTTCATTTTCATTCATTTCTATGCATATTTTGATTTCTTTTTTGATTTCTTCTGTGATTTGTTGGTTATTCAGCAGCACGTTGTTCAGCCTCCATATGTTGGAATTTTTAATAGTTTTTCTCCTGTAATGAGATCTAATCTTACTGCATTGTGGTCAGAAAAGATGCTTGGAATGATTTCAATTTTTTTGAAGGCTAGATTTATGGCCCAGGATGTGATCTATCCTGGAGAAGATTCCATGTGTGCTTGAGAAAAAGGTGAAATTCATTGTTTTGGGGTGAAATGTCCTATAGATATCAATTAGGTCTAACTGGTCTATTGTATCATTTAAAGTTTGTGTTTCCTTGTTAATTTTCTGTTTAGCTGATCTATCCATAGGTGTGAGTGGGGTATTAAGGTCTCCCACTATTATTGTGTTATTGTTAATTTCCCCTTTCATACTTGTTAGCATTTTTCTTACATATTGCGGTGCTCCTATATTGGGTGCATATATATTTATAATTGTTATATCTTCTTCATGGATTGATCCTTTGATCATTATGTAGTGTCCTTCTTTGTTTCTTTTCACAGCCTTTGTTTTAAAGTCTATTTTATTGGATATGAGTATTGCTACTCCTGCTTTCTTTTGATCTCTATTTGTGTGGAATATCTTTTTCCAGCCCTTCACTTTCAGTCTGTATGTGTCCCTTGTTTTGAGGTGGGTCTCTTGTAGATAACATATATAGGGGTCTTGTTTTTGTATCCATTCAGCCAGTCTTTGTCTTTTGGTTGGGACATTCAACCCCTTTACATTTAAGATAATTATTGATAAGTATGATCCTGTTGCCATTTACTTTATTGTTTTGGGTTCAAGTTTATATACCCTTTCTGTGTTTCCTGCTAGAGAAGATCCTTTAGCATTTGTTGGAGAGCTGGTTTGGTGGTGCTGAATTCTCTCAGCTTTTGCTTGTCTGTAAAGCTTTTGATTTCTCCTTCATATTTGAATGAGATCCTTGTTGGGTACAGTAATCTGGGCTGTAGGTTATTTTCTTTCATCACTTTAAGTACGTCCTGCCATTCCTTCCTGTCCTGAAGAGTTTCTATTGAAAGATCAGCTGTTATCCTAATGGGAATCCCCTTGTATGTTATTTGTTGTTTTTCCCTTGCTGCTTTTAATATTTGTTCTTTGTGTTTGATCTTTGTTAATTTGATTAATATGTGGTTTTTTATTTTAATGAAAACACCACTACTGTTTTACAACATGTGTGTTAGCTCTTGGTTTTAAGAATGTGTTCATTACTGGAGTTTACATTTTTTAAAAGTTTGGATGAAATGGTTGATTTTCACTGAATGCCCTGAGAGCCAAGATTGCTGGTTGTTCACTCATTCAGTACGTAATGCTGATTTCAAAACTCCAGATTAGAGAAGATAGTGACTTGGACCAGAGTCGTACTGTTTCAAGTGCTGAGAATCTGTTTGATCTGGATGCAGTCACATGGTTTTATGGATGTGGGAAATATGGGTGACTTAAATGTGTTTGGCCCCAATGGCAGCAAGAATGGAGCTGCCATCAGGGGAGGTGGGGGAGGCTGTGAGTAGAGAGGTTCAGGGGGAAAATCAGGAGGCCCACTGTTAACATGTTGAGTCTCAATGGTCAATGTCTAAGTGGGGACCATTGGGAGACATATAGGAGGTAAAGTTAACATGTTGAATCTCAGATGTCTGGTAGATGTTTAAATGGGGACATTTGGGAGACATGTATAATAACATTGTTTGTATTAATAGGAGGTAAAGTTGTTTCTGATTGGTAGCAGATTGAATGATTTGTGAAAATAGGGAGGAGTTTAGGATCATACCCAAATTTCTTGGTTTCATTAACAGGGGAGAGTGTAGTCTCCACAGTAGGCCCAGAAGTTGGCATGTACTAAGCACATTGTTGAATAAACGGGAGAAAAAATGATGCTGTGATTATATTTACATGTAATACATCATGGAACTGACTTCACCTAAACCCACCCAGCGTGACAGGATGTAGAGCCAAAAGGTTTCTGGCAGCTCTGCCCACAAGTAATTAGACCAACGTGACTGAACTCTCTGCCTGCTTTGGGAAGAGGACACGGGAAGTGATGGTGGCCAGGAGCTGACACTGTTCATCAACAAGCCCAAGAGGTCTTGGTTACACAAGCTAGGCATTCCTTTCATGCTTTAAGTAGAACTACAGAGTTTTAAAATTTGATTTTATTTGAGGACAATTCCAAATTTATAAAAAGTTGCAAAGATTAAAATACAACAAAGAATGGGGATATATATTGTTACTTACATTCATTTGTTAGCATTTTACTCCATTTCCATTTTTGTTATTTCTCTACACATACATACTACCTTCTGAGTGATTCGACTGTATGTTTCACATGTCATTTGTCTCTAAATACTTCAGTGTGTATTTTCTAAGAATAGGAATATTTTCTCATGTGGCCACAGCATATTCATCTACTTAATAAATTTATGTTGATAGAATACTTCTATTATCTACTTTTTTGATATTTATATATAGAAATATATATAAATACTTTTTCAACTTTGTTGACTGACCTAATAACATTCTTTATATTAATAGTATTTTCCTGCTCCAGTGTAGAGTCAACTTAGCTTCCTTTAATCTGGAACAGTTTAGTAGCATTTTTGTATTTTATGATGGATGGGGGATTTTTTGAAGAATGCAATTCTACCTCACTTTCTGAAAATACAGTTGACCTTTAAATATCAAGGGGTTTGAATTGTGTGGGTCCACCATAGATGGATTTGTTTCACTAAATAGATGCTACAGGTACTTCTTGATCTGTGCTTAGTTGAACATGTGGAAGCAGAACCCTGGATCCAGAGGGCCGACTGTGTGGGGGTTGGCACTGCTAACGCCCTGTTGCTCCAGGGTCAACTGTAGACTTTCATATTTGTCTGATATTTCACTATAATCAGATGAGATTCTGCATTCTCAGCTGGAAAGCAGCCCTGGTGAAGTTGTGGCTCTCCTGGGGTGTTAGATCTGGGGGAGCATGGAGACTCCTGTCTACTTCTTGTTGGTTATATTAAATTAGTGTAATTGCTGGTTTTTTTCCCCTCCTTTACAACTAATAGGAAATCTGTGGAGGGATCATGTCATTCAGTGCAAATACTGTGCTCTTCAAAATGTCCCTTAGGTCTAACATTGACTTAGGACTCTTTCCTGATTAGATCTTTTACTATGATGCTTGCAAAATGCTGATTTTCTTTTTTTTTAATATAAATTTATTTATTTTAATTGGAGGTTAATTGCTTTACAATATTGTATTGGTTTTGCCATACATCAACATGTATCCACCACAGGTATACACGTGTTCCCCATCCTGAACCCCACTCCCTCCTCCCTCCCCATACCATCCCTCTGGGTCATTCCAGTGCACCAGCCCCAAGCATCCAGTATCATGCATTGAACCTGGGCTGGTGACTAATTTCATATATGATATTATACATGTTTCAATGCATTCTCCCAAATCATCCCACCCTGTCCCTCTCCCACAGAGTCCAAAAGATTGTTCTATACATCTGTGTCTCTTTTGCTGGCTCGCATACAGGGTTATCGTTACCATCTTTCTAAATTCCATATATATGTGTTAGTATACTGTATTGGTGTTTTTCTTTGTGGCTTACTTCACTCTGTATAATAGGCTCCAGTTTCATCCACCTCATTAGAACTGATTCAAATGTATTCTTTTTAATGGCTGAGTAATGCTCCATTGTGTATATGTACCACAGCTTTCTTATCCATTCATCTGCTGATGGACATCTAGGTTGCTTCCATGTCCTGGCTATTATAAACAGTGCTGCGATGAACATTGGGGTACACGTGTCTCTTTCAATTCTGGTTTCCTCGGTGTGTATGCCCAGCAGTGGGATTGCTGGGTCATAAGGCAGTTCTATTTGCAATTTTTTAAGGAATCTCCACACTGTTCTCCATAGGGGCTGTACTAGTTTGCATTCCCACCAACAGTGTAAGAGGGTTCCTTTTTCTCCACACCCTCTCCAGCATTTATTGTTTGTAGACTTTTGGATTGCAGCCATTCTGACTGGTGTAAAATGGTACCTCATTGTCATTTTGATTTACATTTCTCTGATAATGAGTGATGTTGAGCATCTTTTCATGTGTTTGTTAGCCATCCATATGTCTTCTTTGGAGAAATGTCTATTTAGTTCTTTGGCCTATTTTTTTGATTGGGTCATTTATTTTTCTGGAATTGAGCTGTAAGAGTTGCTTGTATATTTTTGAGATTAGCTGTTTGTCAGTTGCTTCATTTGCTATTACTTTCTCCCATTCCGAAGGCTGTCTTTTCACCTTGCTTATAGTTCCCTTTGTTGTGCAGAAGCTTTTTATTTTAATTAGATCCCATTTGTTTATTTTTGCTTCTATTTCCAATATTCTGGGAGGTGGGTCATAGAGGATCCTGCTGTGATGTATGTTGGAGGGTGTTTTGCCTATGTTCTCTTCTAGGAGTTTTATAGTTTCTGGTCTTACATTTAGATCTTTAATCCATTTTGAGTTTATTTTTGTGTATGGTGTTAGAAAGTGTTCTAGTTTCATTCTTTTACAAGTGGCTGACTAATTTTCCCAGCACCACTTGTTAAAGAGATTGTCTTTAATCCACAAAAATGCTCATTTTCTAAGTCTCCCACTGCCTCAATGTTTTATTTTTAATTGGAGGAAAATTGCTTTACAGTGCTGTGTTTCTTCTGCTGTAAAGCTTTTATCAGTCATAATTAGGTGTGTATATGTATGTATATATACATACATATATATACATATATCCTCCACATTTAACAGTCAGTCCTTGACATTCCACTGTGAGAGCCTCACCTTCTCTCTTTTTAATTTATTTCTGTTATCAGCATGGACTTACTCCTATTTTTTCCAGTGTTTTCTAATGCACTACTGTACCTAGCTATTCTGGTGTTGTAATTGTCCTAGATATGGCCAATTGGGAGCCCTTTTGACATGCCTCCTACCATTGTTTTGATTATTTTCTCCTTCTTTGGGAATCTCATGGTATTTCAGGTGCATGTTGTACCTACCCTGCATTTACACTCTTATCAGTCATTTCTCCAAAAAGCCCTGGTTCTCTTTATTGGAGAAGGGTCAAGATCTGTGTGTTAGTGTGGTCATTGCTACTGGGATGACTTTGCTTCTAGACTTCCTAGTGGACAATGCCAGGGAATACATGCATGAATATACATATATGTACAGGTATAAATACATATATTCATACACATGTGCTCAAATGAACATGCTTCTACATAGTTTCAGTTCAGTTCAGTCGCTCAGTCATGTCTGACTCTTTGCGACCCAATGAATCACAGCACGCCAGGCTTCCCTGTCCATCACCAACTCCCGGAGTTCACTCAAACTCATGTCCATCGAGTCACTGATGCCATCCAGCCATCTCATCATCTGTCATCCCCTTCACCTCCTGTCCCCAATCCGTCCCAGCATCAGAGCCTTTTCCAATGAGTCAACTCTTTGCATGAGGTGGCCGAAGTACTGGAGTTTCAGATTTAGCATCAGTCCTTCCAATGAACACCCAGGACTAATCTCCTTTAGAATGGACTGGTTGGATCTCCTTGAAGTCCAAGGGACTCTCAAGAGTCTTCTCCAACACCACAGTTCAAAAGCATCAATTCTTTGGTGCGCAGCTTTCTTCAGAGTCCAACTCTCACATCCATATATGACCACAGGAAAAACCATAGCCTTGACTAGACGGACCTTTGTTGGCAAAGTAATGTCTCTGCTTTTGAATGTGCTGTATAGGTTGGTCATAACTTTCCTTCCAAGGAGTAAGTGTCTTTTAATTTCATGGCTGTAGTCACCATCTGCAGTGATTTTGGAGCCCCGAAAAGTAAAGTCTGACACTGTTTCCACTGTTTCTCCATCTATTTCCCATGAAGTGATGGGACCAGATGCCATGATCTTAGTTTTCTGAATGTTGAGCTTTAAGTCAACTTTTTTACTCTCCTCTTTCACTTTCATCAAGAGGCTTTTTAGTTCCTCTTCACTTTCTGCCATAAGGGTGGTGTCATCTGCATATCTGAGGTTATTGATATTTCTCCCAGCAATCTTGATTCCAGCTTGTGTTTCTTCCAGCCTAGTGTTTCTCATGATGTACTCTGCATAGAAGTTAAATAAGCAGGGTGACAATATACAGCCTTGACGTACTCCATTTCCTATTTGGAACCACTCTGTTGCTCCGTGTCCAGTTCTAACGGCTGCTTCCTGACCTGCATATATACAGGTTTCTCAAGAGGCAGGTCAGGTGGTCTGGTGTCCCCATCTCTTTCAGAATTTTCCACAGTTTATTGTGATCCACACAGTCAAAGGCTTTGGCATAGTCAATAAAGCAGAAAGAGATGTTTATCTGGAACTCTCTTGCTTTTTCCATGATCCAGCAGATGTTGGCAATTTGATCTCTGGTTCCTCTGCCTCTTCTAAAACCAGCTTAAACATAAGGAAGTTCATAGTTCATGTATTTCTGAATCCTGGCTTGGAGAATTTTGAGCATTACTTTACTAGCGTGTGAGATGAGTGCAATTGTATGGTCGTTTGAGCATTCTTTGGCATTGCCTTTCTTTGGGATTGGAATGAAAACTGACTTTTTCCAGTCCTGTGGCCACTGGTGAGTTTTCCAAATTTGCTGGCATATTGAGTGCAGCACTTTCACAGCATCATCTTTCAGGATTTGAAACAGCTCAACTGGAATTGCATCACCTCCACTAGCTTTGTTCTTAGTGATGCTTCCTAAGACCCACTTGACTTCGCATTCTGGGATGTCTGGCTCTAGGTGAGTGGTCACACCATTGTGATTATCTGGGTCATGAAGATCTTTTTTGTACAGTTCTTCTGTGTATTCTTGCCTCCTCTTCTTAATATCTTCTGCTTCTGTTAGGTCCATACTGTTTCTGTCCTTTAGCAAGCCCATGTTTGCATGAATTGTTCCCTTGGTATCTCTGATTTTCATGAAGAAATCTCTAGTCTTTCCCATTCTATTGTTTTCCTCTATTTCTTTGCTTTGATTGCTGAGGAAGGCTTTCTTATCTCTCCTTGCTATTGTTTGGAACTCTGCATTCAGATGCTTATATCTTTCCTTTTCTCCTTTGCTTTTCACTTCTCTCTTTCACAGCTATTTCTACCTATTTTAGAAATCGTAAATTCATGCCATACCTCCAGTTTCCATCTAGCCCCCATAGGGCTTGCTCTTCTTTTCCTCATTTCATATTTGTATAATCTTTCTTTGCTTATGAGAATCTTAGCCTCCGACAGTAACAGATTTACTTGTTTGTTCGGTCTTAAAACTATATTTCAAGCAGTGTCAGAATTCCTTTGTGCAAACCACTAAAATTGACAGGTTTTTTTGTTTCTCTCTAGTTGTAGCACCCAGGCTTAGCTGCCTCTTGGCATGTGGTATCTTAGTTCCCTGACCAGGAATCAAACCTGTGTCCCCTGCTTTGGATGGTGAATTCTTAACCACTGGATCACCAGGAAAGTCCCTGTATATGGTTTTGTGCTTTTTCCTTCGTTTAGTAATACCTCCTAGAAATCTCTATATTAGATTATTGAGAGCTTTCTTATTCTCTTGTACAGCTGCATTTACTTTATTGAGTGTCTATAAAATCATTTACTCAACCAATGTCTTATGCTGGATCATTTGATAGTTCTTGACAGTTTGCAATTATGTATTTTTCCTTCAGTCAATAACTTTGTGCAAATATATTTTTATATTGTTGGAGACTATCTTTGGGGTATGTTCTCAGGAGTGAGAATGCTCAGTTAAGAGGGTAAGTACATGTGTGAATATTAGGTTTTGCCTTATTCCCATACTCCAGCCTTTACCTGCAGTTTCTGTGCAATTGTACATTTCACCTGCAATGTATAAGTGAACCTGAACTATTTGTATTTTCCTGTAAATGTTCAAATGTGTAAGTCTATATTGGTAAAATTTGGATCCTGAGGCCATATGACAGTTTGGTTTGGAGTCTTTCAGATTCAGTGATGGACTACTAAACTTGTGGTCAAATAGCGTAATGTAAGCTCAGAACTCTCACTTCTCTAACTTTGGACAATTTCCTGAACAACATTGAAACTCCCTTTTCTTATCTATGAAGTGAGCATGATAAAATCTGTTTTACAGGGTTGTGAGATTGTACTGTGAATGAACCCAGTCCAAAGTTGGACTTGTAGCAAGCACCGGGTACATGTTTGTGTGTTGGAATTATCTTGCCCTCATGCACTTAAAGTTTTGCACAGGAAAGGGCTCAGGCAGCACTTGTTCTTGAAAGGTGAATAGCGGATGCCATAGCAGGAAGGGGACCTCAGGTCTTTTTCAGGCTCATGGAGTTTCCTTAGCTTCATTTGCTGCTATGTATGTTTTTCCATAATTAAGGGAGCCATTTGTTTGGAAGGAATGTCTAAATTCTGCTATAAAAATTTTCTACATTAAGAGTATCAGTAGATAGTACCAGATATGCCTTCATTTTAACAAGCTTAAGTAACATTTGTTATTAAATTCTTTCAAACATTTGTAAGACTAGCAATAAGGGTTAGTTTTCATGAAAAAATGAAACCGGCACATATAAGAAAGAAATGCTGACATTTAAGGAAATTCTACAGTTTCTTTAAAGAGCAGATGAAGAAAAGATAAGAGTAAAAACAATAAAAAAAGCAAGCCATCTGGAATCTTGGATTTGCATCTGTGAATTTTTTCAAATAGGAAGAAGAGTAATCTCAACAAAATAGTTTTCAAAGTTTACTGAAACATGATGTAAACATTCTCTAATGTTTTGGCTCCTGTTTTCTCCTTTAAATTCCTGGGAGGAAAAGGAAAAAGGGGAGATGCAACACAATCTAACACATCCCTTCAAATTCTTTAATAAATATTTCTATGAACTAGAAAGTAAGTAAGTGAAGTCGCTCAGTCGTGTCCGACTCTTTGCGACCCCATGGACTGTAGCCTACTAGGCTCTTCTGTTCATGGGATTTTCCAGGCAATAGTACTGGAGTGGATTGCCATTTCCTTCTCCAGCAGATCTTCCTGACCCAGGGATCGAACCCAGGTCTCCCACATTGTAGACAGATGCTTTCCCATCTGAGACACCAGGGAAGTCTATAACTAAAAAGAGTTATAAACAATTATTCATTATGCAATTAATTTCTTTGTAAAAGAGGTAAAAAGGCTTTTCATGTTTAGTGTATAATTTGAAATACTACCCACATAGCAGACAAAAGAGTTCTGGAATATTTTTGCTGTTTTTGTTCTTTTATTGTAAAATACAACATATATGTAGGAATGGAAATTAATGTTATTTTTCCAGTGCTCTGTTGAAATGCACAGTGATTTTTAATTCAAACCATATTATGTGAATTTCAAAAAGAGTTTTAAAAATAAGTGATGTGTGTGTAGGGGTGTTTATATGTAGTGTATAAAAGCCAGAGTTCTAGAAATAAAGTTATTGCTCATATAAATCAAGGAAAGACCGGCTACCTTAGCAGCTCTTTGAGAGTCACAGTGTAAAATAGGCTCATTAAAAGATCTGAGCATTTAACCCGGTGTTTCCCAAACTTACTTGACCGTAGAACTCTTTTTATGCCAATATCACGAGACATTAATGTTTAAGAGTCACATTTTACAGAGCACTCTGTAAAGAAAAAACAAGATAATGTTCAAAGAACAAGATAACATTTTACTCAGTGTTTTCAAATTCCCTTCTAACTTGCCTTTCCAACTAATAGGAAGATTGATAGTTTTTTTTATTGCAGAACTTACTTGAATTCTTTATATGGCTTTGCATTTGGAATGAGAAAACAGTGGAAGATACGGGGAAAGTGATTAAAATATTGTGCCCGCTGTCTCACATATAGAAATGTAATTTAATTTTACATTTAGGCTCACCATTTATAAAGATAAAATTTCTCAAAATACTCAAAATTTTGTGATATTTCTTTGGTATTTATTTTTAGTTCAAGAATAAATTTTTTTCCATTCTACCGTTTGCCTTCCTTTTCTTTATCAGTAATTAAGTTCTTTCAGTCACTTGCTATTAGTCCCCTGATTTTTATTTAGTCTGGTGTCTAAAGTAAGTTCACAATTGCCAAGTACATATAAATCTTGTAGAAATCAAATGTTTAAAAAAGATCCCATAATACTGTAGTCTTGTAATCTTTGCATTTCTTTTTAGCCTCTGCTCTGTCTCTGTGGATCATTGATAAGGAACCTCTCTGCTGTAGGCCTTTCCAATATTTATGTAATGATTGCATTTTACCATTGTTAGAAGTACTCATCTCTTTTAAGTATTTGACCTTTGCAGTGTGCCTTAGGTTACTTCAATTGACCTTGGAGATGGGATGAATATGTAATGACAGGATTGAGATGTTTATCCCCGCACTTCTAGGGAAGCTGGGGAAGGCAGACTGTCCAGTTGTGGTCGCTTCCCAAGGCAGCAGCGAGGAACCAGTCAGAGAAGGGCTTTGTGTGGCGAGGCTGTTGGGCATGGGAAAGGCAGTGAAGCTGGAACCCAGGGAGAGGTAACTGTGGAGCAACTTGCCGTGTGAGCACCTCCATGACCCTGTCAGTAAACTCAAGGCCCTTCAGAGAAGTCAGGCTCAAAACAGATTGATTTCTTCAAAGCTGCAAAGCGAAACAGCCAGCAAAGATGGGGAAAAGTGAGAAAAACAGAGGGAGTTAGGTTGGGAATTCATCCATTTGATCTGGGTCCTGAATTCTTACAAATGATGGGATTGGGACTTTGAACCCCGTTTACTTAGAGATCCACAGTATGATGAACCCCCATGTGTTATCTGAGTTAGAGGTGACTTAAGCTTGGTCTGTTTATAAAATAAAAAAAGTAGATTGAGACTATAGCTTTGCTTCTGGCATGAAATGGCTGAAGTTATGAAGGTATTTGAAAAATTTTGCCAAAAGCATGCATTGGATTCTTGGATAAAGTATTTTAGCAATTGGTTGGAATGAACTTCTGAAGTTAAGCAGCTACTTGTGTTTATATGAACAAATGGAAAGGTGCTAATTGTCCATATCCTTTTGGACAAGGTTTAGCAGGTAGTGAGTGAGTGAAGTCGCTCAGTCGTGTCTGACTCTGTGACCCCATGGACTGTAGCCTACAAGGCTCCTCTGTCCATGGAATTTTCCAGGCAAGAGTACTGGAGTAGGTTGCCATTTCCTCTCCAGGGGATCTTCCCGACCCAGGGATCAAACCTGGGTCTCCTGTATTGCAGGCAGACGCTTTACCGTCTGAGCCACCAGGGAAGTCCCTAAAGAAGTGAAAATCGCTCAGTCGTGTCCGACTCTTTGTGACCCCACAGACTGTACAGTCCATGGAATACTACAGGCTAGAATACTGGAGTGGGGAGCCTTTCCCTTCTCCAGGCGATCTTCCCAACCCAGGCAGGAGTCGAACCCAGGTCTCCCGCATTGCAGGCAGATTCTTTACTAGCTGAGCCACAAGGGAAGGCAAGACATTTAAATATCACATCAGTTACAATAATGTCAGCAGTTATTTTAAGTGGCAAAAATATATAGAATTTATTCAGAGTACCTGGCTCTTTTTTAAAAAATTTATTTATATCAACTCACCTTTTAATATTTGGATCATTCTGCTAACAGTGGGACAAAATCCAGGCAGCTGGTGTTAAAGCCCTGTTTGAATGGGGGAATGAGTTTATACTTGTCGTTGCATGGGGCAGAAGTAATTAGGGGGCCTGCGGGAAACTCTTTTGTTCCTTTAATAAATTTGTACCCAAGGAAATTTGCTGCTGCTGCTGCTGCTAAGTCGCTTCAGTCAGACGGCAGCCCACCAGGCGCCCCCGTCCCTGGGACTCTCCAGGCAAGAACACTGGAGTGGGGTGCCATTTCCTTCTCCAACGCGTGAGAGTGAAGTTGCTCAGTCATGTCTGACTCTTTGAGACCCCATGGACTGCAGCCCACAAGGCTCCTCCGTCCATGGGATTTTCCAGGCGAGAGTACTGGAGTGGGTTGCCATTGCCTTATCTGCAAGGAAACCTGGGAAAACCCAATTCTGGTTGGATCCTAAAATTCTGGTTGGATCATTAGGTGATGGTAGTTTTGTGTCTATATGAAAAGTAAAAGAATGCAGATGTTTATTAAAGAATAGAGTGAATACCAGTCCAAGAAAAGTTTGAGGAGATTTACTTTATTTTCAAGGTAAAATTTTTTTTTTCTCCTGCATTTTGGAAATCTAGGTAATACATGTAATTAAATATATGTAATTTTTACTTTGTGAAAATTTGATTTAATATGTCAATTCCACGATAGTTTTGGATGTTCTTGATAAAACATGAAGGTGTCTCTGTCACAGAGTAGTCATCAGCAGCCACCATCTCTTAATGCTTCAGTTGCTGACAGAGAGATATATTGAGAAAGGTGGTAGTTGGGGGAGTGGGGGAGGAGCCTGGGGCTTCCCAGATAGCTCAGCTGGAAAAGAATCTGCCTGCAATGCAGGAGACCTGGGTTCGATCCCTGGGTGGGGAAGATCCCCTGGAGAAGGAAATGGCAACCCACTCCAGTATTCTTGCCTGGAGAATCCCATAGACTGAGGAGCCTGGCAGGCTACGGTCCACAGGGTTACAAGAGTCGGACACGACTTAGTGACTAAACCACCAGGGGGACCCTGTCTTATACTGGCTTTTTTTTTTTTTTTTTTGACAAGCCATGCTGCATCTTACTTCTCCAACTGGGGATAGAACACAAGTGGAAGCACAGAGTCTTACCCACTGGACCACCAGGGAAGTCCCATATACTGACTTTATCTTATTTATCCTGATACACAGCCAGAGCCTCAGTATTTTAAAATTAATGGCCTGTGCATTATATATTGGATAATCCAGTCACCTCAAAACACTGGCATGTTATATAAGAAGCTCTTAATAGTGGTTGCCTCTGGGGAGGGGAATTGGAGACAGTGGTGAGAGGGAGGTTTAGTTCTCATTGTGTAACCACTTTGGTAACTTTTGGTGTTTTTACCACGTGTATGTATTTTAAAAGGAAAAGTGAAAGAAGAAAAATTCCCCTCTAAGCATCCCCATCTCCTGACAGATGCTTGGTCTCCCTCTTGCCTCCAAGGATCTTCTGTGATTTCCACTGCTTCCCCCTGGTTTCTTTTGCTTTTGAGGAAGACACATTCTGAATTCATTGCCTTTTCTTACTCATCCCTACTTTTTAAATCCTGACCCCTTTCATGAAAGCCACTGAAGATTTCTCCCCATGAAATGCGGTGACCTCTTTCCAAGCCCTGCGACCTTTCTGGGTCACTGGAGACTTGCCCTCTCCCCCACCATCTCTGACACCATTGTCTCCTGGTCCATGTTGGCCTTTCTCACTCCACCGTCATGAGCATCTCTACTGTGATCCCATCATTATCTGTGCTCTCTCCCTGAGCAAACTGTTTTAGATTCTCGGGTAAAATCACCTATACCAGCAGACACAACCTCTCTCCTCAGCCTGCCCTTGCATATTTACCGGCCCACTAGGCATGTGGAGTTCCCAATTCTATGGGCGCCTCAAAATCAAAACAGTGTGCGCTATTGTGCATTCCTCTGCCATCCAAGTCCCCAGGTTTTTCCACTCGCTATATTTTAGTACTTTGCTGCACCCAGCTCAGAAACCTAGATTTGCCCAAGTTCCTTCCTTCACCTGACGAAGTTTGGAATTACAGGTTGTCTTGCTGTAACATGCGTATATTGGCTCTGTTTCCATCACACCGTTTCATTTTGCAAATAAACTCCTAAATTGGGCGGCTTCATTCTAGATGGACTTGGGAAGAAATTTCCTGCATATAAATGTTCTGTCCTTGCTAAAAGGATGTGTGAAGGGGGAGGAATCACTCAATTATTCTTCTGCATTGACAATTTTGTGTATATGAATCCATGGAAACCTTATTCCACAGGCATTTCTGCGTTTGTGACTTGAGTTTGATTTTTATTTGAAAGTAAATTAGCAATTATGTAACTTCACAGAGCTTGTGGTTTATTATTATTTTCGTATGGATACTGTATTTTGCTTGGTTTTCTATTAAGTCACTTTAAAAAATAGTATCTTTTCCTGTATAATTCAAATTACATCTAATATTGCCTCTGTTTCTTATGTATTAAACTATATAAATATAAAATAGATATTGTATATGTATAAAATAGATAAGGAACTACCAGATTAAAATAATTGTGAAAATTAATTGCATACCTAGTATATGGCACTTCACATCTGTCATGTCATTTAATTTCTTTCACCCAATAAGTTGATGCAGAATGGAGAAACTCAGTAACTTGCCCAGATTACACTGCTATGATGGTGTTGCCCCTCCCTGCAGCCCCTCTTGAGATTCTTTCATTTAAGTGTGGCCTGTACATCCCTGGAAAAAATACAGTTAAGAACTGGATTTATGAGTGTCTTCTTTTTTGGGGGGCTTTGATTTCCATGTGGTCAGTATTTTTCCTGTTCTGGTGCACGTTGCTGGCAGAAGAGTTTTCAGTGCTTCCATGCCATCACTGTGACTATTTGCAGTCATGGGGTGATGTAGAAAAAGGTAGTAGAGGTGATGGTGTTAAAATTTACATGGCACTTACATTTTGTAATTCTATCAAGAGATAATTGTTCTTTTTTTTTTTTTTAATGTGTTAACAATGATTTCTCTGCTTGCTTGAATTTTTGGTACCTAGAAGGTGGCTGTCATCTGAAAAATCTTATGGTCTGTAATTTATATTCTCACATTTTTTTTTTCTCTTAGTGCAGTGAAACCTCATTCTTTTTTGAAGCTCGAAGTAAAACTGCTTGCAAGCATCTTTGGAAATGTAGTGTAGAATATCATACATTTTTTAGGTATGTTCCTTTGCCTAATGAAAATTGTGTTTGCTTTTATAACAAGAATTCTATTCTTAGAAGAAATTTATAAGTTTCTCTTTTATTAACTTTTTTACATGCACATGTATGTAGATTTTTTGTTTGCTTGTTTGCCCATACTATAAGAAAGGATCAAGGATGATTGCTATTTAGGTTTCTGTAAAAGTATAGCTTTGGTATTGGTGGGCGTTAAGTGTTCTGCTGTGAACACACTAAAATTGAAATGCCTAGCTTGGAAATATGGAATGGGTGGCTGGGTATGCAAAGCTTACAGAAAAGACCAAGGTTCGTCATGTAAATTTTGTAGGTAATAAGGCAGACAGTAGGCAGACAGTCGCCTATGGAAACAGTAAAGAGAGGAAAGGGACTGCGCTGTGGGGCCCTCCCAGCGCTTAGAGGACAGGAGCATGGGGAGTGGGAAGTAAGGGCGGCAGATGCTGTGATGAGTGAGGAGCTGACATCTGCCTTGTGTGCTCCTGGGAGGTCGCAAAGATGCAGGCAGAGCACCGACCGTTGGGTTGTGTGGGTACTACTTGTTTCACATTCTTATGGTGTAAAGATTAAATTTTATCAGGTAATGTTATACATTAAACTATTTTTGGTTTTCAAATTTAGATTAATCCTTCCCCTTTTTCCTTTTTGATTTACACGGAACATTTTTTCCAAATAGTATGATGCTGGAGGAGTAGTATTATAAAATGATCCACATCTTTTGAGGAGTTTGTATGCAGAAAGGGATGTAGCCCAAAATGTCTGAGACAGTACCTCTCCATCAGTGGGGTGGGGCCAAGAAACTCCACTTGGAGCTGTGTGTTGAATGTACCATAGAATGGAAAGTACGAAGAAGAGTGAACCATAGCATTAGATATGATTAACTGCCATGAGAACCTTGGCTTGGGTTAACCAACAGTGACAAAGTTCTTAAGAGAATTTAAGTAGAGAAATTAAATTTATTCACAACAAAATCTTCCTTGTAAGGGTGATGATATATTTAATAGTCTTCAGGAAGTATGAGTATTTTGATATCATACTTGTATAAAATAGTAGAATGTGATGGTTGTTTTAAGTATTAGCTTTAAAATAATCAATTATTATTTTTTGCCAATATGTAGACTGAGTAAAATATTTCAACTATATGTTAAGCAGTATTGCACTATTATATATTTCTATGTAGTTTTTGCTTATGTTACGTAAGTATATTTGTAAGTCTTTTTCTAATTTTCTTTTACAAATTCATTAGAATGCCAGAAAATGAATCAAATTCATTGTCAAGAAAACTCAGCAAGTTTGGATCCATGAGTTATAAGCACCGGTATAGGTAAATGGCATTCTTTTCCTTTGGGGTGTGTGGATGTGTGTATGAATGCATATTTAATCTAACCATCCAGGTGCATGCATGCATATTAAAGTTTGTGATCTGATTTTTTTCTGATTTTTTTTTCATAATGCCAATTATTTTGATAGGCAATAACGGTTTATTAAACTTTCTTGACAAAAATGATTTTCTGGGTTTAATGATATTTAAAGAGTACATTAGCTTGATTAAGTATAGAGTTTTTAGAATGTAGTAGAGCTTACTATCTTCAGAAATTCATTTTGGTCCAATTATCAGTTATCTCCAATTATGTGGTGATTATGAAACAGAATAGATATTCTGAATAGTAGTTTATTGGTATTCTTAGGATATTCAGTTAATTCTCTGTTGCAGTATCATGGGTCAAATGTTTTCTGTAGTATAATGCTTACAACATAGTAATGCTAGCAAGTATATGTTAACTTTATGGAGCAGTACCCAGTGCCATATATTGTGCTAAATGTGTCCCAATATCGCTTCTTTAATCATTGCAGTCTTATTGATGTTATCCTCATACCATGTGAGGAAACTGAGGCTCAGAGACAAGTCACTTTTCAGAGAAACCAACCAGGAAGTGTTGATGTTGGGCCCACCGTCTGGCAGTCTAACTCCAGACAGAGCCTGTGTCTTTACCGGTTAGTCAGACTGTTGCATGTTGCGAGGAAAGCTTGATTGTCAAGCAGCCAGGCAGGTGCTTGTGAAAATGGAAAGTTTCTATGTTTTGAAAAATAATTTGTTTTGTTTCAATTCATTCTGTTAACTGGAGAACCTGTGATGTTGAAGGCAGGATAATAGGTGCCCAGAGATAGAAAGAATAAGATTTCACCACCTTTGCCTTCGGCTTCCCTAGTGGCTCAGACGTAAAGAATCTGCCTGCAGTGTGGGAGACCTGGGTTTGATACCTGGGTAGGGAAGAACCCCTGGAGAAGGGCATGGCAACCCACTCCAGTATTCTTGCCTGGAGAATCCCATGGACAGAGACTGTAGACTGGCGGGCTACAGTCCATGGGGTCGCAAAGAGTCAGACATGACTGAGCAACTAACACCTCTGCCTTCAGAGAGCTACAGTATTATTCAGTGAGCAGTGATGCAGCAGTGAGATGGTCCCAGGCCCTATAAAACTGAAGCAGGGTGCAGAAATGGGACTTGGGAGGCAGGACACTGTTCTGTCAGTCCATTTGAGACATCTCCAAGTGAAATGCTTACTTAGGAGACTTAAAAATCAAACCAGGTCAAGTGTTTGCAAGACAATAGTATGCCAGATTTTAATTCCTTTCTTTTATGAACCACTTTTTAAAATCTTGCTTTGAAACCAGGGATAATCAGTAAAGGAGTGATTAATATTAAATGTTCAGTACATTAATCTTTACATATTCACTTGGATGTTTCCTCATTTGCTGACTTAACACTTAAGTGTTATTATATTATAGATGTTCTTGGTATTTGTAGGAAAGTGTTTATTGAAATCCAAAAATTTAAACTTTGTTATCAAGGTTTTCCCC
The DNA here is from genome assembly GCF_014754425.2 of Oryx dammah. Taxonomy (NCBI): domain Eukaryota; kingdom Metazoa; phylum Chordata; class Mammalia; order Artiodactyla; family Bovidae; genus Oryx; species Oryx dammah. The sequence goes on along the minus strand of NW_024080603.1, from coordinate 7,320,302 downwards.
TAGATAGTGATATAATTACAAGAATTTAAGGAGAGAGAATTTACTTTTATATTAAGGAAAACAGCTCATAGTGAGTATTTGGGCTGTTCTTCCCATTGGGACGTAACACATTTCAGGGGTTATAGAGTGAATGTGTAAACTTGTCTCTTTGTCACTGAAATGAAGCTAGTGAAAAAGCATCTGTCTTAATATTCATAATGCGAAATTTGTAATTATGCTGTTTAACATACACTGTAGCTGGTTTCCACAAATTTACCATACCTGATTTTTCAAATTTATTGAAATGCAAATGCTGTCGCTCTGGGAATTATTATTAGGAAGTTATTGGATTTTGCATATTAAGTATAATTTCTTCCACAAAAGTAATTAAAGGTAACCTTTGCAAATTGGAAGCTCTGCTAAATCTGTTCTAATTTTGTGGGTGGTGTTAACTGCTTAGTAAATCTTAATGAAATTCGAGTCTCAATGTCTGTATGTAGGAAGCACTAACATTATGCAATTCCTGGAAGAAGGATGTTTCATCCCACTACCCAGAGCCAGGCTTAGGCAGGGATGGGTCTCTGACTACTGGGTGGTCACCAGTACATGACTGTTAATTGTCAAAAGTAATAACACCCAATCTTTAAAAAACATCGTATGCCTGTTCCTTTGAGACGTTCTGGAGACAACCTGGAAGGATGGAAGAACTCTGGAAACAGAAACCTCCTTCCTTTACCCTGTAGGCTTTTAGACCGTGGGAGATAGTGAACGGCATAACCAGTGGCTGTGGTGTGTGAGTGTGGTTGTCTGTGTGTAAACTCTACGTGTGTTTACAGTGGAGTATGTGTGTGTAGGAGTGTATGATAGAGAAAGACAGTTCTAGTCTCTACTTTCTCTTTTGCATCTTAGGGCTTGCAGAATACCAAGGAGATTCCAACATCTTTGAGAAAAAACTAGTCATTACTTTAGAGGAGAAAACTTAATTTTAGTGGTATGTGACAGGCAATCCTTTCACAAATTCAAAATTAAATTTTTGGGAAAAGATTGAGCTGAAATGTGACAGTCAAAGTCATTTATTGCTTTATTATCAGATACCAGTAATCTGAAATAGAGACTGATTAAGTCTTTGGTTAAATATTTTGTTATACACTACTCTCTCTTCCTCTGAGCCCCTTAAAAACTAATCTTGCCTCTACCTGTTGTTAAGTTTGTAGAGGACTCCTGATTTGGATGAATGAATGAGCTGTGTAGAGCTTATACTCTAGAAATGAGACTTAGACCTGAGAACCACCTCTCGCCCGCAGAACCCTGATAGCCTTCTTGCTACATTTCTTGAAGTGTGAAAGAGATCTAGTCCTCCTGAGAACTTACTTTGTCTTAAGTGCTTTCATGTGTGTTACTTTGTTAAATACGTTCAGTGACCATCAAAGGGGCCTTATCCTCATTTGTATAGACAAGATATTTGAGCCCTCCCCGGCCCTCGCCAAGTCTAAGGTAATTGAACTGAAGACCTTTAGCTAGTAAGCAGCAGAGTTGAGATCTGAACCCAGGTGTCTCGTTCTCTTCCCTCTACCCAACCAATGGCTGTTTGTAGCCTCACTTTGGAGCTGAAGAAGGGCTGCTGGCGGGACCTCCCAGCATGGAATGGGAGTATGTGTGCCCCAGGGCGAGGGGTGGGCAAGTGAGTGACACGGGGACAAAGCTCTCTCCTGCCACTGTGGAGAGCCACTAGGCGTATAGGAGCGCTTATACCAACACTGAGAATCTCTGCATTTGCCCTGTGCTTTTTTGTTACAAGGAAGTACTAAGAATACCATACAGGAGTATTTCTGCTGGGAACTAATACGAACAGTAGAAATACAGACGAGGAAAATAAGGTTCTAGGAGATTAAAGAAATAATCTACTGACGACCACGCGTTTCTGCTAGAGCTGAGCTGTGAGCCAGGCTTGTGGCTTTAAAGTACATGGCTGTGGGCGCTGTTCCTTCTCCTGGGCTGCCAGGCTGTGCCACCCGGGCCAGCTGGAGGGGAGAAAGCTTCTTCTAGTCCTGGGTCCTGTGCAGCTCTGCCAGGTCAGCTTATGTCCCTGGACTTCAGTTTTATTAGTCTTGTGATATGATTTTCTCATTTTTCCTTTATTCCTGAGAAACAAGCCATGAGGAAAAATTGAATAATAAAATAAAATCTCATTATCAAATGCCTCAGTAGTCCACATATTAGGTTATGTTTTTAGGCCAAAAATTTTTTCCTCCATGCAATGAAGTACAGACTATCCAAGTCTTAGATTAAGTCTGTTGCAAGGAGATCTTATCTTCATACTTCAAATAATTTATAATAATGGAATTTTGCTGTCTGTATAGAATTTTAAAAAGATTTTCAGGGGAGAGATGTTGCTATTTGTATTACCTTATGCACTACCTTTAGAATAGCTAAAACTGTTGAAAGTTCTCAATAATTTTTTAAATGTGTTTTTTTTGTATTTAGTTAATAATTATGTAACATTTTATGTGCTTGGCATTGTTCTGGAAAATTTAGAAACATTCTTACTTAACATTCATAATAACCCTATAAAGTGGTCATTGGTATTATTGTTGCTTTAGTAATAAGGAAGCTGAGATACAGACGGTTTGAGTAATGTTTTCCGGAGTCAGAGAGCTAGGATATGACATAGCTGGAATTTGAACCCAGTGTCCAGAGCTTCTTATTAACAATATATTAATATGTAAAAACAGCAAAATGAAAGTTGATAAATGACAATTTTCTTATGTTATTAGATTTCTATATGATACATTTTCACTATATATGAGGGGAAATAGTTAAATTTCAAGTGAAAGCAAGCCTGTCACTCTGTGCCCCCCACCCCCCTGCCCTCCCCCTGGTTTTCATGAAGTCTTGAATGTGGAGTATGTACACTCATGGATAGAAACTGTCGTTTTCATTCCACATAGTAAGTCGTATCCCCAGTTAGCCCAATGAGAAGTTGCTTGTTATGAATGTTTCAGGCCTCTATTTCTCGTAAAAATGAATGGGGTAGAAAGTAAGGAGGGGAAGTTTCCACAGAAGTATGTAGGAGGTAAATTTGGCTTTTTTCCATCTCATTTGATCTCTTTTGGGGAAAGAACCACCAATATGTATCCTGTGCTGCTGCTGCTAAGGCGCTTCAGTCGTGTCCGACTCCGTGCCACCCCACAGACGGCAGCCCAGCAGGCTCCGCCGCCCCTGGGATTCTCCAGGCAAGAACACTGGAGTGGGGTGCCATGTGTCCTGTAAATGGAGGGTAAATAGGTTGAGGCCATAAAAAGACTTTTTTCCCATTAGATGGCGCTTCTTATAGTGAATCAAAGTAGTCACTTAGAAATTCATTTTCTCTGTACCTAAATGACACTTTCCTTGAAATCCAAGAGTCATTTATTGGTTCAGATTCAGCAGCTGTGGAATAAATTTTTAGTAGAATGAACGTTGACTGAAATTCAGCAAATTAAGTTACATGGTTCTTGAGAAGTTTAGTTTCTCCTCAGGGAAGCTCACCCTGTTGCCTCATAGACTCATAAGGAAGTGCTGCTGCTGTGCCGGGGGATTCTGGCTGCTCTGAATCTTCCTGGGTGCTTGCTGGCACAGGTGGGGTGGGCGGAATCAGGGGCTGATGGTGTCAAAGGGTTCAGAGTACAGCCTCACCACGGGGCCCACTGGCAGAGGCCCTATGACTTGCCTTGTAAGTACAGCAGGAGGACACGTCGACTCATGTGGAATCTTGGCCCTCAGTACTCCAGCCGAGCACGGTCTCATTGCTAAGTTGTGGAGCTGACAACATGAGCATCCGCAGTTTCTAGCCTATCATTCTACTTAAATCCAAACCTGATCCCTCCTTTAATAAATTATTTCTTGGTTCTCTCTCGGAAAATCTTCCTTATGTCAGCTGAGGGGGAAAAAAAGTGCAACATGAGAGCTGTGAGTCAAGCTTTATTGGTGCTTGTAGAGAGAGGACTAGAGGCTGAGAGATAGTCTTTCAGATAGCTCTCAGGACCTTCCCCTAAGGGAATGTGTGCAATCAAACACACATCTCTGTAGAAGGTTGCTGCTAGTCACAAGGAGCAGATGTCTCCATTAATGATGGTAGTGCTTCTCTAGTATGAGAAGATGCAAGAGATCAAGTTTGTAGAATATTCTGAAAACGTCTATCTGAAGGCCTGTTCTGCCACTTTTTCCCAGACCACAGAGTGCCTCAGTCCCAATCTCTGTCCTGAATCCCTTTCAGAGTATGTCGAAGGTCAGCAACTTTAGTGGCTAGTGGCTTCATTCTTGCAGAACCAGATGATGGGTGACATTCTTCAGCTGGCACTTATATCTCAACCAAACCTTTCCTGTTGGACTTTGTTACTTCCTTGCTTAACACTGCAGTGAGAATCATTTGAAGCTCCTATATAATCTGCGTGAGTCTGTTTTTTTTTTTTCTTTCTCTCCATACACTGCAGATATTCTTTATGAGCTGTGCTTTAATTTTGTGGCTGTGTGGTCTTACCTGTGTTACTCAAAATGTTGTATTTTCAAGTGGCAGGACAGCACTACAGATGAGTCGAGATCTTTCTATTCAACTTCCCCGGCCTGATCAGAATGTGTCAAGAAGTCGAAGCAAGACTTACCCTAAGAGAATAGCACAAACACAGCCAGCTGGTAAGTCACAGAGCCCCCAACTCATCAGAGTAACCTTGCATTTCCTTTTAGGCTGTTGGTATGGCATATACTTAAGTGGTGACTGTAGCCTTGAAAGGTTTTAACTGTTAACACTAGAGTTTTCAATTTGACCCAGAAAATGTCCAAGCAATCAGAAATTATTCATAAGTTGACAGGTAATCAATTTGAATCACTGTAACTTGCTTAATGATTATACTTAATAATTCATTTTTTGAAGAGGTTAAATAAAATCACAACTGAGCAATTTCTTAGTTTGGTGTAGCTGAGATTAGAATTAAAACAAAGTCTTAGCAAAATTCATTAAAAAAATTACTGCTGGTGTAATAGCCTGTGAACAATTTAATTGGTTTTTTATTGTTGGACTTTGTTTCATTGTGCAGTATAATAAAATGCATAAAATATAGAAACATATAAACCTATGCACATAAACATAAATGTGGTATGTCTGAGGGCTTCCCAGCTGGTTCAGTGGTCAAGAATCCAACTGACAATGCAGGAGAGTCAGGAGATGCAGGTTCTGCCCTTGGGTCGGGAAGGTCCCTTGGAGGAGGAAGTAGCAACCCATTCCAGTGTTCTAGCCTGGAAAATGCCACGGACAGAGGGACCTGGCAGGCTGCAGTCCATGCGGTCTCAAAGAGTCGGATGTGACTGATCATTACACATACATATGTGTGTGAAACTGAAAATCACTCAGTCGTGTCCGAATCTTTGCGACCCCATAGACCATACACTTCAGACGGTAAAGCATCTGCTTACAATGCAGGAGACCTGGGTTCAATCCCTGGGTCGGGAAGATCCTCTGGAGAAGGAAATGGCAACCCACTCCGGTACTCTTGCCTGGAAAATCCCAGGGGTGGAGAAGCCCGGTCGGCTACAGTCCATGTGGTCGCAAAGAATTGCCACACGACTGAGCGACTTCACTTTCACTTTCAGACTATACAGTCCATGGAATTCTCTAGGCCAGAATGCTGGAGTGGGTAGCCGTTCCCTTCTCCAGGGGATCTTCCCAACCCAGGGATCGAACCCAGGTCTCCCACATTGTAGGCGGATTCTTTACCAGCTGCGCCCCCAGAGGAGCCCAAGAATACTGGAGTGGGCAGCCTGTTCCTTCTCCAGGGGATCTTCCCAACCCAGGAATAGAGCTGGGATCTCCTGCATTGCAGGTGGATTCTTTACCAGCTGAGCTACCAGGGAATCCCCACATACGTGTATATATATGCATACTCGTGCACACACACACACACAATTTAACATAGCCTGTAGCCCCAGAAGTCCCTGCTATTTGCTTGATCACAGCCTCACCATCTCCTCTTGTCCCAACTGGCAAAAACCCCCATGTGACTTTGTGATAATTATTTCCTTACTTTTCACTAAAATTTTACTGCTTAAGTAGCCTTCTCTGAACAAAGTAGTTTATTTTGCCTGTTTTTGAAGTGTAATATAAATGAATCAAGAAGGGTGTTCTTTTAAAGTGCATTCATTTTCCTTGCAGTGTTTTCTGTTGTATGACAGCTTCTTTATCCATTCTACTGTTGATGTACATTGGGTTATTCAGGTTTTCTGTTTTTAATGCACACCACTTCTTTAATAAAGCCACTTAATCCATCAGTTTTAACCTATATTCAATGCTCAGAGCTCACAGATTTTACTCTAAAGTGATAGTACTAACAATGGTTTGTGGTTTCTTACAGATCACCCTTGTCTAACACTCTTCACAGGCTTTTCACATATATTTCACATATAGTTCACTTGAGCCTCACAGTAATCCTGGAAGGGAAGGCATGACAAAGTCTGTGTTTTCATTTTACAGATGAGAAAGACATGGTCTCAGTAGCTAGACAGGAGTGAGGCTGGGATGAGAGCCCAGACCTCCTGGGTCTTTTTGCCATATTGTATGAAATGAATGGAATTTTTAATAACAGTAATTAACATCTGAACATTGCATGACAGCTGGCAAAGCATTATGACAGCCGTTGTTTCTTTTAATCCTCATACCAAGGCTATGAGGAACATGTTTAAGTTTGCTCCACTGCTGCTGGCTGTGAGAATATCACCTGACTTCTTTAGCTTCTTATTTAATTTCTAGAGTGAAATTAAATCTGTTTGTAGGTCCCCTCCTCTCACTGGGCTGAGCAGAAATTAAATTCTTTCTGGTGTTTCTACAGTGGCAAAAAATAGACATGATTTAATTTTACAATAGATTACTGTGCCACATAAGTAATATCATTATCCTCATTTAGCTGTTGAGGAAACTAAGGTAATTTAGCCAAGATTACATAATAGGCAGGTGACTTAGGACAGAAATTTTAGCCTTGAAATTTAATCTTTATCTTAATATTTTGTGATTATCTTTGTATCTGATCAGTATTAATCCTTTGGGTCAAGTGCAGTGTGGTATAATTGATAAGCAGACTTTCAGATCATCATGTATTTCTGAAACACCAGGCAGGCCTCATGAACTTATTCTGAGACCAACTGAGAATATCAAAAGCATTCCTTGTGTCAAATCAACATTTCATTCCACTTGAGATGCTGGAGTCACACATGCTTTTTACACAAACCTGCTCAGGTTGCTCCTTTTCCTCTCTTCATGTGCTCTTAGAAAAATATCTGCCTGTATAGCACTCTGTCTTTCTGTCTGTCTCTCCTTGTAAGCCTAAATTCCAAAAGCTTATTATTTTAGGGACAGAGGTTTTGTTTGTTTGTTTCTTTGCTGGCTTATGTAGAATCCAGCCAAGTGCAGTTTTCACAAACCTGCCTGAAACTGTATTGAGCCTCATGTTTTCTCCCTTCCCCCATAGTGTTGCATTAAAACACATTCCTTCTAGGGTGAGGGCTTCCCAGGCTCAGCGATGAAGAGGTGAAGAATCCTCCTGCCAAGCAGAGACGGGGTTTGATCCTTGGGTTGGGAAGATCTCCTGGAGAAGGAAATGGCAACCCACTCCAGTATTCTTGCCTAGGAAATCCCATGGATAGAGGGGCATGGTAGGCACCATGCGGTTACAAAAGAGTCACACAGGACTTAGCAACTGAGGAGGAGCACGAGCTGGGGAGGGGGCTGAGTAGGTAGCCGCACACAGCCCAGAGTGCTCTGGGACAGCCTCTCAACGTCAGGCCAAGCATCTTCTCAAAATGTTGCACTTGTTATGCTTTTATTATTATAAAAGTACATGCTTGCTTTAGAAAATTTAGGAACTTCCAAACCTCCCCATTCAAAAAAAATCTTTCATATTCAGTTCCATTCTCTGAATGTTCAATCACTAAGTCATGTCCGACTCTTTGTGACCCCATGGACTGTAGCAAACCAGTCTCCTTTGTCCTCTACTACCTCCCGGAGTTCGCTCAAATTCATGTCCATTGAGTCAGTGATGCTATCTAACCATCTCATCCTCTGTTTCCCCCTTCTCCTTTTGGCTTCCATCTTACCCAGCTTCAGCCTCTGCTAGTGCTGACACTATTTTATATAGCCTTCTGGTCATTTGTATATCTTTTCTGCAAAAATGATATAGAATTGTTTTACAACCTATGTTTTATTTAATACTGTGTCGTGAAAATATTCTAACAAGTGTTAAGTGTTCTCACACAGCATCATTTTAATGACCCTATGATTTTCTGCTACACAGGTGCATAGACGTGACATAATTTATTCAATTAGTCTTTAGTTTTGGATATTTAAGCTGTTTCAAAACTTGAAGAATATGAATATAACTAAAGTGAATATCTTTGAGGTGATATCTCTAAGTATTCATGCTAATTTTATAACAGTGGTATCTTTTTATTAAAAAAAAAAAAAAGAAAGTGAAAGTCACTCAATCGTGTCCGATTCTTTGCGACCCCCATGGACTGTGGAATTCTCCAGGCCCAGAATACTGGAGTGGGTAGCCTTTTCCTTCTCCAGGAGATCTTCCCAACCCAGGGGTCAAACTCAGGTCTCCCACATTGCAGATGGATTCTTTACCAGCTGAGCCACAAGGGAAGCCCATTCAAAAAAAAAAGAGCCATACCATGCTGTGTTTAAAAACTAAGACTTTGACTGTATGTACCTATCAGTTTTGCTTTTCAATCCTGTATGCTGCAAAACGGATGTGCTCTGGGAACCCAGAGGTGACCCTGCCCTTGAGACCATGACTGCCTGGGTTACTTTAGTTGCTGTCATGCACGAACGCAGACTGTTGCGGGGGCAGGGATGATGTTGTTGGATGTATTTTTGAATGTTGTATATTCTTTTTCCTCTAATTCAAATGTGCTCTACTTTGAGCCTCAGTTGAACCCAGCTGGTCGAGACCTGGTGTCTCAGGTCATGGTGGGGTTTGGACTTGGAGCAGAACATTTTAAGAGGGCGCTCTTGTCTTCGTGTCTCAGTCACTTTCTGCTCCTTATCCTATCCACCAGGTCCCTTGAAGCAGGGCACTTCTGTGTGAATCTGGGTCCCTGTGTGTAGAGAGGGGAGAAGTCATGGGTGAGCTGGAAGCCTTCTATGCTGAGAGTCAAGCTTGCCCTTTAAGGCTCTGCTGCTCAGAGGGTTGGAGGGGAGGCTGCTGTGAGGGGGTGGCCTGGAGGTCACTAGGTCACTCAGCCCTCCAGCCTCTACCTCCTTCCCCACCAAGCCTTCTCTGCTGCTCCAGGCAGCTCTCCCAGGCCTGTCACTTCTGATTCCTATACTCCCAGCTCCAGAGCTGCCTCCTCCTCCAAAGCTCCCTGTTCCTGAGACTCATTCATGGGTGGCTGGGCGGGAAAGGAACAATTGCTCAAAACAGTAGGTTTTTATTATTATTCTTTTAACTAACCAAAGAAAAGGAAAAGTATTACCTTAATTCTTGTCACAATTGCTTTAATTTTAATTTGAAAAATTTGACAATTAAAATGGTAGAAAGCTTATTTTAAAGCATAGAGAACGTTTATTTCATTAGATTGTACTGTGTTTCACAAAAAATGGAGCTGTGGTTTAAAGGGAAGATAGATTAAAAAAAAAAGACAAAACTCTTTAAGACCAGCTATGAATTTTCATAAATTGAATTCTGGTAGTCTCTCTAAAATAAAACTTTAGAACTACAGTTCCAAGAGTTATTGGCATAAATTCTTACCTCTTATTTAACATTTATAGGCACTAAAAAACAAGATAGAAAGGGAACTTTGGCTTTTTGTTAGTTTATATCATTAATTTATACTGCATGACTTGTAACTGTAGAAGACATTCTTTTATTTCTTCTGAAGTAACTCAGTCAAATTCAATCACCATTCCTCTTAACTTGTATCTGAGTTCTCTGATAATTTTTAAAAGTCTGTTTGTTCATTTCTTGATCAGGAATAATAAATGCCCTGGTAGCTCAAAAGCCATTGTGATTAGAATCCACTGAGATTAGGCCTTGGCACCTCTATGAGGAAGTGCATTCCAGAGTCAAGAGCCCTGCACCCGGCCTGCCTGCTGCCCCACCCAGGGGAGTTCAGCGCCAGGGCAGGCATCCAGAGCATTCCTGCAGCTCTGCCCCGGCAGAGGCGTTCTGAGTAAAGTAAGAGGCCAGATGGCAGGAAGGAAAAGTGCATGTTTGTCCAGCCCTTTCTCTGACAAGTTCTTGGCACCTCGTGTAAGTGGGTTCATGTCATAGAAGAGCTTCTGCTGTAAGAAGGGCAGTAAAGACAGAATGTTTAGGTATAATCTGTAATTAGCTATTTGAAAAGTAATGGGTGAAACCATTTACAGTGGATAAACAATGCTGTGATTGTCTGGTGCAGCATTTTGAGTTTTTAAGAATATCATACTGATGAACAGAGAAATAAATTGAAAGGCTGGTTCAGGTGACATTTTGGCATTCTAGAAGACGCTGCAGACACAATGCAAGAGGGCTCGTGAAAATGACTTGTGATTGAGGACGGTCTGGAAGCAGACAGCTCCTGCTTAGGCCAAGCCAGTGTTTCTGTGCAGGAAAGAGGACTCAGTGTTGCCAAATCTTCCACTGTTTTAAGGGAAGCATGGAATTTGGGTATTTATAGAAACTTTCCAGAGTTTTAAGTATTGGCAACTAATTTCATTGAAGAAAGTCTCTGTGTGCCAAATGAAACATTCCTAAAGGGCACTATGGCTTGAGGGCTGCCTCTTCAGAACCTGATTGACAGAGTTGGTATGAGTGACTGGCCCACCTGCCCTGGGGTCTCTGTGGTTTCTGCAGCATCTCCTGTAGGGTCCCTAAATCAGATTCTACAGTCCATGACTCCCAGCAGGAGCACTTTATAGCTGGTAGGTGAGTTGGCCCGCTCCGGGGGTTGATGGTGCCACACAGCTCTGCAGCTCCTAGCAAATGATTCACATGTGGGAAGCTGACCGACGCTTACTGGTGCTCTGAGCTGGTGCAGGCCAGAGCAGGAGAGACCGAGAAATGCAGGAGAGCAGCCCGAGCAGGAGAGACAGTGAAGTACACTTTTACCGATTTGGTACAGTAAGACTCCCTGGGCTGCTGGGAAGTAGTAATGTCAAGAAAGTAATCATCACTCACTGAGCCCTTGGTCTGGTTGACATGTGCCAGATGTGAGGTCAGCAGAAGCCCAGCTTGACTTGTGGTGATCAAAAATATATTTTAAAATAATTTTTTTTTAAGGCAGTTGAAAAACCAGCTATGTGAGTAAAGACTGGCGTTATCAGACTTAGCTCCATCTTCTAAATCTGGGTTCAGCCTCAGTCATTGCTGGACTAGTTGTGTGATGTTATGAAGTCACTTAACCATCCTGAGCCTCAGTTTCTTTGTGTGTCCAGTGGTGGTATGACCTCCTGCCTCACAGGTTGTTGTCATGGGACAGCATGACATCATGTTGGGAATGTGGAAGAGTGCTTTCCACGTTCTTTAGTTTCTCTTTCAAACTTCTCTTTAGTTTCTTTCTCCTAAATCAAAAGGAGTCTTTCTATACATAGTGGGGACCAATCTGTGAGTCCACCTGGCAGTCTTTGAATTATGTTTATCATGTAGCATCAGTTTCACATACAAAGGTTACTATCATGTGGAAGAGGCATGGCCTTTTGGGAGTGATGCATGGACAGGGTCATTGAAGTTCAATGAGTGGGCTTCAGAAAGAAACCGGTTACCACTGTATTGGTACCGATTTATTCTAGAAGATTAGGTATAAACAATATGAAGGAAGTGGGCAGGTCAGAGTGCCCCCTTTGGGGGCAAGTGTATTGCGTCCTTCTTCCCTTGCCGGCCCAAAGATCCCTGGGCACCCAAGGGCAGCTGTTGTCAGGCAGTATTAGGAGCCCAGAGCTAGGGGTTGTCCTATTTACCCTGTTCCTACTCCTCAGAGTAATCATTTTTCTCCACTTATTTTTAGCCCCTACTCCATGCTCACCATTCTTCAGGCTCTCTAACCGTCCCCCACCCCCACCCCGGATAGTCTGTGGCTGTGAGTTGAGAATAACAAACTCCTTATCAGTTCAGTTCAGTTCAGTTCAGTTGCTCAGTCGTGTCCGACTCTTTGCAACCCCATGAATCTCAGCACGCCAGGCATTCCTGTCCATCACCAACTCCCAGAGTTCACCCAGACCCACATCCATCAAGTCAGTGATGCCATCCAGCCATCTCATCCTCTGTCGTCCCCTTCTCCTCCTGCCCCCAATCCCTCCCAGCATCAGAGTCTTTTCCAATGAGTCAACTCTTCGCATGAGGTGGCCATAGTACTAAGTTTCAGCTTCAGCATCATTCCTTCCAAAGAAATCCCAGGGCTGATCTCCTTCAGAACAGACTGGTTGGATCTCCTTGCAGTCCAAGGGACTCTCAAGAGTCTTCTCCAACACCACAGTTCAAAAGGATCAATTCTTCAGTGCTCCTTATAGTGAACCCATAGTAATGATGAGATTGTATGCTGTTTTTAAGGTTCACATAGTTAATCATTTCATCTGTGTAAGGTGGTTTTCCCTATTTGAAGTAATTAGGCGCTGCTGCTGCTGCTAAGTCGCTTCAGTTGTGTCTGACTCTGTACGACCCCATAGACGGCAGCCCACTAGGCTTCTCTGTCCCTGGGATTCTCTAGGCAAGAACACTGGCGTGGGTTGCCATTTCCTTCTTCAATGCATGAAAGTGAAAAGTGAAAGTGAAGTCGCTCCGTTGTGTCTGATTCTTAGTGTCCCCATGGACTGCAGCCCACCAGGCTCCTCCATCCTTGGGATCTTCCAGGCAAGAGTACTGGAGTGGGTTGCCATTGCCTTCTTCTAATTAGGTACTAGGCCTACCCAAGTACATTTTTCACATTGAGCAGACAATAGAAACAGAAGATAAAGGGCAAAGCTGAAAGGGCTCAGAAAGGGAATCAGAGTTATTGAGTGAAGAGGAAATAGCAGTTATGGCTGTGGATATGTGATTTGATAAGTCAAGTCACACCCTCAACATATTGTTAGATCAGCAGCAACCTCACTTCTGCCATATGAGCAGGCCCGTGGCTATGTTTGTCATCACGAGAGACTGGAAACTACCTAAATGTCCACTGGTAGGAAACTGACCTAATAAAATAATAGATGTGTGGCCTTGGGAAATACCATGTGTCTTTAGAAGAAATCTGAGGGCAAGATTTGAATTTGTGTTGGCCGACTCTGTAGTCCCTCCACGTCGGCTGCAAAAGGTCAGATGCCCTGAGGAGTTCCCCAGGCAGAGGATTGTTAATAACTAATAGTCATTAAGCATCACTGTATGCCTTGCAGTGTACTGGGCACCCTGCAGGTAGTATTGCCCTCATTTCTTCTGGAAGATGCTCTGACTCACAGTGTACAGGTCAAAAGTCAGAGGCAAGGACTTGTCCAGCACCCCAGAGCTGGATATGAACCAGGTCACTGTGGAGAGGGAACAAAAAAGAAAGTGATAAATTGGCATCGATATGAAATGATTTCCAAGATACAGTATAAGCAAGGGGGGAAAAAGGGCAGGAGTAGTGGGTAGCAGCAGGCAATATACTCCCATTAGATAGATATATGATCAAAAATAGAAAATCAGAAATGAGAGAGAGATATGTTTACTCTGTATTCTTTAATAGTATTTGCATTTTTACCATGTTGTACTTAGAAAAAGCCCTTCAGGTAATTGTCATGAGTGTCCTAAGTTCACAGAGTAATTTCAAATGTCCATTCAAGTTTCCAACAGATAGATTCCTGAAAAGCTCAGATGAGGACACTGATGTTGTGCTAGGATGTGTGTGTGTGATAATTTAGAAAGATGTAATAGAACAATACAAGATGGATCATCCAAGTTCAAATATTAGGATTTCTACTGTGCCGTAACAGATACAGCCCAAGTCTTCAAGGCAAGGCATTAGACACACTCATATCGGTGCATTTAAATGTAAGCCTTAAAGTATAGGATATTGCACTGTAGATCATCAACTCAAAGGAGGAAGACTTATGTAGGACCCACATGTGTTTTTGGATTAGATGAAATAGAGGATAGTCACTGACTAAGGCCAAGAGGCGAAATGATTTGCAAGTGTAGCAAGTTCTGGAACCTGGAGGTTATCTGGATGAGAATCAGTAGGCACTGTCTGGGAAAAGATTGAGAAAATTGATAAAAATAGCTGTCACACCTATTGTGCACTTAACAGGCATTGTGAAGTTTTTACATGTTTGTCCTCTCTAGGTTAGCTGAAGACAGGAAGGGAAGACATTAGAAAAATTCTCATATAAGGAAATTAGAAAAAGCATTCTAACCAACAGTGTAACAACTATGTGGGTAGTTTTGGAGATGATTTCTAAAAAATTTAGGAGAGTGTTAACTTTGTTTTAGAGAAAGTGTGACTATGACTTTCCTACTTCAAACTGGTAAGTTGGAATTAGGTCATCTATTGAGGTGTGGTCCAAATCTGTGAGCCCACTTTCTCTTCACCCTAAGAATTCCTGCAACTGATGATATAAGCTCTTGCATTGAAAAGGCATGTGGGACAGTGGCAGGAAAAAAAAAATGTATCTGATTTGAGTAGACTTGAATTCCTGGTCTAACTTGACTGTGACTTGTAACACATCATTCAGGATGGCTGAGCTTTCATCTCATTGTCCATGAAGTGAAGCAATTCTTTTGTTAAAGTTGTGAGGAAGGTGGGTGTTATCCTCATCTTACACATAAGGAAACTGTAGCTCAAAAACATTGAACATTTATTCAGAGTTACACAGATAGTAAGAGCAGCAGCAGAATTTGAACTGAAGTTTTTGGAATATTAAGGCACATCCTTGGAAAGTAAATGAAAAACAAAAAAAGTGAGAAGTAATTTGAAAATAAGTATACGTCCTCTATTTTTCCACTACGTGTCATTTCTTTACTTCACTAGATCTGCTGTTTCAGCAGGTTATTTGAAGATAGTACATTTATAGAGTAGCAGCAAATCATTCTGTTTTTTATACCATCAAGTTGTTTACAGAAAATATTTAAGTTCTTTGGGACATTTTGTCTAGCAAAGAGGGGAAATGACAGTAACTCTGTTAATTGCAAGGAGCTTTAGATCCCAGAGTCTGGGGGTATGTTTGTTCAAGGCTGTCTTCCTTTGTTGACACCCTTTTCTATTCTGCCTTGAAGCTAATGTTTATTTTCATTCTATAAAAAATGTCTTAATATATAGCAGACTGGTTATATTTTCTCTAAAAAGTTAATGTTTCCACTCTTTGTGGGAGTGTTTAGCATTCCATGCATAGCTATCAAAATTAAAAAAGCAACCAAGGCTAAAGGCATATTGTATATTCCAGTTAAATACCATAGCTTTAGTGAGTTACCATAAATGACATTTTTCTTCCCTTTACTTTCTCATTCAAGAAGAATTCATTGAACACTTGTTTGTCGTAAGACTCGTGATGTTGTAATTAATAATAATCATTTGGCCTTCATCCCCATTTCTGGCACAGAGCTCCTTAAACACTTGGAATTTCCTAAGTGGTAAGAACTTTAAACGTGAAAGGAGCATCATTTGTTACTCATAACAAGCTCCTTTTAACCACATCTGAGCTTATGGTGATGAGATGACTTCTGGAATGCCCCAAACAAGGAGGGGGTGCTAACTGCCAGGGGAACTGAACTTGAACAGAGGTTCAGAAATTCCGTCTCATCTGGTGATGTCTGGGGAGGGGAGAGACGCTGCAGGTTGAATCAGTCCCCAGTGGCGAGTAATTTCATCAATCATGCCTATTAATGAAGCCTCCCAAACCTAGAACGGATAGGCTTCTGAGGGGCTGGTGAACAAGTAGATGTAGCTGTGGGAAGAGTGGTGTGCTTACAGCATGGAGGCCTCTGTCTCTCTCCATGCTTCTTTGCCCTGTGCCTCTCTCCATCTGACTGTTTCTGAGTTACATCCTTTTACATATAACAAACCAGCAATCTAGTAAGTAACTGAGGTCTGAGTTCTGTCAGCTAATTTAGCAGATCAGTCTTAGAAAGGGGTCTTGGGAATCTCTGACGTGTAGCCTGTTGGTCAGAGCACAGGTGGCTACCTGGACTTGGAACATGCATCTAAAGTGGAGGCAAGAACCTAGAGCCTGTTATACAGAGCGAAGCAAGTCAGAAGAAGAAAAACAAATGTTGCGTATTAACACATATATATGGAATCTAGAACGATGGTACTGACTAACCTATACGCAGGGCAGCAGTAGAGACACAGACATGGAGAACAGACTTGTGGACACAGCAGGAGAAAGAGAGAGTGGGACAAACAGAGTAGCATTGACACATAGACATTCAGTTCAGTTCAGTCACTCAGTCGTGTCTGACTCTCTGCGATCCCACGGACTGCAGCACGCCAGGCCTCCCTGTCCATCACCAACTCCCAGAGTTTAATCAAACCCATGTCCATCGAGTCGGTGATGTGATCCAGCTGTCTCATCCTCTGTCGTCCCTTTCTTCTCCCACCTTCAGTCTTTCCCAGCATCAGAGTCTTTTCCAATGAGTCAGCTCTTCACATCAGGTGGCCGAAGTATTGGAGTTTCAGCTTCAGCATCAGTCCTTCCAATGAATATTCAGGACTGATCTCCTTTAGGATGGACTGGTTGGATCTCCTTGCAGTCCAAGGGACCCTCAAGAGTCTTCTCCAACCACAAGTCAACTTCTCCAACCAGAAATCAACTCCAGCCACAGTTCAAAATCTTCAATTCTTTGGCACTCAGCTTTCTTTATAGTCCAACTCTCACATCCATATATGACTACTGGAAAAACTATAGCTTTGACTAGATGGACCTTTGTTGGCAAAGTATTGTCTCTGCTTTTTAATATGCTGTCTAGGTTGGTCATAGCTTTTCTTCCAAGGAGCAAGCGTCTTTTAATTGCATGGCTGCAGTCACCATCTGCAGTGATTTTGGAGCCCAAGAAAATAAGGTCTGCAACTGTTTCTACACTTTCTCCATCTATTTGCCATGAAGTGATGGGACTAGATGCCATGATTTTAGTTTTCTGAATGTTAAGTTTTAAGCCAACATTTTCACTCTCCTCTTTCACTTTCATCAAGAAGCTCTTTAGTTTTTCTTTGCTTTCTTCCATAAGGATGGTGTCATCTGCATATCTGAGGTTATTGGTATTTCATCCAGTCCAGCATTTCTCATGATATACTCTGCATATAACTTAAATAAGCAGGGTGACAGTATATGGCCTTGAATCTATTTGTCACTTCCATTGCATAGTTATAAGGGATATGATTTAGGTCATACCTGAATGGCCTAGTGGTTTTCCCTATTTTCTTCAATTTAAGTCTGAATTTGGCAATAAAGAGTTCATGATCTGAGCCATAGTCAGCTCCCTGTCTTGTTTTTGTTGACTGTATAGAGCTTCTTCATCTTTGGCTGCAAAGAATATAATCAGTCTGATTTTGGTGTTGACCATCTGGTGATGTCCATGTGTAGAGTCTTCTCTTGGGTTGTTGGAAGAGGGTTGTTATGACCAGTGTGTTCTCTTGGCAAAACTCTATTAGCCTTTGTCCTGCTTCATTCTGTACTCCAAGGTCAAAATTTCCTCTTACTCCAGGTGTTTCTTGACTTCCTACTTTTGCATTCCAGTCCCCTATAATGAAAAGGACATCTTTTGGGAGTGTTAGTTCTAGAAGATCTTGTAGGTCTTCAGAGAACTGTTCAGCTTCTTCAGCATTATTCATCGAGGCATAGACTTGGATTACTGTGATATTGAATGGTTTGCCTTGGAAATGAACAGAGATCATTCTGTCGCTTTTGAGATTGCATCCAAGTACTGTATTTTGAACTCTTTTGTTGACTATGATGGTTACTCCATTTCTTCTAAGGGATTCTTGCCCAGAGTATTAGATATAATGGTCATCTGTGTTAAATTCACCCATTCCAGTCCGTTGTAGTTCGCTGACTCCTAAAATGTCGATGTTTACTCTTGCCATCTCCTGTTTGACCACTGCTGCTAAGTCGCCTCAGTCGTGTCCGACTCTGTGCGACCTCATAGACGGCAGCCCGCCAGGCTCCCCGTCCCTGGGATTCTCCAGGCAAGAATACTGGAGTGGGTTGCCATTTCCTTCTCCAATGCATGAAAGTGAAAAGTGAAAGTGAACTCGCTCAGTCATGTCCAACTCTTAGCGACTCCATGGACTGCAGCCCACCAGGCTCCTCCATCTATGGGATTTTCCAGGTAAGAGTACTGGAGTGGGGTGCCACTGCCTTCTCCGATAGATGTTTTTCTGGAACTCTCTTGCTTTGGAGGGCACAAATAGAACCTCGTGCACACAAGGACCCAGAAGAAAGGAGCAGTGACCCCACAAGAGACTGACCCAGACTTGCCCGTGAGTGTCCAGGAATCTCTGGTGGAGGCATGGGTCAGTGGTGGCCTGCTGCAGGTTCAGGGCCACTGAGTGTAGCAGTCCAGGCATGGGACCTTTTGAAGGAGGTCACCATTATCTTCATTACCTCCACCGTAGTTTGGCCTCAGGTCAAATAACAGGGAGGAAACAGCCCCACCCTTCAACAGAAACTTGAATTAAATATTTACTGAGCAAGTGAGTGAGTGAAGTTGCTCAGTCATATCTGACTCTTTGAGATCCCATGGACTGTAGCCTACCAGGCTCCTCCATCCATGGGATTTACCAGGCAAGAATACTGGAGTGGGTTGCCATTTTCTTCTCCAGGAGATCTTCCCTACCGAGGGACTGGACCCGAGTCTCCTGCACTGTAGACAGACGCTTTAACTTCTGAGCCACCAGGAGCCCTGCCCATCAGAACAAGACCCAGTTTCCCCCCTGTCAGTCTCTCCCATCAGGAAACTTCCATAAGCCTCTTATCCTTCTCCATGAATCAAGGTCCATGAATCAAGGCAAACTGTGGTCAAACATGCTCAGTTGGACATGACTGAGCGACTGAACTGAACTGAGAGTCTGTTTCCCCAGTTCTGTGTAAGTTCTGGCGGCTCTATGTTGGGTAAATTGTGACCTCCTCCTAGATGGCTTATGCCATACCCAGCTCTAATGCACCCAGAGCCCTGCTCCTGGAGCAGTCCACTGCTGACCCGTACCTCCTCAGGAGACACCCAAATACAGTTCTGTCTCAGTCTCTGTGGAGTCTCTGGGTCCTGGTGAGCACAAAGTATGTTTGAGCCCTCCAAGAGTCTCTGTTGGTTGTGTGGTTTGATTCTAAATGTGATTTCGCCCCTCCTACCACCATGCTGGGGCTTCTCCTTTGCCCTTGGTTGTGGGGTATCTCCTCACTGTCGCTCCAGCTCCACACAGGTGCACATACATTGAGTTCAGTTCAGTCACTCAGTCGTGTCCAACTCTTTGCAACTCCATGAATTGGAGCACGCCAAGCATCCCTGTCCATCACCAACTCCCGGAGTTCACTCAGACTCACGTTCATTGAGTCATTGATGCCATCCAGCCATCTCATCCTGGGTTGTCCCCTTCTTCTCCTGCCCCCAATCCCTCCCAGCATCAAAGTCTTTTCCAGTGAGTCAACTCTTCGCATGAAGTGGCCAAAGTACTGGAGTTTCAGCTTTAGCATCATTCCTTTTCAAGAAATCCCAGGGCTGATCTCCTTCAGAATGGACTTGTTGGATCTCCTTGCAGTCCAAGGGACTCTCAAGAGTCTTCTCCAACACCACAGTTCAAAAGCATCAATTCTTTCTTCGGTGCTCAGCTTTCTTCACAGTCCAACTCTCACATCCATACATGACCACAGGAAAAACCATAGCCTTGACTAAACGGACCTTTGTTGGCAAAGTAATGTCTCTGCTTTTTAATGTGCTATCTAGGTTGGTCATAACTTTTCTTCCAGGGAGTAAGCATCTTTTAATTTCATGGCTGCAGTCACCATCTGCAGTGATTTTGGAGCCCCCCAAAATAAAGTCTGACACTGTTTCCACTGTTTCTCCATCTATTTCCCATGAAATGATGGGACCAGATGCCATGATCTTCGTTTTCTGAATGTTGAGCTTTAAGCCAACTTTTTCACTCTCCTCTTTCACTTTCATCAAGAGGCTTTTTAGTTCCTCTTCACTTTCTGCCATAAGAGTGGTGTCATCTGCATATCTGAGGTTATTGGTATTTCTCCCGGCAATCTTGATTCTAGCTTGTGCTTTATCCAGCCCAGCATTTCTCATGATGTACTCTGCATATAAGTTAAATAAG
>NW_024080603.1:7109498-7295061 GCF_014754425.2 Oryx dammah | reverse complement strand
ATATAAGTTAAATAAGCAGGGTGACAATATACAGCCTTGACGTACTCCTTTTCCTATTTGGAACCAGTCTGTTGTTCCATGTCTAGTTCTAACTGCTGCTTCCTGGCCTGCATATAGATTTCTCAAGAGGCAGGTCAGGTGGTCTGGTATTCCCATCTCTTTCAGAATTTTCCACAGTTTATTGTGATCCACACAGTCAAAGGCTTTGGCATAGTCAATAAAGCAGAAATAGATGTTTTTCTGGAACTCTCTTGCTTTTTCCATGATCCAGCAGATGTTGGCAATTTGATCTCTGGTTCCTCTGCCTTTTCTAAAACCAGTTTGAACATCAGGAAGTTCATGGTTCACGTATTGCTGAACCATATGTAAAATAGGTAGACAGTGGGAATTTGCTATATAACACAGAGAGCTCAACCTTCTCCTCTGTGACAACCTAGCAGCCTGCGATGGGATGGGAGGTGGGAAGGAGGTTCAAGAGGGAGGAGGCAGATGTTATACCTATGGCTGATTCATATTGATAAAGACAGAAACCAATACAACATTGTAAAGCAGTTATCCTCCAATTAAAAATAAAGAAGGGGGCAGTCTTATGGAGCTGAGCCCTTAACCTGTTTGATTTGATGCTACCCAGGTAGATAGTATCAGGACAGAGCTGAATTTCAGGATACCCAGTCAGTGTCTGCTGAAAACTGAAGAATTACTTGATAGTGTTGGAAAAAACTCCCAGTGCAGACCCTGTCCCATGGATCAAGACTTGCCCCTGATCTAGATGGACTTCATCATATAAAAAGGATATAATAGTTATTTAGCACTTGCTAAATGACAAGCACTGTCTAAATCCTTTCTAGAAATTATCTGTTGATGGGTGGAGCTGTGTTCCCTCCCTGCTGTTTACCTGGGGCCAAAATATAGTGGAGGTAATGAAAATAATGGTGACCTCCCTCAAAAGGTCCCATGTATATACTGCTACAGTCCATGCCCCCAACCTCCAGCAGGCCACCACCGACCCACACCTTCACCAGAGACTCCTGGACACCCACAGGCAAGTCTCCTGTGGGGTCCTGTTCCTTCCTCCCTGGTCCTAGTGCACAAGGCTCTGTTGTGCCCTCCCAAGAGTCTATTTCCCAGTCCTGTGTAAGTTCTGGCAGCTCTGTGGTAGGGTTAATGGTGACCTCCTCCAAAAGGGCTTACCCACACCCAGAGCCCCTGTCACTGCAGCAGACCACTGCCAACCCATACCTCCGCAGGAGATACTCAAACACAGTTCTGTCCCAGTCTCTGTGGGGTCCCTGGGTCCTGGTGTGCATAAGGTTTGTTTGAGCCTTCTGAGCGTCTCTGGTGGGAATGGGGTTTGATTCTAAATGCGAATTTGCTCCTCCTACCGTCTTGCTGGGGCTTCTCCTTTGCCCTTGGACGTGGGGTATCTCCTTACAGCGGCTCCAGCGCCTACCGTCTTACAGGGGTTTCTCTGACCTTGGATGTGGGGTGTCTCCACACCACTGGTCCAGCGAAGCGCAGCTGCCATGCCTGACCTTGGATGTGGGGTATCTACTCATGGCTGCTTCAGCAAAGTGCAGGCGCCGCTCCTGACCTCGGCCGTGGGGTATCTCCCCTTGGCCACTCACCGCTCCAGCGCCATGCAGTAATGCTCAAAATTCTCCAAGCCAGGCTTCAACAATATGTGAACCATGAACTTCCAGATGTTCAAACTGGTTTTAGAAAAGGCAGAGGAACCAGAGATCAAATTGCCAACATCTGCTGGATCATGGAAAAAGCAAGAGAGTTCCAGAAAAACATCTATATCTGCTTTATTGACTATGCCAAAGCCTTAAACTGTGTGGATCACAATAAACTGTGGAAAATTCTGAAAGAGATGGGAATACCAGACCACCTGACCTGCCTCCTGAGAAATCTGTATA
Source organism: Oryx dammah (assembly GCF_014754425.2). Taxonomy (NCBI): domain Eukaryota; kingdom Metazoa; phylum Chordata; class Mammalia; order Artiodactyla; family Bovidae; genus Oryx; species Oryx dammah. The sequence goes on along the minus strand of NW_024080603.1, from coordinate 7,293,142 downwards.
CAGGTCAGTAAGCAACAGTTAGTACTAGACATGGAACAACAGACTGATTACAAATCGGGAAAGGAGTACGTCAAGGCTGTATATTGTCACCCTACTTATTTAACTTATATGCAGAGTACATTATGTGAAATGCTGGGCTGGATGAAGCACAAGCTGGAATCAAGATGCCTGGGAGAAATACCAATAACCTCAGAAATGCAGATGACACCACCCTTATGGCAGAAAGCGAAGAACTAAAGAGTCTTGATGAAAGTGAAAGAGGAGAGTGAAAAAGTTGGCTTAAAGCTCAACATTCAGAAAACGAAGATCATGGCATCCAGTCTCATCACTTCCTGGCAAATAGATGGAGAAACAGTGGAAACAATGGCAGACTATTTTTTTTTTGAGCTCCAAAATCATTGCAGAATGGTGACTGCAGCCATGAAATTAAAAGACAATTGCTCCTTGGAAGAAAAGCTGTGACTAACCTAGACAGCGTATTAAAAAGCAGAGACATTACTTTGCCAACAAAGGTCTGTCTAGTCAAGGCTATGGTTTTTCTAGTAGTCATGTATGGATGTGAGAGTTGGACTATAAAGAAAGCTGAGTGCTGAAGAACTGATGCTTTTGAACTGTGGAGTTGGAGAAGACTCTTGAGAGTCCCCTGGACTGCAAGGAGATCCAACCAGTCCATCCTAAAGGAGATCAGTCCTGAATATTCATTGGAAGGACTGATGCTGAAGCTGAAACTCCAATACTTGGCCACCTGATGGGAAGAGCTGACTCATTTGAAAAGACTCTGATGCTGGGAAAGATTGGAGGTGGGAGGAGAAGGGGACAACAGAGAATGAGGTGGTTGGATGGCATCACCAACTCAATGGACATGAGTTTAAGTAAACTCCGGGAGTTGGTGATGGACAGGGAAGCCTGGTGTGCTGCAGTTCATGGGGTTGGAAAGAGTCGGACACAACTGAGGTGACCGAACTGAACTGAACTGAGAAATTATCTGATGTAATCCACTATGTAAGGAGTTCGTTATATGTTCATTTTATAGATGAAAAAACTGAGATGCAAAGAGATTTAATAACTTGTCGAAGATCACACAGTGGGTAAATTTGCAGAGCTAGAAATGAATCTGGGTTTGTAAGACTTGTATACTTAACCACTTTGTCAGACCAAAGCGATAAAAGACCTACCGAAATCAGGCACGTGTGTCAGGCATTGTGGAGTGGAGCACTTTCTGTTATAAGTGTCCAGGAAGGTAGTTTGCTTATGACTAATGGTATGTTCTATGATGCTGTTGTGAGGGAAGCAGATTCTGAAGGACTGGTGGCCTGGGACAGAAGATTCCAGCCCCTGGTAAGGAGGGGATACTGGAGGGTTTTCTCAGAGTTCTGTAGACCCAGGCAGTTTTGATAGACTAGATTTCCAGATTCTCTTTCCTGGAAGGAGCCTGCCTGTGATAGTAGGCTTGCCCCTTCCCAATGGACTTTTTCCTATTTTCCAAAAGAAAAGTAGTCATTTTTCCCACTCAGAATCTGTTACACTGTTTAGTGTTTAAATGTTCAACCTCCTGGCCTGATGTTAGAAAAGTAAAATGACCTTGAATATCAAGTGACAGATCCTTGTATGTCATTTTCTCACTTTGACTTTCAGCAGAATTGATGAAGGACCTGAGTGATTTGCCACCTAATAGAAAATTTGAAATACTTTTAGATAATATATCACTACTTGTAGAGTTATAGGTAAACATGTAACTTGGAAGTTCTTTGGGACACTGGTGATGTCCTTATAACAGAATACTTAACAGAATAATATAAACCTCTACTTAATGCGAAGAAGAAAATCTATTCAAATAAAAATAAGAATAGAATTGTTGCTAAACTGTTTCATTTTAACACAAAATAAAATTCTTGAATGGATATGATCTAGGTTAATCATGGAGAAAACAATACTATCCTGTTTATCTTATTAAGAATTACTTTTCAATAAAAATGTACTTTTTATATTTAATCATTACTTATCAGCACTGATGTGGTATACTAGTAACATGCTGTTAGTAATTGTAATGATAACTTGGTTTAGAAAAAAATTTTACCACGTCGAGCTTTATGGTCATGGGAAATAAACCTTTTACTTTATTTCTATTTTTCTAACACAAAAGTAAGATATAGTGATGAATAAATACTTTCAAGCATAAAACATTACCTTGGGATACATTTTTGCAGAGGAGCTGAAATTGAATTGCAACTACAAGGAGAATGAACGATTGCTGTGAAATTTTCAACTGATTAAACTCATTTCCTGTATTTTTGTTTGCTTCTTTTTGTAATTAAATTTTTTAAGATGGGAGTACGATTAATTTGCAGTGTAGTATTAGTTTCTGTTGTGCAACAGTGTGAATCAGCTATATATATATACATATATTCCCTCCCTCTTGTACCTCCCTGCTATATCCCTCATCCACCCCTCTAGGTCATTTCATGTATTTTTAAAATGAATGACTGTGGATATCAAAGTTCTATGGTATTTTGTTATACTGGATATATTTAAGAGAGTCATGAAGCAGTTTCATTTAATTAATTTTTTGTTTTAATATTTTTTATGAAGTACTGTTGATTCATAATGTTGTGTTAATTTGTACTTATAGCAAAGTTATTCCGTTGTGTGTGTGTGTGTTCTTTTTAAAAATATTCTTTTCCATAATGGTTTATTATAGGATATTGAATACTATTCTCTACTATACCATAGGACCTTCTTTACTCATTATGTGTGTCAAAGTTTGCATCTGCTAACCCTAACCTCTCCTACCTCATACCTCCCCAACCCCTTTCCCGGCAGCCACTAGTCTATTCTCTGTGAATAAAGAGATTCAAAACAGTTACATCTTTTTATGGGGAGGGAGGAGAGTGGGGGGTTCAGGATGGGGAACACGTGTATACCTGTGGCAGATTCATGTTGATGTATGGCAAAACCAATACAATATTGTAAAGTAATTAACCTCCAATTAAAATAAATAAATTTATATTAAAAATTATTTAAAACACTGTTTATTTTTAATTTAATATTGTGTTAAGTTTCTGCCATATATCAACATGAATCAGTAATAAGTGTATGTAAAAATAGTTACATTTTAAAATGTCAGTATTTACTATATGTTGCAAATGACATCCTTTTGATACTCTTTAAACTGCTGATGCAAGATGTTAGATATCTTAGAAACATGCACTGAGGTGAATCACTTTCCAAATTCTTTGATTGAGTACTTGTGTAAAAAGTTTAAAGAACACTGAGTTAGGGCCTCCTAGATATGAGCTCAACTATGGAAAAATCAGAAAAACCAAAAATGTTCTCAATTTTGTCTTAGCAAAATGAACCTTTTTAACGTGATCTTTACATACAATTATATGTATTTTGTGTTTATATATACTTTATATGGGGCTTCCTAAGTGGCACGGTTGTAAAGAATCCGCCTGTCAATGCAGGAGACACAGGGGATGCGGTTTCTATCCCTGGGTTGGGAAGAGCCCCTGGGATAGGAAATGGCACCCTACTCTAGTATTCTTGCCTGGCAAACTCCATGGACAGAACTTGGTGGGCTATAATCTATGAGGTTACAAGGAGTCAGACGTGACTTAGCACAGACACCCTTTATATACCACTGTAATTATATCAAATAAAGCCTGTACAGCAGTGGTTTAGCACACTCTTCTGGAACAGAACCAACTTTGTGTCTGGTGTGGAACTGTTCACCTGCCCTAGACCAGCTGAGCATAAATGTGGGGCCTGAGAAAAGACGGCTAGAGAAGGTTTGCTGTAGGTTGCTCTAAACTGTGTGGCCCTGTTGATGGGGGGCCGCGGGGAAGGGGGAGCACGAGAGCAGCTCAGGGATAGGATGTGAGCATTTATTCAGTTCTCCTCCGTCATACTGTGTTCTCATATCACAGGAAGAAAAATTTGGAAACTTAAGAGATTTGCCACACCTCTTGCTTCCAGACAACCATTCACAGAGCCATGCTGGCCCTGGGCCTGGGACGGCTGAGAGGAAGGATAGGCACCCCTCTACTGTTAGCCTGGCTGGCAGCCCCTCCGGCATACACAGGTGTGGATCACAGGTCCTTCAGATAGTACAGCCCCTTTGTTCTACTCTGGGGGCCTAGGGAAGAAAACAGATGCTTGGACGTGCCTTTTTTGGTTTTGAACCAGTATTCTGACCTACAAAGAAGGGTGTTGGTGCCCACCTTTCGGTGTGTGTGCCTCGGTAGCTTGGGCAGAGGGTGAAATGCTTTCATCTCTTCTTCTCCCAAGTTGACCACGTTGGTCACGAGGAAAGCAGAGGGATCCAGGAGAGGGCTGGGTCAAGGAAGAAGACATTGGAAGCAGACCAACCAGGGAAGGGATCTTTCATGCATAGACTTATTTTCCTAGCATCTTTCTCATCCACACCCACTCTTTATGATCTACCCTCCAGCTTTCTAGCAGAATGCTTTGTTTGATCTTGCAGTTGACATGTAGCAAAATCAGTCTTAAAAGTCTGTATGTTTGTAGTAAAGAGGTAGCTGTGTTTAAATTCCACCCTTAGGAGTTTTGAATGCAGAAAAATAAAGGCAGGGGTCTGGCTACCTCTTTGGGATGAATGGGCTGAGGTCAGGCATTTGAACTTTAAAGAATTAGCCACTGTACACTGAAACACTTTTTACTTTCCAAATCATGTGTTTTGAAATTTAATTAAATTATACATAATTTAATGAATATCAGTTTTGGAAAATATAAAACCTTTATGATGATAGGAAAATATATATATAAAGTTTCCATGGCCATTTGACTGTTTGTAATTTGTGATGTTAGAAAAATATATTTTGCCAGGTTATTCTGTCATCTGCCATTTTTTCTCATAGTACCCAGTTTATAAAGTTGAAAAACCAAGGCAAGGTGATTCTGTACTATCAGTGTGAGAACTAGAGCTAAAATATATTTCCAGTTACTAGCTCATTCTTAATTCATGAATATAATATTTCTTCTGATAAGTCATTCTAGGTCAGATAATATGAACTCAGACTGTTTTTAATGAAACCTAATAATCTGTTAAAATCTATTCTGTCCTGATTATTTGTCTCAAGCATTAGATATAGCTTTTAAAAAATATAGATCAGAAAAGAAAATGTGAATAAGTGGGATAAAATTTAGCCTAAAAGTTTACAAATGTATCATATTTGAGAGTTTTAAAAATGAAATCATGTATATGATAGTCTCACTTTACTTACTGGCTATTTGTCTTTTTCCCCATTGAACAGAATAAGTCAAATTACTCTGATAAATATATATATATATATATATTTTTTTTTCTTTTAATGTCACATGTTCATCCTCCATGCCCACTCCAAATTCAAAGCAGTGGCAACATTTAAGTAACATCAGACATTTAAGCTAAGGTTGACAGGTGTCAAATTGAGCTATGAACTTTGGTGGTGGTGGTTTAGTTGCTAAGTCCTGTCTGACTCTTGTGACCTCATGGACAGTAGCCTGTCAGGCTCCTCTGTCCACGGGAATTCTCCAGGCAAGAATACTAGAGTGGGTTGCCATTTCCTTCTCCAGGGTATCTTCCCAACGGAGGTATCGAACTCAGGTCTCCTGTATTGCAGGCAGATTCTCTATCGACTGAGCTATGAGGGACCTTGTGAGGCTCAGTGTTTTTGTAATTGAGCATCCATGTGAATTAAGTACCGCATCTTGAAATCTGGACATCACAGGGATGACTTTTAAGAATCTCCCCCAGGTCAAGCGGCTAAACAGATCCTGGGGAAGTTGGTTCTGTTTCTGACAGCTGGTCTTCCTGAATGGAAGGCGAGGGTCACTTAAGATGAAGGCACTGAATTGTGAGCAGAGCCAGGCAGCACAATAGCGTGGTCATAGTCCGCTGCACACGGGCTGAGATCATTTGCATATGGGGTGTTAAAAAACAAGCAGATGAGACTGGGGAACACTGAACACTGGCGCTGCGGTGCTGCCTAACCCACAGGGAACTGTTGGGCCCCTGCCATGCTGTGGTTTTTGCCAGTTCAGAGACGAAAATAATCGCAGATCATGAGCTGGATCTGGCTCCTTAATAAACTATAGCAGTCTCCTGATACACTTAGTCTTCTACCTGTGACCAGTCTCATGAGTAAAGCCCCTTGTCTTTTGCGGGAGGGGGGTTACCACACCATGTGGCGTGCGGGATCTCAGGTCCCTGACCAGGAATGGAATCCATGCCCCCTGCAGTGGGAGGACAGAGTCTTAACCGGACCTCCAGGGAAATCCCAGGCCTTTGTCTTTTTCTGTGAATGATACGTAAGTTGATGTATGCTTCTAATTCTAAATGACCTTGCTAGAGTTAATATGTTATGTAAAACAAAATACAGATTTACTTAGGAGGCTTGGTAATCGTATGTGGACAACCGACTTTTGCTGTAGATCGACTGCTGCTTTCATTTAAAAGACTAGAAAGGAGGAGCACGCTAGAGCGGAAGGCTGCCGTGAAGCCCTGAGGAGTCGCCCAGGCTTGTAGGGTATGGCCGCCTGTGACCTCATCTCCTGCGTTTTCCATACTGCCACATCCAGATGTTTTTTGGTCTTAGTTTAACACTTTTTAAACATAACATTATTATCCTCAATTTTCCCTTCTAGTGGGAACAACTAGTAGAAACAGAAAGACATCCTCTATAATAACAGACCTTCACTGAATACTCACCATGTCTAAAACACTGTGCTGGAAATCATGGGGCCTCAGTGATACGCCCTTCACTTTATTAAGATTTTGAGGCCTTATTCACTTTTATTAGTAATTGTATTGTGTATATTATAAACATATTTTTTGAAATATATATGTGGCCGTTTGTATTTCTGGATATTTTAGATGGGAAACAACTGTTTGCCCTTCTCTAAAAGAAAGAGTTGCCCCACATGGAGTGATTTCTATAGTGTAGGAAACTGCCCTTAATGTTTTATTTCTCAACATGAGAAGTAGTTTAATAGCTGTTCACTTTATAATAATTTGTTAAACAGTTCACATGTGTATGTTATATTCTTTTCTGGTGGTCTGTTATAATTTACAATGAAAAAAGAATGTTGAAAACAATTTTTCCAGCCTCAAAATTTCTTCTGGAACAATGCCTAAAATTCCATTGTTATCAATTAATTATTTTAGTTAATATTTATCTTCTCCTTTTTGTCTTTCAAATGCAACTATTTTGTGACCAGTTAATACATGAAGACATGAGCCCTTTAGTGTAGTTGGTTTGTCAGATCACCACTTCTCTGTAGTTCAAGAATCTGAGCTTATGTAGGAGGGCTGGTTCTGGAAGGTAGGATAATGAGGGGAGGAAGAGTTTTGAAAAGGAAAGCAGTTAGTGCATGTCAGCAAAATGAAAAATCGGTAAGCCTAAAGGATGCATAACCGTCTCTCTCACCTTTGCAGATTTCAGTAAGCAATATTTAATTGCTTAGCTTTCTTTTTAAATGATAGATGACTAAAAAAAAACTCACTCATTTGGCATAATTAGGACAATGGTTAAAATATAGTATTTTTAAAGTGTAGTTATTACTTTTAAGTGCATATTTACTGACATAAAGCTAATAAGTATTGCCTACTTAGAGTTTTTAAAGAACGCTACATTCATGAATAAAAAGAGTAATTTATAATTAAGGTATGAATATTACATGAATGGATACTGCAGAAAATTTCCCAGTTAAGGCTTATAAGTAGCTTTTTTTCTTATAGTTAGTTTTCCTAGTAAGTCTTTTACACTTCAGGCTTGTCCAGTTCACATACTTACAGAAGAGGGAAGTGCATATAAATAGATTTTTTTTGGTTAGTAGTATGCTGTTTTGAATATAAAAAACCATAAATTAAGTTGGATTACCCTATCTGGTTATGATGTGTTTGAGTTGTGTTATCTGACTGTTATGTTAGTAAAATAATCTTGTCAGTGAAGCAGTTTATTTTGAAGACATTTGCCTATTGTGTTTGAGATTGTCTGAGAGAGCTTGTATGTGATTTTTTTTCCCCTGAAATTCTTTGAGAAAACCATAGATCTAGTGTTTGACCTCAAAAATTATGACTTAGGTATTGTGAATAACCAAATGTTGGTTTCTTTAAGGAAGTACATATACATATATAGTTTGAAAATTTTCTATTTGAAAATATTCCTCAGTTTTTGGCCTGCCTGTTTATTAAGCTTTTGCAAGCTTGGGAAAGAGACTCGGTGAAAGTGATCAAGCAGCCTCACTTTCCCCAAGGCTGTTAGACTAAGAAAAGACTGCTCAGCAATATTTCGGTTACTAGGGCTAGGGAGAGGAAGACTGGGATAAATTGGGAGATTGAGATTGACACATACACACTACTGTGTGTAAAATAAATAAACAATAAGGAACTACTGTGTAGCACCAGGAACTCTACTCAGTACCCTGTAATGACCTACATGAGAAAAGAATCTAAGACAGAGTGGGTGTATGTATGTATAACTGATTCACTTTGCTGTACAGCAGAAAGTAACACAACATTGTAAATCAACTATACTCTAATAAAAATTTTAAAATCAAACAAACAATAACAAAAAACAAACAACAAAACACCAACGCCCACCCCGCCCTCCGCAAAAAGCCAAGAAGGGACTGACTGCTCAAACGGAGAAGGCGATGGCACCCACTCCAGTACCCTTGCCTGGGAAATCCCATGGACGGAGGAGCCCGGTGGGCTGCAGTCCATGGGGACTGAGTCGGACACAATGGAAGCAACTTAGCAGCAGCAGCAGCAGCAGCTCAGTCAAAAGTGATAAGACGTGAAGTAAACCCAGGTGTATCCACCAGCTAGCTGCACAGGACTTCAGCTTAAGTGATGCTTGCTTTCACTCGGTGCTTCTTCCACTGCTGTTATTGCCACTGGGCACTTGGGCTGGATTCCCTGCTGTGCCCCCTTCTTCCCCCAGCCTAGGAAATTGCCCTGGGTATGTGAATTTCCCTTATATTATAAATTAGCAATACCAGCTTGGAACAATGCTGCATTTAAAAAACATGTATTTAAAACTATTAAAAATATTTATATGGGGACACATCAGCTGTCTGGGGCACAAATGAATTAATCCCTCTTGTCACTGTTCCAAGGCCATATCACACAGAGTTCCCACTTTTGAGAAGTAGCTCCTTCTTAAATCTGCACCTGCAATTTTGGGAATATGCCCTTGTGATTTTTATTAAGGGTTATGGCAAAATAGACAGTGACTGGCCACTACAGTGTCTGATAGCATTGGGGGTTGTTGAGGGGGAGTTGGTTGTGTCTCATTCATCCAACCATGCTCTTTTATAATGCCTGAATTCTGAATGTTGCTCCCATATGAGCTTGCATTTAATACCACATATCTTCAGGTTCAACTTTTCAGGATTCCAAAACTGGAACAAAATTCAGGTATTGAATGCATGTCAAATTGCTCATAATAATAGTTTATGGAGTGCTTATTTGAAACCCCTGTTTGCTTTCTGTGTCTAAGGTGTATTCATTCATGTTTATCATTCCTGATCAGTAGCCAAGGCTGCCTCCCAATGTCCTGGAAGGAATTGCCAACTTCAGGGTGCTCATATGTTCCTCCTGTTATCTCTCAAGGTTGACTGCCCTTGACAGAGTTCTTCTCTTAGCTGACGATTAAATGTTCTCCTCATTGGTCGTTCTTTTCACTTACCTTCCAAAGAGTCTGTTTCTCCCAGTGTACCCTTAATTTAGACTGGCTCCTGAGGATGAGGCACAGATGGCCATGGAAGGCTGTGCATCGTGGTGGTTTCGAGCTAATTCTCAGGGGCCAGACTGGTGGGTTTAAAAGCTGGGCCCTCACTCATGAGCTGTGGGACCTTGGCAAAGTCCTGTTTTTCTTATCTTTAAAATGGGGAAATATTAGTATCCATATTAGAGGATTATTTTGAGGATTATATAAGTAAATAGACCAGAAGTAATTAGGACAGCTTGGTGGCTCAGATGGTAAAGAATCTGCCTACAATGCAGGAGACCTGGGTTTGATCCCTGGAGAAGGGAATGGCACCCCACTCCAGTATTCTTGCCTGGAGAATCCCATAGAGAGAGGGTCCATGGAGTCTCAAAGAATGGGAGACAACTGAGCTTTCACTTGGGACAGCACCCACCACATAGTAAGTGCTCAACAGGTGTCAGCTCTTACTAGTATTACAGACTTATCTTAGAATTTGGAAACTGTTAGCCGTGATTATACTTTGGATTGAAGGACTTGACCCATGGACATACAAGATGGCTTTCTGAGGAGGACACGCCTGCCTGCCACATGATTGAACCAGGACTGCAGGCGTCCATCCTCCCGGAGTGGGGGGCGTGCCACTAGAGAGGAGACTAGCCATCAGTGTCTGCACATCTCACCCCTGCAGGCTTATCAGCCTCTCTCCCAAGAATGGGATCCAGATTTCCTGGATGGGCTTGGCTGCTGGGCTAATTTGATCACAGTTTCCATCATTGTGTCTGCTGGGGGTGCCCTCTGCTGGTTCATCTAGCATGTGTGCAAATCTGGGGAATAACAGCTTTTAAAAAGTTAGTTTTAGCCTTTTAGGGATGTTTACATTAAAAGGCACACTTGAAAACTTTTTTTTTTTTTAATGTAATACAAATCATATCTATATTAGTCTGTTTTTGCTATTTGCATTATGTGTTGGAGTATTTTCAGGTCTGAAATATTTGGGGTAGGTTTGATTGAGAATGAGGGTTGTCAACGGCATGCCAAGAAACAGTAATTTTTTCACAACACAGTTGTCAAAAACCGATTGGAATGGCTTACATTCCAGTATAATAGTACTAAATATCTTAGATTCTTATTTAACGGTTTAAAGAATGTCCATGATGTGGGAACTTTGTAAACACTGAAGTCTCAAAACATCCTATTTTCAAATGGTGCCATAACCTAGATATTGGACATTGTTATATTCAGGGTTTAGTACATTTCAGAAAATATTATCTCAGATTTATTGAGCAATTCATTATGTATTTAGAATTATATTTTACCAATACAATGTGTCATGATGTCCCTAAGTTTACATTAAAATTTTCTTTTCCTTTTCTTTTGTGTTTTTCTGACCACTGCCTCCTTTTTTTTTTTTTTCTTCTCCACTGTCTCTTTCTTTCCTCTGCTTTGCTACTAGGATCAAACAGCATAAATCGGGTAACTGCGAATATGGAAAATGGAGAAAATGAAGGAACAACTAAAATTATCGCACCTTCACCAATAAAAAGGTCAGTTAGTTAACTGAAAGGACACACTGCTATCTGCTGTCACAGAAATGCTTTTTATCTTTTGTCAAGGTTAAGAAGCACTCTGGTAATTAACTAGTACTTTTAATGAAAATAGTCTGTGGGCCAAAGAATACTTTAAAATGCCAGTAAAATGTAAAGAATCAGGCCATGTCCCTCTCATTTGGAGGAAATGCCCCTGCTGTCACAGAATGATGGAGCTACAGTCTGTGGTCTGCCGTCTCCACAACACAGTGGAAACCCCATGTGATTTTTTTAAACGGCATGACATAATGGACTGACTCAGAGGGACCTGGGAAGTAAAGTAGATAGCATTCATGCTTAATGTACTGCGTTCATTATAGCAGTGCACTGAACTGTGGCCCTGGAAGGAGGTTTTATAGCACTTTGAGGTGCAGGGTTTCAGAAGGCAGTGATTGCGGATGTATGAAGAGTTGTCATGGTCTTTTGCATCAATTTTCCCTGAAGCATCCCCCAGCGGAAGGACCTTCTCTTAATATATTATGTGGATTGTTTCCCTGAAGGATCAGCATGGTTCTCTGTTCAGACACAGTTTCAGTGTCATTTTTTCCTGTCTCCAATTACCTTCGTGGAACAGAATGTTGCGCATACAGTGAGCTCTCTAGAGAGAGTACTCCATGCGCATTGTAGAGAAGCCCAGGCAGTCGGAAATATGTGACCTTGAGAAACTTCTTAGATCATCCACTCCATCTTTTGTTAGTAAATAATGGTGTTTTCATTCCATTGGATTGTTGCCACTTGGAGAAATATAGTGTATGATTTCTCAGCAAAATAATTCTAAGTTATGAAATTTCTCAGAGTTGCAATGTTTCCCCCAAGGTTTTGCCTTCATTTTCTTTTGTTTAGGTACAGGATGCTCCCTGTACAGATTCTCTTTTTGGAACGACAAGTTCTTTGCTTTCACGTACACTTTCTTCCTCTTTTCTCTTTTTGCTTACTTGTTTTGATTGGTTGATAATTGCTTTACAATGTTGTGTTGGTTTTCTGCGGTACAACAGCAAGAACCAGCCGTAAGTATACCCCCTCCCCTGTGGGCCTTCCTCCCACTCCCCGCCACCGCATCCCTCTAGGTTGGCACAGAGCGCTGGCCTGGGCTCCCTGTGTGATAGCAGCTTTCCTCTATCTATTTGATACTAGCATGCTAGCACTTTCATGTACTGTGCTTCTCTTAGCCTTGTCGTCGTGGCCAGAGAGTCAGCTGAATCTGTATGTACAGGGTATGCTTATGGTAAGTCTGACATAAGCCTTCATCTTGCATGAAGTTTAGATCTCAAGCCTTTTCAGAGCGTATGGAGGGAGTGCAGTCCGCTCCACAACTACATTCTTGCTGATAGGACTGATACCTGAAGGACTGCCACATTTTCCCACTCAAGCTCCAGATGAGAACCAGCTCAGAGACTGCATTCAGTTCATTTTCCCCCCGAGATTTCATTATTCTCGTGCTGCTCTCTCAGTTCCTCTTTCATCTCCCTACTGCACTGCTCAGTCTCCCTTTTCTCTTTTTTCTCTGATTTACTAAACACACCCAAACTTTCTACTGTATCTTTTTACATACCATATTTATTACTTTTCCTCCTTTCAAAATCAAAGTTTTACTTTAGAAATTTGATCTTCCAAATGTTTTTTAATCTTTTTAAGAATAACGTAAATAAAATATACCTACCGTCTACCAATACTAGTGCTTTTTAACATGCCTCTGTCAAATATCTAATATTTTAGGCTTTATAACTCCCTAGATGAATATCATATACTAGGATACAAGTTTATTTTCATTTTTTGAAATGACCTTGTCATTTTTTCTCTCCTCTTTCTTTGCTGTTACAAAGAACTCTGCTATGACTATATTCCAGGACAATTAAATAGAGGATTCCTCAGAAAGCTGGGGTTAAACATGGATTAGGAGTTAAGTAGCTCTATCTTTTTCTGAAGTGGAGGCTCCCAGGGAAGTGAGAGGTGGCATACTTTCTCTCCTCCCCTGGTGACGGGAGGCTTTTGATGAGCCCCTGCCTTGTGTCTCCCAGTGTTTCTAAAATAATTTATTGAGGTTGAGTAACAACTCAGTTATATTTATATTCTTAGGACAGAAAGATGATACTAGGTCAGGAAATAAGATTTGAAAGTCATTCTGATTTGGAAGGATGAAGCCAAGATACGGCGGAAGCTAGGGGCAGAGAAGGTCAGTTTGGCGGCCTGAACCTGCCCAGAGCTGACCGGCCTGCACAAATTCAGACCCAGATCCAAAGCCAGCAGTCTCTGACCACTGCTGAGAGAGAGAGCCAGCCACATGAGCCAGAATACTCAACTTTCCTTTCTTATCAGCCTTGTGTTTTTGGCTTGCTTGTTCCCCCTATTTCTCATCCTGCCAGAATTCTCCAGTCCAGAATACCAGTGTGGGTAGCCTTTCCATTCTCCAGTGGATCCTCCCAGCCCAGGGATCAAACCCAGGTCTCCCTCATTGCAGGTGGATTCTTTACCAGCTGAGCCACAAGGGCAGCCCAAGAATACTGGAATGGGTAGCCTATCCCTTCTCCAGCAAATCTTCCCAACCCAGGAATTGCACCGGGGTCTCCTGCATTGCAGGTGGATTCCTTACCAACTGAGCTATCAGGGAAGCCCTTTCTCATACTGCAGGTGGACTCGAGAAAGTTTCTTTTAACAATTGATGACTTGGCATTTGGGTGACAGCAGTAAAACAAGAAAGAAAGAAGGGGCAAAGAGACCCCCAAGGTACAGCTGGAAAGTTTATTATTATTACTATTTTTTAGGCAGCCACTTTACATTTTTTTCTGGAATGAGTCACAGGTATGAATAAAAACACACATTTTAAAACGTTTGTTAAATAATTTTACTGAAGAAATAAGTATGTGAGTTAATGTTCTTTTATTTTCTAGTTAATTTATTTCCCACTCTTTTTTGTTTGGTTGGTTTTTTAAATTAAAGCTTTAAGAAAGCAAAGAATGAAAACAGCCCTGATACCCAGAGAAGTAAATCTCATGCACCGTGGGAAGAAAACGGCCCCCAGAGGTAAAGAGAATCCTTGTTTTTATAAAGGAGAACAGTATAAATGGGGTTGGCAATTGCAGCTTGTTAAACGATGGAATTTGCTTTGTGGCTGGTGATGACTAACTGTGGACAAGCAGTCAGATTCCTAAATCAGCATGACTGAGAACTTCTGAAGTAGAAGTCAACAGGATGTGTCCTAACATGAAACTTTCTCCTGGAAAGACAGAAAGGAAAACTTGCATATACTAAGAAACTGCCTGAAAGGTGGTGAGGATGGCTTAGGTGGTCATTTGGATACTTGAAATGACATATTAATGATAATTTCCCCAATTGCACCATTCTTGTTAAAACTTAAGTTGAAAACTACTGTTGATGAATAGTGCGTTTAGAGGACCTTTATTCCTAGAAATAAATAAATATTTAGTTAATTTTGTTCACAATTACCATACCAGGGACAGATCTGCTTCATAATTAATTGATAAGTTGAATGATTGTTCCAGGTCTGACCACACGATGGTTCAGATTCTAACTCTGCCTCTTTCCTGGGTACTTGGCTGCTTAACTAAATATTCTGTATTTCTGTTTTCTTTTCTGTTAAATGGGTCTAATAACTGTACTTCAGTGACTAGGGCTGACCTGGAGATAAACTGGGATAATGTGTATAAAGCCCTCAGCTAGCAAGTGTAGATTCACCATAAAGGCAGATTGTTCTTACTGTTGCCGTCATTTGTGTGTGCTCATTTCTTTTGAAGTCCAGTGAGACAAGCCCAATCCTGCAAAGTGAAGACTGTCATGATTTATTTTACTAGATCTTACTCTTCTTTCAATAAATCTTGTCAGGAAAGAGAACCATGTGCCCAAGACTCAGTATTCCCCTGAAAGTAGAGAATGGGCAGTTGTGAGCCCTTCCCTAGGTCCAGCTTAGGGTATTGCTCCTCCCGGCCCTCTGCAGACATCCTTGACCATTCCTCTTCCACTCCAGCGGACTCTATAACTCCCCCAACGACCGCACGAAATCCCCCAAGTTCCCTTACACACGCCGCCGAAACCCCTCGTGTGGGAGCGACAATGACTCTGTGCAGCCCACCAGGAGGAGGTAAGCGGAACAGCCGTCGGTTTTAAATTTTCAGCAGCGGTTCCAGGTCCCAGGCGCAGTGTAACCAGGTTACTCTCATAGTGTCCTGACTGTTTGTGCCCTCACGATAACAGAGAGCTTCTGAGTTTTGTTGTTGTGTTTTGTTTCTTTGAGATGAAATAAGCTAGAGGTCCTGAAGTATTTCTCTTAAAAAGCCAGCATTTCAGAGGATGATTTCATAAAATATTGATGGGAACTTACTCTCTGTATTGTAGTGAAGACTAAAATTTTAAAAATATGTATAATATTTTGAAAATATATTGTATGTATAATATGTATATGTAATATGTATTGAATTAATGATATACATTAATATGTAAAAGATTTAAATGTTTTTACATGAGAAGAAGATCCTTAATGACCCCAAAAACATCTTCATGACCCAGATAGCCACAATGGTGTGATCACCCACCAAGAGCCAGAGATCCTGAAATGCAAAGTCAAGTGGGCCTTAGGAAGCATCACTATGAACAAAGCTAGTGGAGGTGATAGAATTCCACTTGGGCTGTTTCAAATCCTAAAAGATGATGCTGTGAAAGTGCTGCACTCAATATGCCAGCAAATTTGGAAAGCAGTGGCCACAGGACTGGAAAAGATCAGTTTTCATTTGAATCCCAAAGAAGGGCAATGCCAAAGAATGCTCAAACTACCGCACAATTGCACTCATCTCACATGCTAGCAAAGTAAAAAAAATTATCAAAATTCTCCAAGCCAGGCTTCAATAGTACGTGAACCGTGAACTTCCAGATGTTCAAGCTGGATTTAGAAAAGGCAGAGGAACCAGAGATCAAATTGCCAACATCTGCTGGATCATCAAAAAAGCAAAAGAGTTCCAGAAAAACATCTGTTTCTGCTTTATTGACTATACCAAAGCCTTTGACTGTGTGGATCACAACAAACTGGAAAATTCTGAAAGAGATGGGAATACCAGACCACCTGACCTGCCTCCTGAGAAATCTGTATGCAGGTCAAGAAGCAACAGTTAGAACTGGACATGGTACAGACTGGTCCCAAATAGGAAAAGGAGTACGTCAAGGCTGTATATTGTCACCCTGCTTTTTTTAACTTATATGCAGAATACATCATGAGAAATGCTGGGCTGGAAGAAGCACAAGCTGGAATCAAGATTTCCGGGAGAAATATAAATGACCTCAGATACACAAATAATACCACCTTTATGGCAGAAAGCGAAGAAGAACTAAAGAGCTTCTTGATGAAAGTGAAAGAGGAGAGTGAAAAAGTTGGCTTAAAGCTCAACATTCAGGAAACTAAGATCATGGCATCCAGTCCCATCACTTCATGGCAAATAAATGGGTAAACAATGGAAACAGTGAGAGACTTTATTTTTTTGAGCTCCAAAATCACTGCAGATGGGGACTACAGCCATGAAATTAAAAGATGCTTGCTCTTTGGAAGAAAAGCTGTGACCAACCTAGACAGCATATGAAAATGCATTTAATATTTAAGCATTTAATGTTGGAGATATTACTTTGCCAACAAAGGTCTGTCTAGTCAAAGCTATGGTTTTTCCAGTAATCATGTATGGATATGAGAGCTGGACTATAAAGGAAGCTGAGCACCAAAGAACTGATGCTTTTGAACTGTGCTGTTGGAGAAGCCCTTTGAGAGTCCCTTGGACTGCAAGGAGATCCAACCAGTCCATCCTAAAGGAAGTCAGGCCTGAATATTCATAGGTAGGACTGATGTTGAAGCTGAAACGCCAACACTTTGGCCACCTGATGTGAAGAACTGACTCCTTGGAAAAGACCCTGATGCTGGGAAGGATCGAAAGTGGGAGAAGAAGGGGATGACAGAGGATGAGATTGTTGGATGGCATCACCAATTTGATGGACGTGAGTTTGAGCAAGCTCTGGGAGTTGGTGATGGACAGGGAAGCCTGGCATGCTACAGTCCATGGAGTTGCAAAGAGTTGGACACATCTGAGCGACTGAACTGAACTGGGAAGACAAGATCATGTTTAGAGAGATATCTCTTAGGTGAGGCTGAATTATTGGCTCTCAAGACTGATATTGTTGCTTAAACTTGAGTAAAACCCCTTTCAAGAACAGAGAAATGAGTCTTGTTACATTTTACTCAGCAGGTCAGATTGTTCATATGAATATACTTGTGTGTTTGTGCTTAATAAAAAAAAGAAAAATTCCTATATAGCGGTTTTGAACCCTCTGCAAAGCAGGCTGGGCAATATGACAGGTCCAAGAGAGGAAGACCGAGAAATCACTTACTAGTGAAATTCACTTTATTTCTATCTGATGGGGACTATGTTTTACTTTGGGTGCCTACATGAGTGGTATTTTATGTGACTTATAATTATGAGATGAATAGATAGCAACACCAACTAAATGGACATGAATTCAAGCAAGCTCCAGGAGATAGTGGAGGACAGAGGAGCCTGGTGTGTTGCAGTCCATGGGATCATGAAGAGTCGGACACAATTTAGCAACTGAATAACAATGACAATAACCAAATTATGAGATGTTCCAGTCATGTTTTCAGATAACCATCAAGATTCTTTTCGTATGCACTGTGGATTTAGAAAGCAGAGGTGCATCTCTTTTCTCTGTCCTTTGTTCATAGTCACTTGCTGGTCCATCCCTGCTTGATCCTTCTGCTTCTGCCAGTTTCCTAGAGTCTTCATCCGTAACTTTCTCAAACCAGGTCCACTTCACCAAAATCCTTTGAAAGTTAAGAAAAGAAAGGTCATCATCTTCACCCAGCAGGACTGAGAAGGGGGAGCCAGATCATAACCCATGATGATTAGACAGAATAATGGAAAAATAGCTGGCATGTACCATGTCCCAAGTACTGAGCAGTTTACTAGCTATGTATTATCTCGTTTCAACCTTATGGTACCCTACAGAAGTTGACATAATGTATCTCTCAGTCACTAGGCCTTTCCAGCAGAGAGGGATTAAGGCAGGGATCAGTGCACAGGTGTGAGCAGGACTGAAGGAACAAAAAGACTAAGAGTCTGTGGCCTGGATACTGTGCTGCCCCAGGGCTGCAGGAGTAGCGGGAGAGATGGGGAAGCCACCCAAAGATTCAAAGCTACTTCTGCCTTAGAGCTGGCCCCTGGGAGCCTGTGCTTAGCGCTGACACCGCTGGGGGCACCACCACTGTAGGAAGGACTCTTGCTGCAACTGCTTTAGAGGGTACCACCACGTCTAATGCTGTGGAAGCCTCACTTTTAGGGAATGCAACAGTAAGTATTGCAGGTGCTGCCAGAAGCAAAATTGCCTCCTTTTTTCTCCTGCCTTCAAGTCTCACCTGAGCACCTAAGTGGTGAAGAAGCCTAGGAAGATGTAATTTTCAGGCCTCTCATCTTGGCAATACATGGGAGACTACAACTAGGTTTGGATGGGACTGAGGACCAATGGAAAAATACCTGGCCCAGCATTATTATCTCACTTTTATAGATGAGAAAACAGGCTTGAGGAGAAAAGAGTAACTATTCCTTGCACACATCCAGAATTTGGGTCCACGTCTGTATGTCTGAAAAAGGCAGGGCTAATGAGTCATTATTTAAAACAGGCAGGGGAATAGATTTTCTGCTCTCCTTTCCCTTCCAACGATTGGTTCAACTTGGAGAACACTTAAAAAACAAGTCAACATCACTGGGAAACACTATAAAGTGAATTTGTTTGTATATGTGTATTGAGGAGTTGTGGGGAGTGAGAATTACTAAATATTTTAAGAATCTGTGATGGTATGGTTATTGTTAATAGATAGGTTTTTATAGGTTCTCACCCTAAATTATTAGTATACTTTTTCAGCAGTCCCTAAATAAAATACACACACTGAGCAGATGGTCATTTTGATTTTAATGTTTAGAAGTGAATTTATCAAGTTTTACATTACATATGAAAATTTGTGGTATTTTTTTCCTAAACTAATTGCTTGAAATAGTTGGGAGCACACACATTCCCAAATCCAGACTTAATAATGTTCATATTGAATACAGTTTCTGCTGGCTTCCTGTGCAATACAGAGATGTAATTGTGGTGTGTGGACACAGGATCCTTTCATGGGTACCATCCAGAGGAAAGACAGTTTTGATTTTATAGAGTAGAGAATTTTTTTGTCTGAGCATCAGGGCCTCTGTCTGGTTCTTTATGGTACTTGAAAGGTCTCTTATTGGGCATGTGTTTTGAGGAGACTAGACATTGCTGACTGTTGGCATCAAGAGCTAGAGCTCATTCTTTGTTTCTTTCCACTCTAAAAACCCTGTAATTGTCCCTGTCCTTCTCAGTCTTGTTTTATCTTCACATGTATTTACCTTGCTCTTGAACACAAATCCCTGCATAGCTGAATCAACTCTGACATTTAAAACTGAATATTTGTCATCAGCATGGAGGAATATGGTGGACTTAAATTTAATAATGGAAAATTCTACTTTGCAATGCATGGCCAGAATAACATGTTTTGTAAAACATATCAAAGTTTCCTATTTTTGCTAGCTGTCTGTCATTAAATGGATACATCTATCAGATTCAAGTGGAGCCTAGAGCTCTGGTCCTTAGCCTTCTGGGTTGGTGACACTCTGAGAGCCTGCTGCAATGCTGGATTCATTCCAGAGGAGGGGCAAGTACTTAATTCAATACATGGGTATGTTTTCCTTTGCAGCTCAATTGGTAAAGAATCTGCCTACAATGCAGGAGACCTGGGTTCAATTCCTGGGTCGTGAACATCCCCTGGAGAAGGAAATGGCAAACTACTCCAGTATTCTTGCCTGGAGAATCCCATGGACAGATGGACAGAGGAGCCTGCAGGCTACAGTCCATGGGGTCACAAGAATCGGGCATAATTTAGCAACTAAACCACCACTACATAAATTTTCATAGAATTTTTCAACGTTCATGGAGCCCTGAAGCCTGCTTGTTTAAGTAGTCCTGCTTTAGAACAGAAAAGCTACTATACTTCCTGGCCAATACAAGTTTATTTTTACCCTAGTCCATCATTTTCACACTCAAAAATGCTTATTGGAGGCGTCTCTATGCAAGGCATGTGTTAACCAGCACTAGAGAAAGTCCCTGTAGGGGCCTTGGGATGGAATGGAGATGGGGAGTATTCATAGAAAGGCTGAAAGGTTGGTGTTGTCAGGCACTGAGAGGACAGAAATGTGTTACAGATGAGCCCAGAGAGAAAGAGCGAAAGGAAGAGAGAGAAGTCAGACCTCACAAGGACATCTGGCCTTTGTTGAGGATTTCAGTCATTATTCTGGTAGTTTTTCTAAGGGAGTGATAACACAGTTGCATTTTTACTGGGTAGAGATGGTCCTTGCTGCCTCTGGGGGAAAGGTGGTGGTGGACATAGGCCAGACAGCAAGGTCCTGGAGAAAGAGGATGGAAACCTGTGCCAAGGTGGCGATGTGGAGATCAGAAGGAAGTAGATGGTTTTAAGACCCTTTAAGAGGTAAAAGTGTGGGCTGAGAAGGATCAAAATGAGGGGCAAAGGAATGACAGGTGTCAAGATGAAAGCCAGACTTGTATAATTTCATGGATGGAGGTGTGATGCACTGAAATAAGAATCACCTGGATATCACAGGTTTAAAAAGGGAAACTGAGTTTGGTTGTTGATAAGTTGAATTTGTTGTACCATTGAGAAGTCCAAGTGAGGGATTTACATGGATTGTTTGATACAAGTCAGGAGCTAGATTGGCTATCTGGACTGAAATATAGATTTCTTACAGATGTTAGTTGAAATATGAAATGGAGTTGAGGTTGTCTAGATAGATACTATAGATAGAGTGCAAAGACAAAGCAATAACAGAGCTGTGGGAAACGTCAGCATTTATTTGCCTTAGTTGAAGAGGGTTAACTTGTAAAAGAGACAGAGATATTATATCTATGTGAAAAATCATGGAACAACATACTGGCGCAAAATTGGGAAAGGAGTACTTCAAGGCTGTGTATTATCACCCTGCTTATTTAATTTCTATGCAGAGTACATCTTGTGAGATGCTGGATGAAGCACAATCTGGCATCAAGATTGCTGGGAGAAATATCAGTAACCTCAGATACACAGATGCCACCACCTTTATGGCAGAAAGTGAAGAGGAACTAAGGAGCCTCTTGATGAAAGTGAAAGAGGAGAGGGAAAACATTGGCTTAAAACTCAGCAGTCAGAAAACTAAAGATCATGGCATCCAGTCCCATCACTCCATGGCAAATAGATGGGGAAACAATGGAAACAGTGACAGAGTTTGTTTTCTTGGGCTCCAAAATCACTGAAGATGGTGACTGCAACCATGAAATTAAAAGATGCTTGCTCCTTGGAGGAAAAGCTATGACCAACCTAGATAGCTTATTAAGAAGCAGAGACATTATTTTGCCAACAAAGATCCATCTAGTCAAAGCTATGGTTTTTCCAGTAGTCATGTATGGATGTGAGAACTGGACTATAAAGAAAGCTGAGCACTGAAGAATTGATGCTTTTGAACTGTGGTGCTGGCAGAGAGTCTTAAGAGTCCCTTGGACTGCAAGGAGATCCAGCCAGTCCATCCTAAAGGAGATCAGTCCTGAATGTTCATTAGAAGGACTGATACTGAAGCTGAAACTCTGATACGTTGGCCACCTAATAGGAAGAACTGGCTTATGGGAAAGGGCCCTGATGTTGGGAAAGATTGAAGGCAGGAAGAGAAGGGGATGACAGAGGATGAGAAGGGGATGACAGAGGATGAGAAGGTTGGATGGCATCACCGACTTGATGGACATGAGTTTGAACAGGCTCCAGGAGTTGGTGAGGTGGATAGGGAAGCCTGGCATGCCACAATTGATGGGATCACAAAGAATCAGACACTACTGTGTGGCTGAACTGAACTGAAGTCCTCATTCCCAGAATGCTAGAAGCCAGGCTTCTATCTCCTAGGCATGAGAGTAGAGACTCTCCCTATAAGATATGGAAAGATACTAGGGAAAAGGTCTACTGATAGGAACTTTCAAAAGATTCTCCAGTGAAATGGCGAGACTTCCCATATTAGCTCTGCAGTGCAGTGAGGCTGTCTGTTACCATGCACTGCACCATCCGGAGGGGTCCAGTCTTTTCAGTGTCTGAAGTATGAAAAGAGCCATAATCACCCAGCATTTGGGGACAGCTTCTCTTCGGAAAGACAGAGACTGAGCCAAGAATTAGGAGTATGAGGGACTCACAGGACATAGAGACAGTATAAGAAACAAAATTTTCTAAAATATATATACTTATTACCTTTAGAAAAGTGGAAACTGTGGTATTGAAAGAGTGAATAAGAGTTTTTAGCTTTTAAATTTGTGGGGTAGAATTTTAAATAATTGGAAGATAAATTAAGGAAATCTTCCCCAAAGTAGAACCAAAACAAATCCATGGAAATAAGGATTATTATGATCAAACCTGAATATCAGTCATTTGACTAATGAAATTTCTGAGGGAAAAAACCCAAAAATTACAAGAAAGGAAACTATTAAAGAAACAATATAAGAAAATATCCCAGATTGGAATGGTTTAAATTTATAGATAGACAGAACCCACTGAGCATTTGGCATAGTAAATTGAAAAGTAAGATCCTTACCAAGATCATTAAAACATTATAGACCAAGAGAGAATTTTAAAAAATTGGCATCAGGGAGGAAAATGTGAGAGGAAAAAACACAGATCATGACAAATAAATATCATGGACTTGGACTGCTTCACAGCAAAAGCAGGGAAAGAAGATAATGAGACATTGCCTCCAAATGCTGAAGGAAGATTAGTTTCAATTTAGGATTCTGTGCCCAGATAAACCAAATTATATGTGTATAAAGAAGACATGGTCAGAAATTTCATTCTCAAAAATAAATATACATATATGTGTGCACATATATAATGTGTATATTTAGTGTATACCACATACATATATATGTGCATATATATATATACACACACAGCTCAAACTACTGCACAATTGTACTCATCTCACATGCTAGTAAAGTAATGCTTAAAATTCTCCAAGCCAGACTTCAACAATATGTAAACCATGAACTTCTAGATGTTCAAGCTGGTTTTAGAAAAAGGAACCAGAGATCAAATTACCAACATCCGCTGGATCATTGAAAAAGCAAGAGAGTTCCAGAAAAACATCTACTTCTGCTTTATTGACTACACCAAAGCTTTTGACTGTGTGAATCACAACAAACTGTGGAAAATTCTCAAAGAGATGGGAATACCAGACCACCTGACCTGCCTCTTGAGAAATCTGTATGCAGGTCAGGAAGCAACAGTTAGAACTGGATATGGAACAACAGACTGGTTCCAAATCGGGAAAGGAGTACGTCAAGGCTGTGTATTGTCACCCTACTTATTTAACCTCTATGCAGAGTACATCATGAGAAATGCTGGGCTGGATGAAGCACAAGCTGGAATCAAGATTGCTGGGAGAAATATCAATAACCTCAGATACACAGATGATACCACCTTTATGGCAGAAAGCAAAGAAAAACTAAAGTACCTCTTGATGAAAGTGAAAGAGGAGAGTGAAAAAATTGGCTTAAAGCTCAACACTCAGAAAACTAAGATGATGGCATCTGGTCCCATCACTTCATGGCAAATAGATGAGGAAACAGTGAGAGACTTTACTTTTTTGAGCTCCAAAATCACTGCAGAATAGTGACTGCAGCCATGAAATTAAAAGACGCTTACTCCTTGGAAGGAAAGTTATGACCAACCTAGACAGCATATTAAAAAGTAGAGACATTACTTTGCCAACAAAGGTCCATCTAGTCAAGGCTATGGTTTTTCTAGTAGTCATGTATGGGTGTGAGAGTTGGACTATAAAGAAAGCTGAGCACTGAAGAATTGATGCTTTTGAACTGTGGTGTTGGAAAAGATTCTTGAGAGTCCCTTGGACTGCAAGGAGATCCAGCCAGTCCATCCTAAAGGAGATCAGTCCTGGGTATTCATTGGAAGGACTGAAGCTGAAGCTGAAACTCCAGTACTTTGGCTACCTGATGCGAAGAGCTGACTCACTGGAAAAGACCCTGATGCTGGGAAAGATTGAAGGTGGGAGGAGAAGGGGATGACAGAGGATGAGATGGTTGGATGGCATCACTGACCCAATGGAAATGAGTTTGAGTAAACTCTGTGAGTTGGGGATGGACCGGGAGGCCTGATGTGCTGCAGTTCATGTGGTTGCAAAGAGTTGGACAGGACTGAGCGACTGAACTGAACTGAGATACATATATAGTGTGTATGGGCTTCCCAGGTGGCGCTAGTGGTAAAGAACTCACCTGCCAGCGCAGGAGATGTAAGAGACACGGGTTCAGTGCCTAGGTCAGGAAGGTCCCCTGGAGGAGGGCGTGGTGACCCACTTTGGTATTCTTGCCTAGACAATCCCATGGACAGAGGAGCCTGGCAGGCTACAGTACAGAGTGTTGCAAAGAGTCAGACATGACTGAAGGGCCTTAAATATGAGTCTGTATATATGTGTGTGTGTGTGTGAATATATAGCTGCCGTGAGAAGAGGCCATGAGACCTAAGACGATGGGATTCATCAGAGGTGCAAAAGAAATTCCCTGGCTCAGGCTGAAGGGACATGTATGAAGCAGTGCTAGACAGCAAACTGTCCAATGCGAGTAGGAGGGCAGAGTGCTCCTTAAGGCATTTCCATGGAACTTGCAGATTGTCTGTGTATTTGTCCATCTCAGGACGAGTTGTGCAGCTCTCTCAGAGATGGGATAAAGTATTAGTGAGAAGTACGAGGGAAACTAAGCAAGCAACTTAAGTAGAAAACTAGGCAGTTATCATCTCTAAGAACAATTTAAACCTATACAAGAAATTGTATTCCTAAAACACTGTTTAGATCAGTCATCTGTGAACAGTAGTTACGTAATTGTGTTTACAATGAGCAATTCTATCAACATTATGTTATTGATATAATTATGTTGGGAAAGTGGGAGAATTAAAGTTGTGGATGTGGCATTAAAAGAGTCACGTCTGCCCTGCCTAGATCGGAAAGGCACACGTCACAAAGGATAAGGACATGGAGCCCCAAAGCAAGAACGAGGCCTCGCTCAAGAAGTGTGGCTTTGCAGGAGAGGAGAGAGATTGGGCAGAGAGTTGTGGGGGATGTGGAGTCAAAGTAGGTGTGTGTATGCTTGAGTAGGAGAGACTCGAGAATGTGGAAGGCTGCTGAAGAGACTCGGCTCAGAGGACAAGGTGAACATGTGTGAGAGACAGGACGTGGTTAACGGCAGTCACCGAGGAGGTAAAAGGCAGTGGGAGCTGCACAGCACAGGTAAGCGGATTGACCTTAATTGTAGGGACACTTCCATAAAAGAGAGGGCGATGTGGGTGAGTTTTTATTTTGGCTAACAGGAAAAGGAAAGAGCTCCCATCTGATGGCTGGCTCCTTTTTGCTTTGGAAGGAGAACACAAAGTCATTTGCTGCAGCAGCGGTGCAGTGAGTCAGAGCGCTGCAAGGTGAAAGGAGTGTGAAAGCACTTTGAAGAAACTGAGAGTTCTTAGATCAGAGAAAGGTGGTAGGATTGCTGGGCCATGTTGTAGATCTGAGATTACGCACATGGATTTGTAGTGTAGTTAACATGCCCTTTTACGTAACCTCATCTAGCACTGCTTGCCAGCTTTTGAGGGCTGGCCCAAAGAACCTGGAGAGTTGGATTCACCCACCTTTGGAGTTTTGTCATAAAGACTGAACAAAAAACACAATCAGAGGAAGTTTCAAGTCTTGGCATACATCTTATTGTGATGATGAAAATCCAAACTGAGTCAGGGAGGAAATAAAAGTTAGCTGACAGAAAGTTGCAAGATTGATAGACAGACAGTACTACTGAGGTCAAAGAAAGGTAGAATGGAAGTCACTGAAGAAGCAACAATGGTAATAGCCGACGTTTATTGAGTGCTTAGAGTGGGCCAGGTCCTACTGTGTGCATTTTAAATATATTGATTCATTTTATCCTCATAACAACCCTGTGTGAATTGAAGTGAAGTGAAGTGAAGTCGCTCAGTCACGTCCAACTCTTTGCGACCCGGTGGACTGTAGCCCACCAGGCTCCCCTGTCCATGGGATTCTCCAGGCAAGAACACTGGAGTGGGTTGCCATTTCCTTCTCCAGGGGACCTTCCCGACCCAGGAATCGAACCCAGGTCTCCCGCACTGCAGGCAGATGCTCTAACCTCTGCACCACCAGGGAAGCCCTGACAACCCTGTGTGGGAAGTACTATTCAAACTGAGGCTCAGGAGAGAAGCCTTGTGTTTAAATCACACTACTTATCATCAGATGGGACGGGATTCACATTCAGGACTACAGAACTCACACATTTAACAGGGTGCCCCACTGAAGCTGTTTGAAGGTAAATAGGAAGTGGTATTCAGGAAGGAGAGGAGATTGAGGTTAGAGAACAAGGTTTTTGCAGGTGGTTACAGATAATAAAGTCCAAAGTATGACCCCGATGGGGTTGCTGAGTTGCAGTAAAGAGGTCCTTAGGGAAGATGACAAGGGACATGGAGGCTGGGATGTTGGAAAGGGCATTCAGGTGAGAGCTGACATCAGATTATGGCAGAACTTGGCTTGGTGGATTGTGTTACAGAATTGGGATTGTTTGCCTAACTTGCAGCAAGCCAGACATTGAAATGCCAAGGTTTGCAGCAGAGTAATCATTTATTCACAAGATAACCAAGCAAATTGATGGGAGAACAAATCTAAAACTTGTCTCCCTGAAGATCAGACTTAGGGACATTTATAGGATAAAGAGGCAGGGTGTATGAGGTGTGGGGAGAGGTGATTGGGGTAAGAAGAGGGAGGTAATCGGTGGTTTCTGCAAGAGTGGTCGAGCTTCATGGTGCTTCATGGCAACTGTTCAGAAAATGGTAAGAGTTAGTATATTCTGAGGGTAGAGGTTTTGGCCCTCTAACATCAAAAGATCACCCGTCTGATACTCACGCAGGGCTGGTTGAATGGCCAGTGGTTTCAACCAGTTTGAACTAGGCAAGAACTCCACATTCCTGAAAAACAATTTAAGCAACCATTACTATAGTGACCCATACATTGGAGGTGTTATCCATAAGGAAGCTAGGGAGTGGTTAGTTTTAAAATCAACTAAAAGCAAGTGAGGCAGGTTAGATTTGGTGGGCCTTATTAGGTTAGTGCTCTGTTTCAATTGCAGATCTGGGCACTACAGTTGAACTCTGTTCCTGGATGAGTGGAACTTAACAGATAATTACTGTTATATCGTTAATTACTCAATAGATAATTACAGACACAGGTAACTGTGCATAATTACTTATGGACTGTTTGTAGCCCCTGCTAGCCTGTTGGCTTCTTGAGGCCAGTTGATATCATTTCTGGGATCTGTTGTAGAGCTGGGCCTGGATGTGTGGCTCATGTGTTTGGTGACTGCCGTGAATGGTGACTGTGTAATGTGCATTAACTGAAGTAAAACTCATTCTGGTATGCTTTCCTTAGCCAGCTGATAATCGTCTGTTCTCCTGAATGAATTCTTTTTTCTTACCCCCCATAGGAAAGCCCATAACAGTGGTGAAGATTCAGATCTAAAGCAAAGGAGGAGGTAAAAAAGCCAAAATGGAAGGAGGGTCAAGGGAGAGGGAAAGGGCTTAGCAGATCAGCACAGCTCAGACCTGAGGCAAGAGTATGGGAGATGTTTGGTTTTATTAGTGACTGACTGCTTTAAGGATATTGTAATTTTTTAAACTTTGAAATAACAATTTTGGCTACAACTGGTTCTCAGTCTTTCATTCCTTAACATCTTTAGGAGTTTCTTTCTCTCTCTCTCTTTCCTGCTCCTTTTTTGTCTTAGAGGAGCTAGCTCCATTATCTCTCTCTTTCTTTTTTTCTTTTCTATTCTCTTTCTTTCAGTTTTTCTTTTTGGCCACACCACACAGTGGCATTTGGGATCTTAGTTACCTGACCAGGGATTGAACCCATTCCCCCTGCATTGGAAGCATGGAATCTTAACCACTGGGCTGTCAGGGAAGTCCCTCGCTTATCTCTTGCTACAGTATAACCATCCAGACCTGGGTGGTTGAATATAACAACAACCATATATATCTTATATGATTCTATTGATTGATCAGCAGTTTGTTAGCTAGTTTAACTGGTCCCTGGCAGAATGGCTGTCTGCCTGGGAACTCTTTCTCTCCATGATCTCTGCACCTGGTTAACCTAGGTGGCTGGGAAGAAGCAGAAGCTACCAGCTCTGTTAAGAAATAGTCCTAGAACTGACAGAGTATCCCTTCCACCTCCTTCTGTTGGAAAAATCAGTCGTAGGACCAGCACAAATTCAAGGGGAGTAGAAATAAACTCTCCCTCTCTTCGTGGGGGTAGGGGTTTGACAGGTCTTTGATCCATATTTAGTCCACCCCAGGGACTTATAGCTTTTCTACATCAGAGTTCTGTTGAAAGCACTTGATTTTGTGGTCCTTTCTAGGAGTGTGGTGACATTTACTTTAGTCTGCTTCCACATTTCTGTAGACATTCAGATGGCTAGCTGAATTGAGAAAATGATTGGGAGAGGGCTATGACAACTACTTATGTTTGAATTGGTAATTTTATTGCAAAATTAATTCTAAAGAACCTACATGAACCTTTCTGAAATTTTTCATTTGTCATAAATGTTTTTTTTTTTTTTCCTCTCATTTTCTTTTCAGGTCACGCTCACGCTGTAACACAAGCAGTGGTAGTGAATCAGAAAATTCTAACAGAGAGCACCGGAAAAAGAGAAACAGGTAATGTTGGAATATGATAGTTAGCAGGAAATCAGCCGCTGAAATCAGTGGCTGCCACTGATTGTAGAACCTGTGTGTCCTATGAATTTTTACACCTGATTTTTCTCAGCTGTATTTAAGAAGAAATCTGGAATGATTCTGAAGTACTATTTTAGGAAACCTCAGCTCTTTGAACTGAGTTTCTTATCTTTATAATAAGATGATTAAACAGTTTGACAGTGATGTTCCTTCTTGTTAATTAAAAAAAAAAGAGCAATGATCTATATTTAGGTACAACATGCAGTGAATTTGCCTAAGAGTGGTAAGAAATTTTATCATTTGTAGAGAGATTTCTCCCTGAAGTGTCTTTTAACATGACATCATTATTCTTTGCCCAACCAAAAACCAAGACACTCATAGTTGCATACTTTTAGTCTTACGTGTATGTAAATACAAATGTGTTTATACTTGTGCCAGGCACACACAATTAGATGGGTAAATGCAATTAATTCAGATTTTTAGGACTTAGTCTTAAGAGCTTGTTAGTAACATGATTTGACATGTAATCAATATTAGTGATGACAATGCATTGATTTAATCAGTTCTTCCTAATTCTGAAAGATTTATTTGAAAACAAGTAATCCATGATGAGAGAACGCCAGGCTGGGGAGCTGAGGGATCTAGTTATTGGTTATGCCAGTTTCTAATCCAGTGGTTCCCAGCTGGGGACAATTTGTTTTCCCTCTCTTCCCTGAGGACATCTGGCACTATTTTGGGAAGCTTCTGGCTGTCACGCTGGGGGATTGCTGCTGACTAGGGCTGCTGCTGAACTCCCTACAGCGCGTACGGCAGCACTCCACAGTGGGGCGCCTGGCCCCCAAACACCACAGCGCCACCATGGGGACACCCGTGCCCCTCTGACGTGGACTCTGGCGGGGCTGCTGCTTCTGGGCTTTCTCCTGCTGAGAAAGCTGCATGAGACGATCTCCAGGGTCCTTGTACCGTGCTCAGAGCCATTGTGCGTGGCATGCACTGAATCGGCCTCCATAACTACAACACCTATGTAATAACCATCCAGACAGCACTGTGAGAGTGGACCACTTTCTTAGGAAAACTTTGTGTGTTGAGCCTTCTTGATAGAGGTGAGATCTCAATGTGTTAGGACAGTTTTCTCAAGGAAATGATCCCAATTTCTTCATCTGTAAAAACCTACGTGTGGATGGTAGCTTTCCCTCAGGTACCCTCTTCCCACTCTAAAATCCAGTATTTCTAGACAGACAACACAAATCAAACTGAAAAACGCCTCCCCCATCTCTATGGACCTACTTATCAAGCCAGTGTCTTAACAAATATATTTCTGTTTTGCTCGGTGTATTCTGAGTTCGTGCATGTGAGGTCGCTTTAGCCCCTCTCTTTGCAACCTATGGACCAGGGTCTGGTGCGCTATTCTCAGCTTCTCAGAGCCAGCCTATTTAAGAGCAGTGTCTTTTTGAGCCAGAAGTGCTAACTTGACATTTGCTGTTAAAATGAAACACTATTTAAAGGTTGCCAGCAAATTCCTAAATAGCTCATTACTGATCTAGAAGCACTGGCTTTAATATTCCTAATAGGTGTTTTCTGCCTCTACCTCAGTTTCATCAACAATTTTTCAGATTGGCTTTTTTGTACTGTATAAATAGTATATTTTAGAATGATGGTGGTTCTGAATGTTTAAATGCTAAAGTACTTTATAAGGCTATTAATGAGAAATTGCTTTCAAAGCACACTGACACAAAGACTTGCAAAAATAATTTCTTTTACCTGTAGAGATAATGCCCTGGGCTTACACAGGGTGGCTGTGTCTGTAGAAGATAAGGTCTGGAGTCTGGCTCTCAGAGGCATAGCGGAAAGTGGGTGAAGGAAGCAGCAGGTCTTGCAGGGCTAATTCCAGGCCTGAGAATCCTGCGGGAGGCACAGCGTGCAGGGTGGTGCTACACAGGACTCTGCCCTAGGGGCCACATACCCATGACGCAGTGCTGCCACTACCCACTCCATCCCATTATCAGCCTTTAAAATCTTGCCAGAACCCACTCACTCTACCTTGGGATGCGTGGGTCTGAATATTTATACTGTGGCCCTGCTAATAATCCCAATATGTCTTGTGTCTGTAATGATGGGTTATCTAACAATGTCTGACTTTCAACTTTGGGGGAGAGAATGAATCTCTTCAACCTCAGTTGCCTTTCCTTATTTCCATCAGCAGAGTAACCCAGCCAAGCTCTCACCAGCATCCTTTGTGCTTTTATTAAAGGACTCTGGTAACCCTGTTGCTGCT
Organism: Oryx dammah; assembly: GCF_014754425.2. Taxonomy (NCBI): domain Eukaryota; kingdom Metazoa; phylum Chordata; class Mammalia; order Artiodactyla; family Bovidae; genus Oryx; species Oryx dammah. The sequence continues at coordinate 7,261,687 of NW_024080603.1, read as the reverse complement.
GCTAAGTCGCTTCAGTCGTGTCCGACTCTGTGGGGGCAAAGTGAGTCTTGAACATGCTGATTTTCTCCTTCCTGCCAGCAAGGTCTCTAAATTCAGCTCCGATGCTTTCTCACTTTGGAAGTCAGAGCCTGCACCCGAGACACCCCATTTTCCTCTCTCCCCATGGGAACTGTAGCCTGTGGCAGAAGGACAGAGCCTGTGCACATTAGCTTTTCAAGCACTGTTTTGAAGCCTATGATGTGTCCAGTGGAGCTCTGGAGAGACTCTCCCTGGAGAGACGTTCTGGAGACTGCGTGTGGTCTTCGGGATGTTATTTCCTCTGCCACTGCTTCTTGCTGTTGTTGCAGTTTTTTGTTGTTGTTGTTGTTGTTTGTTTCTTTGTTTGCTTTTTTACCATAAGGAGAGTCTCTCACATTAGGTTCAAGACAATGCTGTGTCAATACTGTTTTTTCAGTGTCTGCCTGTTGGGAGCTCAAGCTGCTTTGCTGCTCCCATAGATAACAGTTTCAGTATCTCTCATTTTGTGTGAAGAGTCGCACCGTTAACAAGACAGTGTTACAAATCAGCTTTATTCAAAGCAGTGGTTGTGGCTTTGAGCAAACATGGAAAAAATCATAATCCACACTGACTCTGGAAGGCTAGTATTAGAAACAAGGATGTTGTTTAGATTCAATTTTAGAAAAACATGACTGTAGATAAGCAACTTCCTCTGTTAGCTTTGGGTCGAGAGCTAGTGAGGCCAGATGGGTGAGGACTGTGCAATCGCTTCAGGGTATCATTCCACAGAATTTTCAACAGCAGAGACTTAAGCCTCCTTTGTTTGGGAAATTGTGTATGTATTTCTTAATCCTCTTTTACTTTAGTTGTCTCTTTACTGTTTCCATAATCTGCATGGGTACCTACAGTTTTCCAGATTTTGAGGTTTGAGAAAGCAGTTTTTTTTTTTCTCTGTATAAGTAGCTGGAAGTTGGAACAGTTTCTTGTTATAACATCTAAGATGATAGAGTCCTTATTTTCCCCTCAGTGTCCCTAGTGAGTGAAGTCGCTCAGTCATGTCTGATTCTTTGTGACCCCGTGGACTGTAGCCTGCCAGGCTCCTCCGTCCACGGGATTTTCCAGGCAAGAGTACTGGAGTGGGTCGCCATTTCCTTCTCCAGGGAATCTTCCCGACCCAGGGGTCGAACCTGGGTCTCCTGCATTGTAGGCAGACGCTTTACCGTCTGAGCCACCACAGAAGCCTGGTGGCGTCTCTACGTACACCTCTGTCTTCATCTCTCTTCTCTTCTCTGCCTTTTTTACTCTTTCACATTATTTTCCCTCACCCAAGTCCCCCCTATTCTTTTCTTTTCTTAGCTTCTTTCTCACTCTTTCTTTCTTGTCCTCTCTGACATTTGTCTCTGTTTAGGAACCAGTGATAAAATGTCAAAAAAAGAAAGAAAAGCAAAAATAAAACCCTAAGGGAGTGGGTCAGGGTTTTGGTTCTGCCATGTCCTGCTGTTTGACCTTGGGCAACTCATTTAATCAATTTAAACTTAGCTTTCTCATCCTTAAAACGGTGTTTGTACTACCTGATCTGTTTTCTTGACTTACTGCAAAGACTAACTGAGCTGTAAGAGGTGATAGCACTGTGGCAGACAAAGCTGGATATCTAATTTTGGTGTCACTGCCTCTTCTTTGGCTGTCCCGACCTCTCCTATACCCTCTTTCTAGCCTTTTCCACTTTTCTTTTAATTTTGTCCTCCATTTCCCCATCTTCCCTATCTACACATTTGTATTTTCAGACCAGGCTTTTTTATCCTTTAATTGATGGGTAGGTTTTAGGGGTATCATAATCTCAAGCAATTTAATGTAAAATTCTCTGCAAGCATACAATTTTCTGGTGATAAGAGTCTGTTGATTTAATCAGATTCTTAAGAGGGTATCTGATCTCCAAAAAGTTAGAAAGTGGTCATTACGATCTAAATAGTGAAAGATAGGTTGATATTGCAAAATGGAGTTGATATTTTAGTTCACTGGTAAGGTTGAAATCTAAAAGGCTGCAAATTTCTTTTGAGATTACTAACTTTTCTATACCGATTTGTGAAAAAATTGGTTCAATTAAATTAATCAAATTAGAAACCTACCAAGTACAGAGAAGCATTAAATTAATGATCTTTGTGAGTATTAGATTGCATTAGTTTTCACTAGTAGGAATTGTGAATCTTGCATGTAAAATCAGAAGGGTCAGTTGGCTCCTCCTTTGTGGATTTGAACCCGTGGGCCGTGCTTGGGACTTGCCCACAGAGTATGTTGAAGGAGGACCTAAGAAGTAGATCTATCACAGTGAAGCTTTTCATAAGCCAGCTTTCCCTGAAAATACCTTGAGCTTAATAAAATATCCTTCACATTCAAAGGAACTGGTCTGCAAAATATCCTTTGTGCTGTTGATGAAAATCAGCTCTCCTTTAGGCATTCACTGGGATCTGTGGATTACTCAGTCATTAGCTTTGATGTGTTGCTAGGCTTTTAGGATTTGAAGTGGGAGATTTGGAGGAGGTAGGGGGCAGTGAGGCAGAGAACCAGTCTGGTGTTTTTTGCATAAGCATAAAAGTGGAAGTAACTCTGGAGCCTGGTGAAAATTAAAAGAGTAAGAAAAATGAGAGAAGCTGGGGGTAAGAGCAGGACTGGTATAAATTGGCAACAGGGGACCATTTGGAGCTTTCCCAAATTTCATTCTGAGCCGTTTGCATCATAATCACTTGAATTATGTACATGGGGCGATATGTATGCACATGTGTGCACACGTGTGGGTGAAATAGAGCACAGAACAAAGAATGAGGGACCGTGCATTATGAATCTGTCCCTGCTTTGAAGAGCTCCGTGCCTAAAAGCTGGTTCCTTTACCCTCTTGAGTTTTAATTTCCTTACATGCTAAATGGGATCATCCCGGCCTTTCCTACCTCATGAGGTTTGTGAAGATCTGAGATAATGGATGTGCTTTGAAAGCAGAAAGAGCCCTGCATTCGACTGATGAGAATGCTCAGTGCTGCTCAGTGTTACCTGAAGTCCCCATTGTATCTGCAGAGTGGGGGCTGCTCCCTTTAACAACAAAGAGGCCAGTGTTTCTAACATGTGAGTTTATCCTGCCACAAATGTTAGAGTTTCCTCCTGCTTTTTAGGTGTCTCTTAGAATCTGTATCTGAATAATGGATTAAGATGGTTTGAAGTATTTTAAATGGGTTCCACAAAGTCTTTTATATTATTTTTCTGAGAAAAGTAAGAAACCATCCTCTGTGGCACTGCAACTAACAGGGATGATATGGCTGAGGCAGGCAGATCTAGATCAAGGCCTTGGTAGGGTTTTGTTGTTGTCAGAATCATAAAACAAAACAAAACATTACTGTCCCTGTGCCTTAAGGGGAGAATGTGTTTTGGATGATGGCAAACTTAAACCCAAGCGTGTTTATTCCACATGGCCTGAAGATAGATAACTGTTTCCTCGCAAGCATGCCTTCCTGCCTGGTTCCTGTCCCTGACAGAAGTGTCTGGGCTGCAAACCAGGTACAAATTGCGGGTCTGGAGTGGGTAGTCTGTACAGAGCCACTGGAAGTGATGTTCACTGTGCTACACCCATGGCCCAGGGTTCTGATTTCTACTTTATTAAGTTGTATTAAGATTTAAACATTTGATATGGATAATTTAGGAATTCCAGAGCATAATCCAAATTGATAGAGACGACTATGGGAGCACAAAGCTACAGCAACAGAGAAATGTTCTCAGAGGACTAAACTCGAGGCAGGTTGAACGATTACAAAAACAGAAGCAGAGTTGGGGAGAGGAAATTGTGCCAAGGGTAGCCCATTTTAGGAGGGAGAGCATAAGGTGTAAGTGCAAGAGATTGAAGTACCTTTAAGAGCAAATAAGATTAATTTATTGATGGTGGGGGAAGATGGGAAAAGCAAATGAATTTTTTGCTTTCTGGTCTTCAGGGAGTATGTTGACAGATGCCTGGAACTGATAGAAATTTCCCTAGGGAAGAAAAACTACTGAAAAAAAAAGAAGGTTGGTTTATAGCAGGTGATCCCAGAATGAGAGCTGTTGTTGAAAAATACAAGTCCACAATCGGTTGGGAACTGCAGAGTTACTGTTAGCGATGGAGTAGCCATATGCAATTGTCTGGAGAGTCGTGCTGTGGCTGAAGAGTGGAGGTTTGTTTCAAAGAGTCTGGCTGCCTTGTAAGTGAAGCACAAAGAGAAAAACATAGAGTTTTAAATCTGGAAAGGATCTTCACAGCAATTCAGTAGATGAAGAAACAGACTTACCAAAGAAGGTTAAACGTTTTGCCCAGGGATCTCTGAGTTGGATAACCACAGAGCTGGAACTAGGCTGAACTCAGGAGCAATGGGTATTGCTCCTTATCATCCAAAGTGTCATTTTACATTTGCTCTGTAAGATTGCTCAGGTTTTGTATTAAATCTGGTCTTTTATCTCAGTGAAGGAGAAATGAATTAAGAACTGGTCTAAAGGAATGTCCTGTTAGGAATGAAACTGCCCTGGTAAAGGTAGAGGACAAAGTAAAACCCATAAAGATTTGTATAAGAATCCATTTGGCAATGTGAAGAATTTTGCAGAAGAATCAGAACTATATTGGGAAGATGGAAAGAAGAGACCAAGAATAGTCACTATCTTCATTATTGTTATCAAATGATTATATGGCATTTCATCATCACAATCTTTTACAAACTTTAATTAAGTGTCAAATGCAGTTAAAATCTAAATTGCATGGATAGCCTGGAAAAGTAGGGTATTGAAGTTTGGTGAGATATGAAGGAAGGATATCAGAACTCTCTTATTCTGAAATATTACTGGAAAATGCTCTGATCTAGAACAACTCTCTTCCTTACACATTAACCGAAACAGAGAAGCTGAGACTTCCTTGGTGGTCCAGTGGTTGAGACTCTGCACTCCCACTGCAGGAGCTGTGGGTTCCATCCCTGCTGTGGAACTAAGATCCCACATGCTATGTGGCGTAGCCAAAAAAACATAAAATACAATGACGGAGAATTAAAAAAAAAAAAAGCCTCCGTATGGTTAGGCTTCTTGGTCTAGCTGTTAAGTCTTCTTAGCTGTACTGAGGAAATAGACAAAATATGATATGTAGAGTTATTGCCTTAGTGGATACAGGACAGAAATGTTTAGCATTTTTGAGGTTCAACTTTAAATATAACATTTGAAAATGAATATATTCCCAGTAAAAAATGCAATGGACTCTTTCCCCCCTTAACACTTTAATGACTGTAAAAAGTCAAAATATAAAACATTTTGACTTTTCAAAAGGCCCTATATCAATATAATGCTTACAGTGTTTTTATTCTTCATAATTTAAAATTCCTGCATTAAAATTAAAATCTATCAGGAAAGAAGCAAAACCCAATACTTTGCGTGTCTCATGTCTCAGGAGAAATAAGACTCACAAGACAGAACCATTATAGGGTACATGTTGTACATGTAAAGATTTCTTTAGTTACTTATACATAAACAAAACAGTTAACTTCTGCCTCCTAAGGACTGAGTATTACAGTATTCTTGCCTTTAAGGGTAAGATTTTTCCTTTCCAAGTAGCATCTGTATTTTCTGGAGTAGGTCAGTGATGGAAGAAATGACACTTTCACTCTTGTAATGAGGTACCATTAACCAGAGGCCTTTTGTAAGGGTGTAATTTCAAACTTCATTACAGACTAAGGCAGCCACACCGCCCATTACTCAGGAAAATGTGCTTCTGTTGTGACTCTGCAATGAGCCTTACATTTTTAATGCACCTTGTTAGAATATTTATGAAGCTGCGTCACCGGTAGAGGGCATCTGTCTCTGGAACATGTGGGTCCCAAGGATATTAACTGACAGGGTTTCATTGCCCTCCCTTTCAACTATTTGATTAGGAAAATAGAAGTTAAATGTACAGGCCACGGTCAGAATTCTTTCTGATATAGTTCTTATTACTAGCAAGGTACTGGAGGTAGGAGTTTTCATTTCTGTTACCAGAGAAAAACCTCAGCATGAAGGCAGCTAGCTGAAGTCCACAACAGGAGAATGAGCATGTACTCCTGGTGCTTCCTGTGAATTGTCTAGGGAATGTTCTTCTAGCAAAAGTATGTTTGCCTCAGTCAGGTTTCACCCTTGCTGGTACACCTGACCCCTCAAAAATAGTTAAAGGTTCTGACTTAACTGATTAAAAATAAAATTAGTGAAATTTAGTCCTGTCCATGAACTATGCAGTGATTTAGTTCAGACTGGAAGCTGCATGTAAAAGACTCCAGGCTTGAGAGTTGCACGGACTTGGTTTTATGTCTATCCCCGGTCTTTGCAAGGTGTGGGTTCCTGTGAGAGGGGAGCTATCTCCTTGCCAGCCTGGCACCTTCCCACTGACCATCTCTTCCTAACTTTGGGCTCCTCAGCCCTGGGAGTGTACAGGACAGTTCTCCCCAGCAGGTCTGGTTGGTCACTGGCTGTCACATAATACAGTGAATGGCTCGGAGGTGTAGGTTTTGGCTATCAAAATCCATATACATATGTGTTTGTATATGTAGTCAAAATATAAAAAATAACTTTGTTTCAAAGAATTATTAATAATCATATGACTGAATCGTTTATCTTCTTATTTTTTCTTTAGCTATTTCTAATATTCATGTATCTTCTCATATTTTTCTTTAGCTATTTCTAATGTTCAAATTCATAACCACATATGTTCAATTTTAATTTCTTTGCATGTATCATGAGAGAGGGAACTGTGTTCTTGAATTTGTGAAAAATACCTTGACTGTATCCTGTTAATATTCAAATAATAGAAATGAAAGCTTTAGTGAGGAAATATATACAGTTCAAAGACTTGAAGTGTGTTACAGATAATTTTTTACTTAACACAATTCCTCTTTAATATAGAGAGGTTTAAATAGCTTTTTCCTTTTAAGCTACTTTTTTTTTAGTTTTTAAAAAACTTGAATTAGCTTTCCTTTGTCTCTGTTTAGGTGAGATGAATGTTTGTCACTGTCCACTGATCTGCATTATAAGCAAATCCAGATATCCATGCCCCAGTGCTGTAACAGGGCAACCAGAAGACATCTGTTCAGTGAAAGAAAGGACTCCAGACTTGTCTATTCTTTTCGTTTGTTTTGAAACAGTTATGCTCATGCAGTCCCAGTACTGGGATGATTACTGTATGATGCCGCGCTGCTCTCCCACGTCCTGGGAGCAGCAGTGTGAAAGAAACACCCTGGAGTGGCTTCCTCAAGAACTTACATAGATTCAAAGTTAAAGATTCAGATAACAGTTGTTTGATTTTTGCAAAACATACTCATGGCTTTACAGCATCAGTGCATTCTAGACATTATTTACACATTAAGTATGCACTTGCTTTAATTTAATACTTGTTTCCTTCTCTCCCCTATAACTCCTCACCCTTGTTTTTAGAAAGACTTGATGTATCTGCAGACTGAGTGTGGTCCATGATGGTTTTTGCTAGGTCCATTTAGTATCTTCACACTCATAATTGATTGCTATTACTTAAAAAATAAAAGAGTTCATTTTAAAAAAAGATCCAGCTTTGTAGATTATCTTTTGAAAACTGACAGGATTGATAAAATTGTCCCCTGACCTCACATGTCAAGGGCCTGTTCCCTCAGCCCCCTTTCCCCCCAGCTTCGCTTTCCCTCATTTTGTTCTCCCTGCCAGGACCCTGGCCACACTGAGTGCTCAGCCCTCATTCTCTCTTAAACACACTAGCAGCGTAACCAGAATGTTCTGTGCCTACCCTGCTGCTGAGGCATTATGCCACCATATTTAAGTGTTTGAATTTCTAGCTTTCATACATGAACACTGGAAGAACCATAGCCTTGATTAGATGGACCTTTGTTGACAAAGTAATGTCTCTGCTTTTTAATATGCTGTCTAGGTTGGTCATAACTTTCCTTCCAAGTAAGCGTCTTTTAATTTCATGGCTGCAGTCACCATCTGCAGTGATTTTGGAGCCCCTCAAAATAAAGTCAGCCACTGTTTCCACTGTTTCCCCATCTATTTCCCATGAAGTGATGGGACCAGATGCCATGATCTTAGTTTTCTGAATGTTGAGCTTTAAGCCACTTTTTCACTGTCCTCTCTCACTTTCATCAAGAGGCTCTTTAGTTCTTCACTTTCTGCCATAAGGGTGGTGTCATCTGCATTTCATTTCTTAATAACTTCTAAATAGCTTATTTAATAACTTTTTGATACCTTTGACACCTTTGACCTTTTTGATAACTTTGATACTTTTGACAGCACATTTAGGATGAACTGATAAAGGTAACACATGTGTGGGTGTTAACTTTAGGTGAACCTTGTTTTTTTCAGAATACGGCAGGAGAATGATATGGTTGATTCGGCGCCACAGTGGGAAGCTGTATTAAGGAGACAAAAGGAGAAAAACCAGGCAGACCCGAACAATAGACGATCCAGACACAGATCTCGCTCGTATGTGCTCCCTCTTTATGCCTGAATTAAAAAACTCAGAACTTTTGGTAGCATGTGGATTCTAGGGCACACTGGGCTGTCTCTTTTGAGGTCTTCTAAAGTGGTTCAGGTTTATCATGATTATACTAGTATTTGTCATATTTATTTTGTTTTATTGTGACACTCATCAACTATATCTGAAGGGGTAGAAGTTGGAGCACAGCCAAAGCAAAATGTCATAAACACAAGGCTATCAAAATCATGTTTTATTTTGTTTTTAAACAAAAGTGTATATTCAGTGGAGTAAGTAGGAAGTCTCCTTTGTTCTGGAGCCAGACTGTTGAAATACCTGCTGCTTCTGTCCTCTGAAGCCTTGGTCCGGGTTGAACTAGCTATGACTAACTTCCCATCAGATTACCATTTGTGAGCAGTTGTCAATGAGTGATTCATTACGTCCCAGTCTTGAGATCAGCCTGCTCCTTTTGTAGCTAGGCAATGCCAGGTGTGAGCACAGTTATCCTATGGTGATGAGATTGCCAGTCCCCCAGATCAATTTTCTTTTGAACTGATAATGTTTATACTTTAAAAAAAATTTGCATCATCCAGATTTAGACTCCCCACTCCCACCTCTTGCTCCAAAGCATCTCTTTCTTTTTTTTGATGAGCAAGAAGTAGATTTATTAATATAGGGCTCTTATGAGAGACACAAGTGGGCAGACAAGGGGACTGTGCCCCAGGAACTAAGAGGGAACGCAGCTTTATGTATTCTGCCTTGGATACACACTTCATAGACTTGAGTATGGGCCACCCCAGAAGGTGAGAGGCCCCGGGAGATGGGCACGTTCCATAGAGAGAATGTGACCCGTTTTAAAAGGTGAGAGTGGCCCCCAATCACGCCTCTTTAAAAAATGCGTACTTTTAAACTTTATTGTTTGTTTGGCTGTAGTGGGTCTTTGTTGCTGTGCAGGCTTTTCTCCGGCTGTGGCGAGTGGGGGCTGCACTCCAGTTGCAGGCAGCTGGCTTCTCATTGCATAGCGTCTTTCTCGTGGAGCGTGGCCTGTAGGGCATGTCGGCTTCCGTGCTTGTGGCCCCTGCGCTCTGGAGCACAGGCTCAGGAGTTGTGGTGCACAGGCCTGATGGCTGCACCGCATGCGGGACCTTCCTGGACCAGGGATTGAACTCGTGTCTCCCACATGGGCAGATGGATTCTTTAGAGCTGAACCATCCCAGGGAAGCTCCAAAGCATACATTTTTTAAATGAAAAGTGAGCTGGGACTAACTACCTATATCCCTTTATGATCCTGGGTGGTTGGATGCCTCATGGTGCCTACATGTGGAAGGAGAGATAGTGTCTCAGGGATGGGTTTTCTTTATTCCATCAGTGGAGGAATTACATTGGCTGAGCTTTGAGTGATACATCCTTGCATTCCTGGGATAAATGCCCAATAAACCTACTATCGTTACCGTATATTGCCAGTTTCTATTTAATATTTTGTTAAGATTTTTTTCCATATGTCCATGAGAGATTCTGGTTTACAATTTTCTTGTGGTATTTGTGTCCGTTTTTTTTTTTTTTTAAACAAGGGTATGCTGGTCATTTAAAGTAGTTTAGAAACTTTCCCTTGTTTTCTCTATTTTCTGAGAGTATAAAATTAACAGTATTCTTTCCATAAATATTGATATAATTTACCCAGAAAACCAACCCTTCCATGAACTTTCTTTGTGGTAAGTCTTAAAGTACAAACTGAAATTCTTTAACAGATACTGGGCTGTTAAGATTGTGTCCACTTGTTATGTGTGGGTTTTGGTAGTATGTGTTTTTAAAAGAATTTGTTCCTTTTATCTAAGTTGTCATCTTTTAATAAAAAAATTGTTTATAATAATTCTTTTAGTGTCCTTTGAACATCTGTTGTGATATTGCCTCTTTCCTTCCTGATGTGAATAAATTGTTTCTTCTTTTAATTTTCTCCTTAATTGTGTTTTCTAATTTTTCAAAGAACTAATTCTGGGTTTTGTTGATTTTCTTTGTCTGTTAACCATTCATGATTTCTATTCTTTATTACTTTCTTCTATGTATTTTGTCTTTTATTTTGGGGCTTCGCTGATAGCGCAGCTGGTAAAGAATCCACCTGCAATGCGGGTTCGATCCCTGGGTTGGGAAGATCTACTGGAGAAGGGAAAGACTACCCACTCCAGTATTCTGGCCTGGAGAATTCCACGGACTGGATAGTCTACAGGGTCGCAAAGAGTCGGACACGGCTATGTATTTTGCCTTTTATTTGCTCTTTTTTTGTTTTTATCTTCTTAAGGTGACACTGAAATCCATGATTTCTTTGACCTTGTTTTTTTTTTTTTTTTTTTTTTTAGTAGTGTGTTATTTAATTTCCAAGTATTTGGAGATTTTCTACATATCAAATTACTATTAATTTCTAATTTGCTTGTATTCTGGTTAAAATCTGTAAGAAATTTATTGAGCTCTGTCTTAAGAGCTAGCATGTAGTCTTTAGTGATGAATGATCTGATGGACTTGAAAACAGTCACTCTCCATTGTTGGGTATAGTCTACAAATGTCAGGAAAATCTGGTTAACTGAGAGTTGTTTGGATGCCCTGTGCCTTTACTGATTTCTTTGTCTACTTTTCAATCAGTCGCTGAGAGAGATGTTAAACTTTCTAGTAATTGTGGATGTTTCTGTTTCACCCTTTAGTTCTGTCACTTCTCGTTTCAGGTTGGTTTGAAGCTCTGGCATTAGGTACACACATATTTGTGGGGAAAAAGGTTTTTTTTGGTCTACCTGATAAAGTGACCTTTTTATCATTGTGACATGTCCTTTGTTCTGGTAGTATTGCTTTCTCTATGTCTATTTTACCCGCAAACTTGTGTGTGTATATGTATGTGTGTACTTAGATATAGCCGTTATACTTTTTTCATGCTCACTTTTTACATGGTATATGAAAGTGAAGGTCACTCAGTTGCGTCTAACTCTTTGTGACGCTGTGGACTGTAGCCTCTGTCCACGGAATTCTCCAGGCAAGAATACTGGAGTCAGTAACCATTCCCTAACCAGGGGATCCTCCTGACCCAGGGATCAAACCCAGGTATCCCACATTGCAGGCAGATTCTTTACCAGCTGAGCTACTGCTTCCCAGGTGGCGCTAGTGGTAAAGAACCCACCTGCCAGTGCAGGAGACAGAAGAGATGCAGGTTCAGTCCCTGGGTCAGGAAGATCCCCTGGAGGAGGAAATAGCAACCCACTCCAGGATTCTTGCCTGGAGAATCCCAGAGACAGAGAAGCTATGGGTCACAGGGTCACATAGACAGGGTCACAAAGAGTCGGACATGACTGAAGTGACTTTTATTTTAGGCCTAAGTATATCTTTATGATTAAAGCCCATCCCTTGATCTCTTGTAGATTGCAGTAATTTGTCTTAAAGTTTTTTTAAAATCTAGTCTGACCATCTATAACTTAAATTGAGTGTTTAAGATACTTATGGATCCTATAATTATTAATATTTGGGGGTTTAAACTTTCTTTTAAATCTTACTTACATGATAAAAATATCAGACCAGAGAGAGGGTTATCTCAGAACAATGCAATTGTATGAGAGAATCCTGTTAATAGTATGATATGTACCTTTCCGGAATTTAGTTTTTAAAACAAACCATAAAAAGACTTAGCAAATGTTTGTGGTATGACTTTCTAATTGAACTTGATTATTTGACTGTATAGCTGATATGGCCAAAGTATAGTTAAACAAAAAAAAAACCAATTTGAAGAGTAATTCTTTCAGAAGTTGCTCTGGCTGCTGAGTTAAAAACAGATTGAGAAAGGAAAGGAAGCAGGAAGAGCAATTTAAAAAATTTTTCAGTGGCCCAAGTGTGAGGTGGTTTTAACTCAGAAAAGATTGTGGTAGTGGAAGTGAAGTGGATGGACACACATTTGGAAGGAGAGCTAACGGGTTCATGGTGTGAGAGATACTGTGGATGACCTTTGGAGCTGACGTATTAAGTGAGTAGCCATGCCTTTTTACATACTTCATCCATGAGGTGGAGAGAGATGGTCTGGTATCTGTGGGAAGTGTTAAGGTTTCTGTTTCATTAGGTTTGAAAAACCAAGTTGGCGAACAAATGGAAATGCCAGGCAGGCTGCCAGATAGATAGAAGTGTTAAAATTCTACAGGACTGTTCATTACTTTATGTAGGACAAACTGGGCTCTGTCTTCTATTTGATCACGACATCAAAAACCCAAGGTTTGTTGACAATTAAGAAAATATCTGATTGGTGCTGTTGTTAAGAACAGACCTATGTCTGCATTCTGGGCCTCTGAATGTTAGCTTCTTACCTCATCTCCATGAACTTCTTAGTGTCACGTATACAACATGGATGATACCGTCCTGAAGAGATTTTGCTGAACATTAAGTCAAATCATATACGTCAAGTGACAGCATAAATACTCACAATTGCAATTAATATAATCAGGAAGTTCTCCAGGTCTCAGTGTATCCATATAAATGAGTTACTTGATTTTTTTCCCCTTGAAATGGGGAACAGCTGAGAAAAGAGAGCAGGTTGAGGTCACTCACATTAAAACTAGAATTTGAGAATTTAGGAATCTCTAGGAATCACTACCAGAGAAGGCAATGGCACCCCACTCCAGTACTCTTGCCTGGAAAATCCCATGGATGGAGGAGCCTGGTAGGCTGCAGTCCATGGGGTCGCTAAGAGTCAGACACGACCGAGCGACTTCACTTGCAATTTTCACTTTCACACATTGGAGAAGGAAATGGCAACCCACTCCAGTATTCTTGCCTGGAGAATCTCAGGGACGGGGGAGCCTGGTGGGCTGCCGTCTGTGGGGTCGCACAGAGTCGGACACGACTGAAGTGACTTAGCAGCAGGAACTACAGCTTTTGTTTTTTCTTTTAAGTGAAAACGTAGAGCAGCATCTGAAGAAAGTAATTAAAATTGTTCTTTAAATGTATCAATGTACATATATTTAGCATTTAAGATATTTAGTAGATCGCATATCTGTCAGTTACTCCCCTATTCTTGAATTCCTATGATCGTGTGTGTTGGTTGCCCATATGGAGGTATCCACTGAGGATTTAGAATGTTATGATACATCGTTCACACATGATTCACTCATTGTTTTTTTAAATCTCCAATGAAAAACTAGAAAATTGTGTTCACTATTTAATACCAGAGATACACAGTTGTAGAAAATACAAAATCCTCTCTCTTAAAACACATGAACTGAAATATGATTGGATATCATTTACTTGAATGTGGAAATGGTCCTATCTAGTTTATTTTTCAGCTTCATTGCCAAGACATTGATATTACATATCATTGAGAAACTTAAATGAAATTTCTTTTCTACATGGGTGAAATTTTTTATTCACTGGGATATTTGGAAAAGACATGGAAGTTGAAACAGTAAGTTCTCACAGGTTCAACTTGTGTGTGCATGAAGGCTCAGGCTCCCTCTGGTGGCAATAATGTCTTACTACTTCTATGAAAAAGTGAAAGATGAGGTTGTCAGGGTAGAATGATGTTCCCAGTTAAACACAAAACAGAAGTCTGATGCCTTAGATAAAGATTTAGCATGAAGTCTCTGGAAGTGACTCCTGAGTGATCTTCAGCAACTAGGTTTCTGGGCTCTGTGGCTTTCTAATCTTTCTTTAATTCCAAGAGGGGGAGAGGGAAGGAGGAGAAGATTTAAGACATTGCATAATCACACCTATTCTGACCATTCAGGAATTTGATAAGCAATTACTGAGTTAGGTGCTCTGAATGTTTTAAATAAAGATATTTTATAAAATTGATTGTTTTAGTAACACATTTTCAGCTCTAAATTTCCTTCTATGGCGGTGATCACAAAAATAAGTCAAATGCTGTCATATGGATTTTTTTTAGCATAATATAGTATACAAAATATAGTATATTATCTACTATAATATGGGCCTCCTTGGTGGCTCAGATGGTAAAGAATTTACCTGCAATGTGGGAGAGCTGGGTTCAATCTCTTGCTCCCTGGAGAAGGGAATGGCAAGTCACTCTAGTATTCTTGCCTGGAGAATTCCATGGACAGAGGATCCTGGTGGGTTATAATCGGGTCACGGAGAGTCAGACACAGCTGAGTGAATAACACTCTACTATAATATATAGCACATATTATATGTTATATTATTTTCTAGATAATATAATTAGAGTGTTTGGGGCATGTAGAAGAAGACTATATGGAAAAAAGAAAAATTATTTCTATGATGTCTTATCAAAGAAATCTCTCTGAAAAGTAAACATTAATTTGAGTTATTGGTATAAGGTATGTATGAGGGATGTTTTTTGAAAAATATTGGGCTAATATTGGACTGCAAGTATGTGTTTTATATACATTGTACCTGTGGAAACTCATGGTTCTATTTTCTTGGAAATTTATTTGGTGAGTTCAAGTAAAACACCTGTATAATTAAGGGCCTTTAAGTTAAGAAAAATGGCTGTTAAAATTCCACAGCTTTCAGAATCCACAAATCAATGTTGAGTTGCACATCATGAGATCATCCTAAATTATTGATGAAATGCATGCAGATGTCAGCATAAAAATTATGCAGTTCTCATTAGCATGTAACCTGTGTTTACATTTATTAAATCACAGGTTGTCTAGCAATTGGAGGAAATTAGCATATTTTTTCTTTTAGCATTGGGACTTTTCCCTGACTTAATGTTTTTTGAAACTGCTGGCATTTCAGAACTGAGTTTGGTTAAATACATGACTGTTATGGTACCATAGCATTTAACCATGTAGACTAAATTTCTGAATCTTTTAGGACCGGTATTTATGTCTGGAAGGACTAATGTTCTTTTAAGATAAGTGCTCAGTGACTCTTTATGACCCTATGGACGGACTGTAGCCCACCAGGCTCCCCTATCCATATGATTTTCCAGGCAAGAATACTGGGATGGGTTGTCATATCCTCCTCTACGGGACCTTCCCAACCCAGGGATAGAACCTGGGTCTCCTGCATTACAAGTGGATTCTTTCCCACTGAGCCACCGGGGAAGCCCTCTTTTAAGATAACGTCTTTCCAGTTTTTCTGAGATGTGAATGAAAGACGTTTCTTGTGGAACTGCAGCATTAATACCTTTTTTAAAAAATGGAAGTGTCATTGATTTACAGCGTTGCGTTGGTTTCAGGTGTACAGCAAAGTGATTCAGTAACACGTGTATGCTCTTTCAGATTCTTTTCCCTTACAGGTTGTTACAAGGTATTGAATATAGTTCCCTGTGCTGTACTGCAGGTCCCTGTTTATTTTATATATAGCACTATGTATGTATTAATCTCAAGCTCTTAATTCATTCCTCCCCCCAATAGTAATATTTTTAAATTTTTGACTGGAGGATAATTGCTTTACTATTTTTGTGTTGGTTTCTGCTGTACAACAATGTGAATCACCCATAAGTATAAAATGTGAAAATAACCTTATTTATTTTTTTTTCTTTTCTGATAATTAAGGTAAGAAATTCTCTTGGCTAAAAGAAAAAAAAAAAACAGACAATATAGGAAAATGTAAATAAGAAAATCAAATTAGGTGCAATTCCAACACTCAGGAATATCTGTTGTTATCAGCTGTTTGTATTTTGCTCACATTTACCACTAGGCCTGGGGTTGGCAGCCTTGGGGAACGATATCCTCCTTGCCCCTCATTTTGTCATTCTCCTCCCCTCCTCCCTCCTGCTATCAAATTATGACATTTCCTTCATTCTTTTAAGATTTACTTAGTTCCTGTTTCAGTGTCATTCTCTCCAGCGTTATTCAGTACCCACATAATGGAGCTTTACGATCATTTGGTCTCTTCCTTCCTTCACCAGACTTTGGCTGTTGTACTATCGTATCATACCTTTGACCAGTGGTTGTTACCCTGGGATAGTCTTTCCTCCCAGAGGACATTTGGTGAAGTTGGGAGATGTTTTTGGTTGCCTCACTGGAGGTGTTCCTGGCATCTAGGTGTCAAGGCTGTTCAGTTCAGTCCAGTCGCTCAGTCGTGTCCAACTCTTTGCAACCCCATGAACCGCAGCGCGCCAGGCCTCCCTGTCCATAGGTACTACTAGTCATCCTACGGTGGTCAAGACAGCCCCCAACAACCGTGGATGGCATCTGACCCCAGTGTCAGCAGTGGGGGGGTCAACATACCCTGCCCTTAAGACAGCCTCAGCACTGCACCATCCTGAAACAAGCATGATTCCCAGCAGAATCGCTTCCTAACCTAGATGCTATGTAATACTGAGGATTATTGGGTGACTTCCTGTGAGAATCAGATGCTGGTGTATAATTACAATGGAACCATCTTTCATCTTTTTGTATATAAACAGAATAATAGTTTAGTGCTTTTCAATATTAGTACCTTCTCTCTGGCAGAATACTTGACTGGGCTAATGTATTGTCTAGTGAACCAGATCAGCCACATGTAGGAAAGGCAGATCCCATATAGGAGATTCTTCCAAAGAAGCACTTTAAGTTTTTTAAGCCTACAATTTTATTTTTGATAACAAACTCTACCTTTAACAATACCGTATTTTATATGTCTGAGACCAAGGCTTCATTCCCTTTCCCTTATCTTCTGTGTTTTGACTCCTTTTGAGTGGATTAAAAGGTCTACAGATTTTTTTTTCTTTCTCTACAAAGGAAAAAACTACTTAGTCAGTTCAGTTGTGAGAAAGTAGTTTATTGTATTCTGTGGGCCCAGAAAGACCTACCAGAATGTCTCAGTGGTGCCCTTAATAACTGAGAAAAATGAAAGCGATGATAGTATCATATGCTGAAAGTGATATTGAGCCCAGAAATGCTGATACAGATTATAAATTTAAAATTCCACAGGAGAGTGTATTGGTGGCTTTGTTTAGCTGCAGGCATTTTAATTGTTGGGTTTAGGTCTTTTCTTTGGGCCTTTGTTAGAACTTGGTCCTCTTGAAAGGACTGATGAAAGCTTATCATTTTCTCACTAGGGGAAAAAAAATCATTCTGTGGCAACAGTTGCTGTGATCATAGATTTCTAGTTCTCACTGCTATTATGGGGACCCTGAACACCTCAATGCTGGCTTTGAATTTCTCATTCTAGAAAGTTAAACATAGTGG
Organism: Oryx dammah; assembly: GCF_014754425.2. NCBI lineage: Eukaryota > Metazoa > Chordata > Mammalia > Artiodactyla > Bovidae > Oryx > Oryx dammah. The sequence goes on along the minus strand of NW_024080603.1, from coordinate 7,244,095 downwards.
TACAGTTTCTATTCAAGTAGTTCTTAGAGGAGAAATTTGTACAGTCTATAGACGGGGTGGAGACGGGCATATGGGAAGATGGCAGCATGGGCCACAGACATGCTCCAGTCCTTGTGAACCCAGGTCTTCGCCCAGAAATGCAATGTCAGATGCAGCGAGGAAGGACAGTGAGTCAGCGGCACACGGTCTGCCAGCCTGGCTGCCCTACCATTTTCCTTCCTCTTGTGGGGTTGCTTCTGCTACATGATCACAGCTCGCACTGGGACTTCTCCATATTAACACAGTCAAGGTTAATTCTTTTGCTTTAACTGAGAAGTAGTTAGGAGGACCAGAAACAGAAGCCTCAGATCAGTCTTCACTGTAAAACCGCCACTGGAGACTGTGTAGATTTGCCCTGCTACTGCTAAGCTCTTCATTAAGTGGAGCCCTGGTTGTGGCTGATTTTTATTTCTTAGTGGACTAGCAGATAAATTGTCTGGTATCTTTGTGCTAACCATCCCACATTAGCTCTCCCTGTTCAGCCTTTCCCTGTCTGGTATCAGCTGGCAGATAAGAACTTCACAGTCTGGAAACTGGTAATATGGCGGGTCTGCTGAAGTTAGAGATTAGATCATTGGATGAAGCATGTGTGCCGAGATGAGTGTTGTCCTTTCTATTTATAGGAGAAGTCCCGATATCCAAGCGAAGGAAGAGCTATGGAAGCATATCCAGTGAGTACTGTTTTTAAAACTCTCGTGGTTTGAAGGCACTTATAAGGACACAGAGAGGCAGCCTAGGGCTGAAGCCTGTGAGGTGGTCTTCACTGCCGCCACTGTGTGGAGCCTGGCCCCCAGCGGTGGTGCCTCAGCAGGCAGCCCCACCATCTCTCCTGAGGCCAGCCAGCCCTGCCTGTAAATGAGCCTCAGAGAGGCCAACGCTGTGTAAAGAAATACCAAGGAAAAGACACCTGCTACAGGAGAGAGAAGCAGATCTTTCTAGGGAGGTAGGCGATGCTGGCGCGCCCTCTGTATCCCGAATAAAGACAAACTGCAAGAGGGTAGAAGAGCTACTGAAAAGGTTTTCCTCCCATTTCCCCCTTAAATACATACTGGTATTTTTCTTTTTTTAAGTTTTATTTATGTCCATGTTTTAGTTTTTGGCTGCAGCATGTGGAATCTTAGTTCCCTGACCAAGGATTGAACCCATACCCCCTTCATTAGAAGGCAGAGTCCCTTCCCAACACTGTCAAGGAAGTCCCAAATGGACACCAGTTTTCTTACTCTTCATTCCTGGCTTTATATCTCTATTAGTTTTATTAACACTGTGTCGTAAGACAAGATTCAGTTCAGCTCAGTCGCTCGGTCGTGTCTGACTCTTTCCTATTCCATGAACCGCAGCACGCCAGGCCTCCCTGTTCATCACCAACTCCTGGAGCTTACTCAGATTCATATCCATCGAGTCAGTGATGCCATCCAAACATCTCATTCTCTGTCGTCCCCTTCTCCTCCCACCTCCAATCTTTCCCAGCATTAGGGTCTTTTCCAGTGAGTCAGCTCTTTGCATCAGGTGACCAAAGTATTGGAGTTTCACCTTCAGCATCAGTCCTTCCAATGAACACCTAGGGCTGATTTCCTTTAGGTTGGACTGGTTGGACCTCCTTGCAGTCCAAGGGGCTCTCCAGTCTTCTCCAACACCACAGTTAAAAAGCATCAATTCTTTGGCGCTCAGCTTTCTTTAGAAAAGAAAGGTTTTCTTTTTCTTAAAGAAAGCTGAGACAAGATTAGAAAGGTGAAAACTTACCTGCCAATTGTAAATGGTGTTCGTATTTATGTCAAAACTTTCATTCTCTTGCTCATTCCCTTCTAGAAAGGAGCTTGTGGATCCATCTGGACTGTCAGAAGAACAATTAAAAGAGATTCCATACACTAAAATAGAGTATGTCTTTGAAAATCTTTCTTAAAAAGTTTTATTAATATTTGTAAATGAGTAATCCATTCTTACTCTTCAGAGGTGTTCCTTTCAGTGCTTTGTCTTAACATTTTAACTAAAAGTAAAAATAACTATAGAGGAAGGATTAGAAAAGGGTGTATTATAATTAATTACTGTCATTCTGTACTCAGGTCACTCTCTGTCCTATAGACTGTAAAGGGGTATGGAGATTTTCAACTTCGCTCAGGGCTGGTATCCCTAAGCAAGCATTATTCAAGGGTCAACTGTATGATAAAGTTTTATTTGCATGTTATGATGGAGGTAGTTTTCTTTTGTTAACTTGTGAAATGAAAGCCATTTAGGCTTTCCAAGCTCAGAGAGATCAAGTTTTTAAAACTCTCAGTTATATTCCTTCACAGTTACAATATTAAAGAAAACCCCAGCTCGGTCCCATTCTGACTTCGGGTGTGTTTGTGTCCGTGGTTTGTCTTTGCTTGTTCAGGACTCAAGGTGACCCAGTCCGCATCCGGCATTCTCATTCACCGAGAAGCCACCGCCAGCATCGCAGGTCCCAGTGCTCAGATGGAGAGCGGTCCGTCCTCTCAGAAGTGAAGTAAGTGGGCAGGCGTGAGTACGCCATCACCTTCACAGCTCCAGGGAGCAGAGCACAGGAGAACTGTCTGCAGTGATAGAAATGTTCTGTATCTGTGGACATGGAGTATTTGGAATGTGGCTCATATGACCTAGAAACTAGAAACCTAATATTTGTAATTTTAATTAATTTAAACTTAAGCAGCAATGTGTGGCTGGTGGCAACCATATTGGATAGCACAGACGTAGACTATAATTACACTGAATTATGGCCTTCCAAGGGCTTCCCAGCTGGCTCTAGTGGTAAAACAAACAAACAAACAGACTCAACCTGCCTGCCAATGCAGGGGATATAAGAAACACAGGTTTGATCCCTGGGTCGGGAAGATTCCCTGGAGGAGGGCATGGGAACCCACTCCAGCATTCTTGCCTGGAGAACCCCATGGACAGCGGAGCCTGGCGGGCTACAGTCCATAGGGTCGCAAAAAAGTCGGACATGAATGAAGTGACTTAGCACGCATGCATTGCCTTTCCAAGGTATGCACTGAAGCTTTTAGAAGACAGAAAAAATGCAAGCTATTCTATTTTGAATAATAAATGCATCCATATTAGAGAGAAACTGGCATAACAGTTTCTTTTTGAATCGATGGCATTTTATCTTTTCTTTTACTATAGCAAATATTATGTGTTACAGTAGTTTGTTTCTTTGTGTTCTTTAGTGTTTCTTTTGAGAAAAGTAGCCATATTTCAGCTTAACACAATAAGTGCTATATTTTAAATGAATGTGTCAACAAAGTAATTGTGCATCCATTTATGAAAGTACTGTCTGTGTGTTAGTCACTCAGTCATGTCTGACTCTTTATGATATCATGGTCTGCAGCCTGTCAGGCTCCTCTGTCCATGGAATTGTCCAGGCAAGAATAATGGAGTGTGTTGTCATTTCCTCCTCCAGGGGATCTTCCCAACCCAGGGATTGAATCTGGGTCTCCTGCACTGCAAGCAGATTCTTTATCACTGAGCCACCGGGGAGCCCCATGGAAATTCATGTACTTGATATTGCAGGGTAGGAATGTTAACCATTAAACTCAGAATTAAGGCTTAAAACTAAAATAAACATTAATAAATTGGAGATAGACTAGCCCATCAGAGAGAGATATAGGTTAGGTTTTTGTTTTTTTTTTTTAATTTTTTGTTTGCTTGTAAAATATAGAACATTGCTGTCCATAGCTCCACAGCTGTTATTTTTTTTTAATGAAAAAGAATACATGGCCAATAAGTATTTCTTTAGGAACAAACCAAAAAGCCATTTATACACATATCACAGTACTTAAAATTTATTCTTGGTTTTTCTATTTATTTGCTGTGATTTGAGGTAAGTTACTTAACCCATTGAACTTAATTCAAAAACATTTATTAAATGCCTCACTGTGTAAAGCACTGTAGTAGTAACTATAAGGAATGCAAGATATGTAAAACCTGTTTATTTTGCTATAGCCTTTTTCCAACTCAAATTGTGCTTCTACATACTGTCTCAGTCATTAATTCTAAAACTCACTCTCTGCAGTTCAAAAACCGACCTTGTACCTCCACTTCCTGTGACCCGTTCTTCAGATGCTCAGGGTTCTGGTGGTTCCACAGTTCATCAGGTAGGAAATAATCAGGTTTTAAGTGGGTATTGTATTGATGACGAGGTTCCATGTTTAAAAAAAATAGCATGTATAAAACGTGGAAGGAGAAGGAAGGAAGGGTGTGTGGTCAAGACAAGGCACAACCTGGAAAGTTCGAAGTGACAGCTAGAGGTAGTGTAAACTCTAAAGTGAGAATTGGGGCAAAGCCAATGAAAACAAAGATTGTTAAGATCTTTTTTTTTTTTCAGTCAGAGAAATAAGGATAAGGGGACCCATGTTCTGTTGTTAACTGATAGCAGGCAGAATTACTGAAGTTCCGTTTTATTCCCATTTTATTTCTGTCTTCTCAGTCAAAGAGAGTTACACTTGTTCTGGAGATGTATTAAAAATGTGGTCAAAGAGGAATTCAAGGACATTGCAAAGCATCTAGCTTCCTTAACAAAATCAGTTTAACACTCAGCTGAATTAGATAGCTATACCAGAGGAATGCTGTAGCAAACAAAGTGTTTGACATCATCTCTCACTGTATATTTAACAAGATAGAAAAAAATGGAGGCTATATAAGCTTACTGGATAGATTTGTATCTGTGATGTTTATAATGGATCAGTATCAGCTTGTTGTTCGCAGTGGATTGTTTGGATCATGGATCCCTTTGACAGGCAATTATAACTACTACCTTTTTCCCATAAAAATGTGTGTAAGCGTGTATTTCAAGCACATAAGCATATGATTCAGGAAGTTCATGGACAACCTAAGAACCCTGACTTCAGCGTATCTATCATTCACTGTGCTTAACTTGATTCATTTTTGTTGATGACTTGAGCAAGGACTAGTTTTCTGTTGATGCTGACGAAGCTGTTAAAGTGTTGCATTCAAATATGCCAGCAAATTTGGAAAACTCAGCAGTGGTCACAGGACTGGAAAAGGTCAGTTTTCATTCCACCTCCAAAGAAAGGCAATGCCAAAGAATGTTCAAACTATTGCACAGTTGCACTCATCTCACACACAAGCAAAGTAATGCTCAAAATTATCCAGACCAGACTTCAACAGTATGTGAACCGTGAACTTCCAGATGTTCAAGCTGAATTTAGAAAATGCAGAGGAACCAGAGATCAAATTGCCAACATTTGCTGGATCATCGAAAATGCAAGAGAGTTCCAGAAAAACATCTACTTCTGCTTTATTTTCTATGCCAAAGTCTTTGACCAGACCACCTGACCTGCCTCCTAAAAATCTGTTGTCAAGAAGCCAACAGTTAGAACTGGACATGGAACAAGACTGGTTCCAAATAGGGAAAGGAGTACGTCAAGGCTGTATATTGTCACCCTGCTTATTTAACTTATATGCAGAGTACATCATGAGAAACGCTGGGCTGGAGGATGCACAAGCTGGAATCAAGATTGCCAGGAGAAATATCAATAACCTCAGGTATGTAGATAACACCACCCTTATGGCAGAAAGCAGAGAAGAACTAAAGAGCCTCTTGATGAAAGTGAGAGTGAAAAAGTTGGCTTAAAACTCCACATTCAGAAAACTAAGATCATGGCATCTGGTCCCATCACTTCATGGCAAATAGATGGGGAAGCAATGGAAACAGTGAGAGACTTTATTTTCTGGGCTCCAAAATCACTGCAGATGGTGACTGCAGTCATGAAATTAAAAGACACTTGCTCCTTGGAAGAAAAGCTATGACCAACCTAGACAGCATGTTAAAAAGCAGAGACATTACTTTGCCAGTAAAGGTCTGTCTAGTCAAAGGTATGGTTTTTCCAGTAGTCATATATGGATGTGGGAGTTGGACTATAAAGAAAGCTGAGTGCCGAAGAATTGATGCTTTTGAACCGTGGTGTTGGAGTGGGAAAGATTGAAGGCAGGAGGAGAAGGGGACAACAGAGGATGAGATGGTTGGGTGGCATCACCAACTCGATGAACATGAGTTTGGGTAAACTCCGGGAGTTGGTGATGGACAGGATGGCCTGGCGTACTGCAGTCCATGGGGTCACAAAGAGTCGGAGATGACTGAGTGATTGAATTGAACTGAACTGAACTGAGCAAGGACAGTAAAAGCCTGTGCCAATTTAGGTTAGGTTCCCTAGGAAGAGATTCTGTGATGGAGGTGTGCATTCGGGAAGTTTATTGGAAAGTGCTTTTAGGATTAATACTTGCTGGGGTATAAATGATAGGCAAGAGTTGAACTGAGTGGTACAAGCCCCAGTAAAGGCATAAGATGGTCCCTTGGGGAGTTCTGGAGCCAAGATGGCTCTTCTGATTCCTCCCACCTGGAGTTGAGGGGCTGAACCTTAAACACTCACCATGTAGCAAGTGACTGGATAAAGGGTGCCCTGGGAGGGGGTCCTGACCGTGGATGAGGTGGCCTCCTCAGCCCAGGTGGGGCTCAGTTTTGAGCTGTATGGCAGCTGTCTCTTCAAGCTGCTGGGGAATGACTGCCTCAGTCTGGAATAGAGAGCTGCGTGGTTAACCACAGCTTCCACTAAAATCTGCATAATTTTTGATTAATCTGGGAGAGCTAATAGGTTGTCCAAACAATTTAAGTCAATAGCAATTAAAAAAATTACATTCATGACTAGTAGTTTAGACTTCACCTTCAGACAGGACCTGCACTGCTATCTCTTTGTCTCTCTCCACACACCAGTTGTGTGGCTTTGAATGTTGTTAAACTTCTAAACTAAATTTCTTTGGAATGTGGACAATAACTACTTCTTGAGGTTGCTAGGAGGATTAATAAGCACTATTATTTTTTCAGAGCTCTTTTTTTTTTGGTCTTAAATTTAAGTTGGCTTCAATACAAATGAGAATTTCATTGTATTTCTGCTTTGCCAACTAGACTGTCTAAGTCACTCAGTCGTGTCTGACTCTTTGCAACCCCATGGCCTATACAGTCCATGGAATTCTCCAGGCCGGAATACTGGAGTGGGTAGCCTTTTCCTTCTCCAGGGGATCTTCCCAACCCAAGGGTCAAACCTGGGTCTTCCACATTGCAGGCAGATTTTTTACCAGCTGAGCCACAAGGAAAGCCCTAGAATACTGAAATGGATAACCTATCCCTTCTCCAGGGGATCTTCCTGACCCAGGAATTGAACCGGGGTCTCCTGCATTGCAGGCGGATTCTTCACCAACTGAGCTATAAGGGAAGCCCCCAATCACCACTTAGGAATCTCAAAAAACTTACAGGAAGTGTTGAAAGAATAGCTATCACTTTGCTGCACACGGGAACAACTCACATGCATCTTCTGATCAATGGCACTGAATTTACGGTTGTCTCTGGGACACCTTTGATACTGAATTCAATAAGTATCTAGGGAGCACATCTAAGGAATGACAAGGCACTCACTGGAGCAGTCAGCAAACTACAGCCCATAGGATACATTTAGTTTGCAGCTGGCAATGGCACCCCAGTCCAGTACTCTTGCCTGGAAAATCGCATGGATGGAGGAGCCCGGTAGGCTGCAGTCCATGGGGTCGCTAAGAGTTGGGCACGACTGAGCGACTTCACTTTCACTTTTCACTTTCATGCACTGGAGAAGGAAATGGCAACCCACTCCAGTGTTCTTGCCTGGAGAATCTCAGGGACGGGGGAGCCTGGTGGGCTGCCGTCTCTGGAGTCGCACAGAGTTGGACATCACTGAAGCGACTTAGCAGCAGCAGCTGCTTCTGTACAGTCCAGGAGCTAATTGCTTTTGTTTTTAAAGGGTTGCTTGCAGGGAGGGAAAAACAGTATGCACTAGAGACAGGCAGAGTCTATGACCTCGCCCTTGATAGAAGATGGTGATTGTTGGCCTTGACACATAACAGTAAACAGGTGAAACAAAACCAAAAACTAGGTAAGCATTGTGAAGAAACAAAGGTCTGAGTTAGAAAATAGACAGGTGACTTCACTTTAGATAGATATGGCAAAGGCCATCTCAGAAAGTAACCTGGAAAATTGAAACTCGCAGGTGAGAAGGAGCCAACCATGTGAGTACTCGTGGAAGGCTGATGGAAGCAGAAGGAAGAGCATGGTAAAAAAAAATGCTGAGGCTGCGAAGGGCCTGGGTGTTTGAGGTCTGAGCACAGTGAAGGGAAGGAGGGCAGATAATGCAGAGCCTTAGACGCCGTGGGAAAAGAGTGTGTTTGGATTTCATTCTGTATTATTCTTTGTGCCAAAAGGAAACTGCTGATCTGGTTGCCATGTGGAAGAAGGATGTAAGTCACATGGGGAGGTGGGAAAGTTGCATTTCCTAAGTTCCACGATGATGCCAGAGTTCTGCCAGTGGCCTGGCCTGCCTACATCTCATCTCACTTTTTTATGCAGAAGGCTGGTTAAAGTGGGATGAATTTGGGACTTTGATTCATTTCCCTTAAGGTTTGTAGGCAGAAGAGAGAGGTTCAACGCCTAACAACCTTAAACGGTAGTGATTCTTCTGCTGTCTTAACGCTGTATTCCCTCCCCTGACTCTCATGCTCTGGTGTCCTCCTCCTACCCCTCTGGTTATTTAAAAATCTTCTAGCCCAAACAGGCGTTTGACTCCAAAATTAGCTTGATTTGTACTCCCTATGCTCAGCAAAATTGTTCCATCAGTGCTTCTTTGAATATGAGTAAAATTAAGCCAGTCCCACAACAGATAAAAGACAACATTTTTAGAGGGTGGCTTCAGTCCAGAGGAACCCCAGAATAATAGAATTCTGAAGTGTAGCTCATTATGTGTGGGGAGGTACTTTTGGGGAAGTAAATATGCTTGTTTTGCGCAGGTCAAGGGCTTCCCTGCTGGCTCAGAGGGTAAAGCGTGTGCCCGGAATGCGGGAGACCTGGGTTCGATCCCTGGGTTGGGAAGATCCCCTGGAGAAGGAAATGGCAACCCACTCCAGTATGCTTGCCTGGAGAATCCCATGGAGTACCAGAGAAGCCTGGTAGTCTACAGTCCATGGGGTCGCGAAGAGTCGGACACGACTGAGCAACTTCACTCACTCACTGACAGGTTAGGCCATCTGTAAAGAAGGCACGAGTAGGCAGACTTGTTAGGCAGGGGGCGCTGTGGCCTCCGCCGCGGCTGTGGGAGGCGCACACGAGCCTCGGGCCGCAGCCCTGGGTGTGGCACTCAGGCCCCGGGTCCTCACCCCCGCTTCTCTGTGAGGGGCTCCCCATCCCAGCCGCCAGGGAGCTCCAACCCTCAGGGATGAGGACACCCAGGGCATTGTGTTGGAGGGCTTTCTTCAGTGACTACTGAAAGTATAATCAGGGAAGATTAAAACTTATCCCAAACTCCCCTTTCTCTTCATCTCTCTGCCCCTCCTCTGAAGAGAGCCTGAGAGGCTGGGTTAGCCTCTCAGTAGAAATGACACTTAATTGGGGAAATGGATCGAGATTTATTACTAACTTTCTTAAACAAAATTTGTTATGCACATATAACTTTTTAAGATTTAAACACATTTATCATAATTATTTAAATAAAGGGAATATTTGTACAGCCTGGTATCACACACTTTTCCTAAATATAACTTGATGTCTTAGTTATTTCTAATGTGTTAATAAAATTTACTTGGCTGTAGTTTCTTCTCTGAATCTTACTCTTTTTTCAAATATTGTTTTCCAGAGAAGAAACGGGTCTAAAGATAGCCTGATTGAAGAAAAATCTCAGACATCTACAAGCAATATGGCTGGAAAGCACACAGCAAAAACAATAAAAACCATCCAAGCTTCACGCCTCAAGATAGAGACTTAATCCCAGTGGGCTTGGGATGGGGGTGGGAAGGGTATGTGTGCCACCTTTACTTTGAAACTGTGAATTATAATTATTGAAATATCTTGGACCTGCAGAAGTGTTTCTTCAGAAGAAAATAATGGAGTCTATTGCATCTTTTAAAGGTTTAATTACAGTATATTTGTGCCTAAGGGCCTTTTTATTTGGTAACTGGAAAGATGGTAGTCTTTTCATTTGATGCCATGTTTACCTTCCTGGAAACTCCCAAGTATCTTGTCTGCCACCATCAAGACCAGAGGCATCAGATCAAAGTTCTGGAAGCCTGGACTGTGGCCAGGTAGCTATGCAGCAGTGCACTAAGGGGAATGAAAAGATTCTTCCCTCCTCTAGGTGGATCTCTGCCTGTGTACAAATGCGTGCCTGAGGGATCACTTTCACACTGCAGATATTTTTATTCACATTAATGTTCTTTGTAATACTGTATTTTGTGGCATTAAGTTTTATTGGCTATTTGCAAATGTTAAAAAAAAAAGTGCTGCTTTTAATTTCTAGTGTCCTTGTCTGGTGCTGTCAGAAGTTATGTGCGGATTTCGCTTGACCTCAGCTTATAAATTCATGACCTTCAACCTGAAAGGTCTGCCTGGCTAACTCTTCCAAAACACTATTTCAGACCTTTCCTCCTGGCAGATGACTGCAGTCTACAGGGAAGACATACTCCTACAGGATCTTTCATCTTCCCCTGATACAAAAGACAAACTTCATCATGGCTGCCATCAACCCATGTCCTTCCTTTTCTCCTGTCACTCTACCTATGCTCTGGAGCCCAGCTCCCTCAGCCTTCTCATCCCTGCTGCCTCGTGTATTCAACCTCTTCCTGTCAGCTAGTAGACAGCCAGATCTCACCAGACCGTTCTCCAGTTACCAGTGTGCTCAACTAATCTCCTAATGTGCTATCTCAAACCATCTCAAATATGGATTCTTTCCCACTGTTCCACTAAAGCAGACCTCAGACATGACTTTCATGTCACCAGATCTGAAGGTTAACTTTCAAGCTATCCTGTAATATTTTTACTTTAATGCATTTCCCACTGCTCCTGCCATTCTGTCCTTTCTGGCTCCCCCTATTCTACATCATCAGTAATTGAGTCTCTAAAATCTAGACCCTCATGGACCACTTATTCCTGTGGCCAAGTTTTATTCACATAGCTTAGACTACAGACTTCCCTCGTGGCTCAGTCTGCCTACAATGCGGGAGACCCAAGTTTGATTCCTGGGTTGGGAAGATCTGCTGGAGAAGGGAAAGGCTACTCACTCCAATACTCTGGCCTGGAGAATTTCATGAACTGTACAGGCCATGGGTCACAAAGAGTTGGACACGAGTGAGCGACTTTCACTTTCTTTCAGACTACAGACCAGTGTAGTATCAAGGAGTCACTTAGATTTCTAAGGCAATTCAAATAGACTAGCTCAAAAAGCTGCTCCCCCAGCTTATCTGTGAATGTACCAGACAATGTACCTAGCAATCATTATGGACATATCCTTCATTACTAACTCCTGGCTGCTATAGTTTTAACTCTCTCTCTCCCCTAACTTTACCACCACCCTTGTCCAAGATGGTCAACTCTGGCATAGACAGAATATGGCATACAGTAGTAGCCTCCAGTTGGCCCACAGCACTGCTTTTCTTGCAAATAAACATTTCCATCATGGCTTTCCCTTGCTTTAAACAGAGCCTTACGTGATCTGCCCCCTTTTGATCTTTCAGTGAAAGAATGCTATGTTCTAGCGGTTAAATCATAACACACAAACCTCCAAGAAGCACATTATTTTATTTACAGTCCCACTGTTTTATATGTACATTTATGGGCTGTCCAAAAGCACTTTTTTCTTTAAGCAATCCTGGAAATTTTAAATACTCTAAGCAGCTCCTGAAGATCAAGTTGTCAAATTCACACCAAGGACAGTCTAAAAGAAAAAATAAGGCACTCAATTTGACAAGTGAACATTTACTTCAAGACTTATAAACTCAGTACATGCTTCTTTCCTGGATTAAGTCATGCACTTCTGGACTTCATACATCAACATAAAACATGCTTGAGATCTGGCCAAGTGGTTTTTAAAATTTTAGCTACTATGCATAAAATCATGCGAAGATTTCATGATAAATGGGATGAGGGTATCCCATTTGCAGTTAACAATCTGTTTACAGCAGCACTTATTAATGAACTATTAACAATTATAAACTAATACCCACCAGAGAAGGGCCCCCGATCTAGGAAGATAAAATTCACATTACTGTTAACTGCTGTTATCAATAATTAAAAACTATCACCCTACCTTAGGTCATCTTCACGCTTCCAGATAGTTAAGTATTCAGTTGGCAGCAGTCTATGCTTCCAGCGTCCATCTTTCACCTGAACAAAAATTAAAACCGGTTAAGAGAAAGGTACACTTAACTTTGCAGAATCAAAACTACATGTGTAAATAATATGAGTGTATGTTACTTACGCAGCTCCTACACCAAAGACATCAAATGCAAAGGCAGGAAAAAAAGCTGCGAAAGTGTTTTGTGTACGCCTTTTTTGACACCACATCCACTAGTTTCCAAAAGTGAATGGGCAACACAAAGGCGGTAAGAAACCCGCGTGAGGAATGCTGCGTGGCGCCGAGGTGCTAACCCTCTGACAACGGGCCGGGATTCACTGTTCTGAGGGCAACTAAACCCAGTTCTACGTTTTCTTCTACGACTCAGAATCCAACTGGGTAAGGAACGCTTACTCTATTAGACGGCTAAAATATTAAAATCTCGAGGCAACTGATCCTTTCCGTAAGAACATGAAAACTCACCTGCAAGGACGGTGACGCTCATTTCCGCCAAATTCCGCGCCGTGACATAGTTATCAAGATCTACACCTGAAACGGCACTCTCGCCTTGACCCGATTTCACACCGCATGGTCGGCATACGTGCAGTTACACGGTGAAGCCTTTCCCTTGCACACGCACAAAAGCCCCTCATTAGAAATTCCCTGACACGCAGTCGATGATCTCAAAAGCCCCCACCTCCATCGCCCCGTCTCCTGGCGTGGAAAAGCAGACTCGGGGCCGCTTGGAGCCTCCTGAGGTCTCAACGACAATGTGCCGGAGGCCAAAGCAGGCCGCTGCCCTCCACGCGTTCAGGTGCCGGGAGCATCTTGCCCGGCCCGGTTGCGGCAGCAGCCTCCCAAGACTCAGGGAGGCCGCAGAGCCCAGCCCGGCGCCCGGGCCCTCAGAGGGCCGGCTGCGGGACGACCCGAGCCATCCGAACCTCTAGCAAGGGAACATGCCCACCGCGAGCCGAGGCCAAAAAGGACGCGCCGCCTTCCCACAATGCTTTTCTACGACTGGAACGACCCACTGCTAGAGGGGTGCGGGGAGGACGGACTGCACCATCGAGATCCGCGCCCTCGCCAGACGCCGCCGTGTGGCCGGAGGGCGAATTGCCCCGTGATTGGCAGAGGGGCGGGGCGGCACGGGCAGAGTTGTGAGGGGCGCGGCTTCTCACCCCGGGCGCCCGCCGGTGCAGCCCAGCGAGCGGCTCTTTCTGCGGGAGGGCAGTTCTTTCCCAGTGTGGATACTCAACCACCCCTCCTCCCAGTGTCAAGAGCACACGGTCAGCGCTGAGCCGCGGGTGTAGTCCAGAGGACCGGAGACCTCGTGTTCTGAGGAGGAGAGACAGAGCTCACCGTCTCCAGCTGAGGAAGAGTAAGGTCATTAATTCCAGAAATATTTATTGCATACATACTCTGCTTCATGCTCTATTCTAAATGCCTGAGAACCAGGTGTGAATGAGACAGAATTCCTGTCTTACAGTCTGTTTCTCTGAGAAAGACACGAAACAGGTAACGTGCACCCCGTAAGTTCCTCAGTGTTAAGTGCCAAGACGGAAACAAAGGAGCCGCGCGGTCCGGTAGGAATCGAGTGCGAACCACGAATGTCTTAAAGCTTAGAAATTCACGTTAAAAGGAACAAGTTAGGAGAAGGAAATGGCAACCCCCTCCAGTACTCTTGCCTGGAGAATCCCAGGGACAGAGGAGCCTGGTGGGCTGCCGTCTACAGGGTCGCACAGAGTCGGACACGACTGATGCGACTTAGCATGCGTGCATGCATGCATTGGAGAAGGAAATGGCAACCCACTCCAGTATTCTTGCCTGGAGAATCCCAGGGACAGCGGAGCCTGGTGGGCTGCCGTCTGCAGGGTCGCACACAGTCGGACACGACTGATGCGACTTAGCAGCAGCAGCATAGAACTGAGGGGCTGGGAACGGATGGCTAGGGAGGTGACAGCTTAAAGATATGGGGTTTCTTTTTAAGATGAAAATGTTCTAAATGGTGATGGTTGCATATATCTGTGAATATGTCTAAAAACCATTGAATCACATACTTTAAATGGGTGCATTGTATGATGTCAATTATATCTCAATAAAACCTTTTTTTAAGTTAAAAAGGAACAAGTTAAATTCAGAGTTGCAACCTGTGCTAAGTATTATCATTTAAACATGTAGTTACTATACAATTATTAACGATATACATTGCATTCTTTTATTCCTATGAAGTCTTCGAAATCCAGTGTATTTATTTCTAGTACATTTCAATTCAGACAAGTCACGTTTCTGGTGCTCAGAAGCAGGCCCTGGTCAGCGTGGCTAGAGCCGCGGGAGGAGTGCAGGCTGACATCAGATGCAGCGGAAGAGACAGGCAGGAACAAATCATACAGGGCTTTTATCTGTGGTAAGGGGTTGGGATTTTATGCTGAAATTTTAAAATTGATTTTTAGCACTGAAAGAAAGTAGAGGTGGTTCATTGGTTTCTTGCTGATGGCCGTAACATGGGAGGGATGGAGACTGTAGCAATTTGGACTGTGTGGTTTCCTTGCACCTCCGGGTCCTAGTAGAGAAGCACCAGAGACTTCAGCCCAGCACCTTTCTTTGTTTCTTTGAAGCTTATTGCAGGAAGAAAGAGAGAGTGGAGGGAGCGAAGGAAGGAAGGAATGAAAGGGAAAGAGGAAAGAGAGAAGTGAGGAAAGAAAAAAGAAACAGAAAGAGGAAAGAGAAGAAGGAAAGGAAGGAAGAAGAAAAGAAATGCATAATTTAATGCCTGTAGTCCAGTGGTCATCCCACAAGGACTAGCCTGAATGATAACATCACCATTGGGATAACAGGGGCAGGGACCATACGGAAGTAAATGTGTAATGACCATGAAAAGGTAAATAAATCTAAGACCTTCATTAGGAAGTCTCTGGAATATCTGAGGAGAGAAAGGTTGGAGAAGGAGAAGGTCTCCTCAAAGAGTGTTATTTGAAGACTCTAAAGGGTACAGTTTGGGGATTACGGTAACTTTCAATCTTGCCTTCTTGCTCGGGAAAGTCAGTGAGAGGATATTTCTTTTGGCTGGAGGAGCCAGCTGATCCAGGTTCTTGTCCAGCTCTGACTTTTGGCTTCCCTGGTGGGCAGACGTTGAAGAGTCTACCTGCAGTAGAGGGAGACCCAGGTTCAATCCCTGAGTCAGGAAGATTCCCCTGGAGGAAGAAATGGGAACCCACTCCAGTATTCTTGCCTGGAAAATCCCATGGATGGAGGAGTCTGGCGGGCTACAGTCCTTGGGGTTGCAAAGAGTCAGACACAACTAAGCGACCTGACTTTCTTTCTTCCTTTGACTTTGGTGCTTTTGGGTAAATGACACCTCTCTAAGCCCAGGGTTCTGTTTTATAGGATAATACCTTTACTTGTGTACCGCATGTGTGCACGTGTGCCTGCTCCATTGCTCAGTCCTGTCCGATTCTTTGTGATCCTGTGGACTGTAGCTCACCAGGCTCCTCTGTCTATGAAATTGTCCATGCAAGAACTCTGGAGCGGGTTGCCATTTCCTCCTCAAGGGGATCTTCCTGACTCAGGGATTGAACCCACATCTCTTCTGTCTCCTGCAGTGGCAGGCAGACTCCTGACCACTGCACCACCTGGGAAGCCCACGTGCCACGTTGTTGTTGTTTAGTCGTAAGTCGTGTCCGACTCTGCAGCCCATGGGCTGCAGCACGCCAGGCATCCCTGTCCTTCACTGTGTCCCAGAGTTTGCTATGGACCACGTAGATTAAAGATTTAAGCAAGGTTAGTTGAATCAGTTAACGCTGTACAGTACATAGTGACACCCAATTAATGACTCTGATGAGCTATACTCTCCTTGTTTACTGCCATCCCAAGTATGGAAACTTCTTGGGTTGACGTCTTAAGGAAGGGGGGTACTATGCTGCTATTTTTCTTTTAATGTCTTGACATTTTCTTCCCACCTCATTCTTTCTCATCCGCCCCTTGTAAATCATCCCTAAATTGGATAGTTCAAGAATAGAAGGCATTTGTTTCAATTACTGGATTAATGTTAGTGTCAGGAAATTAATTCTAAATTCTTCATCTTTTCGACCTCACATAGCCTAGGAACGAAAGCTTGATAATTCAGCCAACACAAGCAGAAAGGACGTGAGAAAAAGATAGGGGGTATTTCCTATGCTGTTGGAGTGGAGGCATTATGGAAAGATGTACAAGCTACCTACAGTGTTAATGCAAGCGTGGAACAAACTCAGTTTCCTTGTTCTGATTGGTAGGCAGAATAATGGTCCCTCAAACATGTCCACATCCTAATTCCCAGAGCCCATGAATATGTTCCATTATGTAGTAAAAAGGGGGCTTTGCAGATGTGATTAATATGAGGGATTGTGCAATGAGGAGATAAAAAACGCAGAGAAAAAAAGTCAGAGAGATGTGGCAGAAGAGAAGGCAGGAGAAGGACTCAACCTTCCGTTGCTAGCTTGGAAGATGGAGGAGGAAGATCTTTGGATGGCCAGCATCTAGAATCTGGGAATAGCCCTCATCTGACAGCCAGCCAGCAACATGGACTTCCTGTCTACAGCTGTGTGCACCAAATCTGCCAGCCACCCGCGTGCACATGAAAGCAGATTCTCCCCTGGAGTCTCCAGAAAAGAACACAGCCGTGCTGATGCCTTGATTTTAGTCCACTGAAACTCATGCCAGACTTCCTACCTACAGAGCTGTGATAATAACTTTGTGTTGTTTGAAGCTGCTAAATTTGTGTTAATTTGTTATGGTGGCGAGAGAAAACTAATAAACCCTGTAAGGGTGGAGAGGGAGAAGTGGGCTGTTTTCTTCCCCTGCTCCTCATCCTGCTTCAGTTTTCTCATCAGGAACACAGTAAAATTTTGCAGATAAGCTATGCACATTTCATTGTGAAGTGCTTAGTCCATAGGATTGACATTTTCTTTATGTTGGGAGTTAGGGATCTGATATAAAATCCCATAGATATTAAATAATTTGAATACTCAATTTAAAATCATTTGTGAGTTTCTTGGATTTTCTCTTTAAACAATCATATTATCTATGGAAGTGTTTTTCCTTTCTACTTATACTTCGTGTGTGTGTGTGTGTGCATGCCCAGACTGGGACATGTAGGGTATTGTTGAATAGAATGATAATAGACATCCTTGTCTTGTTCTCAGCTTTAAAGGAATGCTCGTAAAGTTTCAACATGTATGTACGACATGTATGACATTTTAATGCATTTTATCGTTTATTGGGTTAGAGAAGTGTCCTATTTTTAGTTTGCTAATAGTTATTTTTAATATACCATAAGTAGATATTGAATTTTATTATTTTCTGCAAGGTTTTTTTCTTATAATGTGTTAATGAGGTGAATTGCATGAATACATTTGCTAATGTTGAACCAGCCTTACATTTCTGGGAGAAACCAAACTTGGAATTTCAAAAACTGTTCTGTTTGGAATTACTGCATTTATATGTATGAACAAGAGGGCATTGTGTTTATCTTTCTCATACCGTCTTTGATGGTTTTTTTTATCTATGTGTTTAGACACCTGTGTATTTATTTTTGGCCGCGCTGGGTTTCACTGCTGTGCGCGGGGGTTTCTCTAGTAGCAACAAGCATGGGCTGCCCTGCAGCTGTGGTGCTCAGGCTCCTTACTGCGGTGGCTTCTGCTGCAGAGCAGACTCTAGGTTTACAGGCTTCAGTAGCTGTGGCGCGGGGGTTTAGTTGCTCTGTGTCATGTGGGATCTTCCCAGACCAGAGGCTGAACTGATGTTTCCTGCAGTGCAAGGCAGATTCTTAACCACTGGACCACCAGGAAAGCCCCTCTTTGATAGTTTTGGCTAGAATTATATAGATAGTTTGGGGCTTCCCTGGCGGCTTAGACAGTAAAGCGTCTGCCTGCAATGTGAGAGACCCAGGTTCCATCCCTGGGTCGGGAGGATCCCCTGGAGGAGGGAATGGCAACCCACTGCAGTACTCTTGCCTGGGAAGTTCCATGGACTGAGGAGCCTGGTGGGCCACAGTCCACGGGGTCACACAGAGTCGGACATGACTGAGCGACTTGGCTCACTCACACAGACAGTGCTTCTTGCCGTTGTGCTCGGTTGCTCAGCCACGTCCGACTCTTCCCAGGCCCACGGGCTATAGCCCACCAGTCTCCTTTGTCCATGGAATTTCCCAGGCGAGACTGCTGGGGCAGGTTGCCCTTTCCTACTCCAGGGGATTTTCCCAAGCCAGGGATCGAATCCTTGACTCTGGCATTGGCTGGTGGATTCTTTACCATTGCTCTAGCTGGGAAGCTCCTAGATATCTACTTAATATTAGTAACTTGTCTCTGAACAAATTACAGATATTCTATGCAAAGACATTTACTGGGAGCCTATATCCTTCGTTTTAAATGGTAAAATTATAATGAGTTAGTCCTTAACCCAAACTAGTTTCATAAAATATAACTAAAATATATTAAACAAAGCTCTATTAAATAAAAAACTGTAACAATAGGCTGTGACACCCATAGCTTTCCTTCCTGATCACCAAACCATATAGTTATGAACAAATAGTTGCTTTGTCAGCAGTAACATAATCTCTTTCATCGTTACTGCTTTTCTGCTTGGTTTGCTTCTTTCTCCATTAATCTTTAACATTTCCTCAGCTTTTTTGGTTCTCAGAATACAAAACTGGGGTGGGGGGGAAGCAATATGAAATATGGAAGGCAGTATGGAAATGTGGCAGAAAGTGACTCACACTGAAGATGGTGTAGTACGTTAGTGCTTCTTCCATCACCAGTGGTGTCTATATGGAATACCCCTTTCATTGAAATTCAGTATGCTTTGTGATTTGCTGACAGATGAAGCTGGGAACATTTTTTCCAGCTGCGTTTGTAAATGCAGCTCAGGGCATTCCCTATACCTTTGTTGTTATTGGTAAAAATGTGTTTTGGGTCCTAAATATAATATTTGTATATAAATAGTCAGTTTTTTCCATTTTTAGGATTTATTTTTAACTGGAGGGTAATTGCTTTACAATGTTGTTGTAGATGTTGGTCTTTGCCATTCAACGTGAACCAGCCATAGCGCACATGTGGCCGCTCCCTCTTGAGCCCCCCATAGCACCCCAACCCCCCTTCTCTAGGTTGTCGCAGAGCACAGGATTGAGCGCCTTGTGTTTGCCGTGTAATTAAACCTTCCCGCTGCTGTCTGTTCTGCACACGGTGCTGGCTGTGTTTCCATGCTCCTCTCGCAGGTTGGCCCTCCCGCTTCTTCCCCTGCTGTATCCGCAAGTCTCTTCTCCATTCCTGCCCTGCGAACAGGCTAGTCAGTACCATTTTTTCTAGCTTCCATCTATATGTGTTAATATACAAGATTTATTTGTTTCTCTTTCTGACTTCACTCTGTTGTCGTTTTGAATGATATATGTGTTATATGATGTTGGAGTATTAAATACAAGAGTTAATTTATTGGGAAAACGTTAATCAGGACAATGTTCTGTGGAGTATGCCTATACAGTACTGGCTTTATAAAATTGCTTGGAGACTTTTTCCTCTTTTTGTCTTCTCTGAAGAATTTAATATAAAGTCAGAAGTTTTTTAAGTAAAAAATAAACCTCATTTTAAGAATTATCTGGACCTAGAATTTTCTTTGTAGGAACATTTCAAACTACTGAATCAGTTTCTTTAATGATTGAACCACTCAAGTTTTTTCTTCTTTAGTCAGTTTCGTTAATTCATCCTTCTGAGGAATGTATCCGTTCTGCCTCCATTCTGCTGTGTTTTGAAATTTGTTGATCCAGGAAACATAGTCCCAAACAAAATCAAACTAAAGACGATTACACCAGGACACATTTTTTATTAAAATGGCAAAAAGTAAAGGTAAAGAGGAGATAGTAAAAGCAGCAAGGGAAAAGCAACAAGTTACATACAAGGGAACTCACCTAAAGCTCTAGATGACTTTTCAGCAGAGACTCTGCAGCCCAGAAGGGAGTGCCACAATATATTTTAAAGTGATGAAAGGGAAAAATATACAACCAAGAGTACTCTACCCAGCAAAGCTTACATTCACATTTGAAGGAGACATGAAAAATTGCAAGGATAAGCAGAAGCTTACAGAATTCAGCACCACCAAACCAGCTTTACAAGAAACAATGAAGGGGTTTCTCTAAGGGAAAAACAAAAGTCCACAACTAGAAACACAATTATTGCAATAGGAAAAATAGGTAAAGGCAAATATACCTTAAACATAGTAAACCAACTATGTGAAAAACTCATAGGGAAGTTAAAATACAAGTAGTAAAATCATCTAATCCACAATGAGTAGTTAAGGGATACACAACCAAAAAGATGTGAGATATGATGTCAAAAACAGTAATTATAGGGGAAAGTGAAGCGAAAGTGAAGTCGCTCAGTCGTGTCCAACTCTTTGCGACCCCATAGACACCAGGCTCCTCCGTCCATGGGATTTTCTAGGCAAGAGTACTGGAGTGGGGTGCCATTTCCTTCTCCAGGGAACTTCCCAACCCAGGGATCGAACCCAGGTCTCCCACATTGTAGACAGACGCTTTACCGTCTGAGTCACCAGAGAAGGGGGGTAAAAATGAAGTCAGCCCTTGGATATCTGTTAAATTAGAAGTTACCCCTCAGATCATTGTTACCAAAATACGCAAATAGGCCTCTTTTACGGAAAGACTGGGCAAGTTTCAGCCTGCTGCTTCTGTGCTGGGCCTGGGGGTTAGCCAGGCTAAGTCTGTGTGAGCCCTTTAGGGACTGTCTTTTAGAGCCCTGTGGCCTTGTGTAGCTCATGGATGCAAGTCCCACTGGTTTTCAAAGCTAGATGTTTTAGGTACTCATCTCTCAGGTGGAGGTCTTAAAAGTTAGCATCGGATTGGAAGTCTCAATCCTTCACTCCTTAGGGAGAAGCTGGAAGGTGTGAGTCCCCTCCTAGTTGGGTGTTGCTGCACCTGGGCTGGGGATTACGGCAGGATTGTTTCTCAGCTTCTCCTTGGTTTGATGTGAATTTTCTCTCATTTGCCCAGTGAGTAGGAGTCTAGTATTTTTTGGATTTTCTTCAGAGGAAATTGTCTTGTGTCCAGCTGTTGATTCAGTGTGTCTCTGGGAGGGTGAGGTCAGAGAGCCTCTTACGTTGCCGTTTTGAGCCAGATGCTGAGACTGAGTTTCTGATGTCAATTATTAGAAATTATTTTTCTAGCATTTCTCTTTGGTTCTTTTTCAGAGATGTAGGTTACTTATGATATCTTTTATTCTTTTGTTATGTACCCCCTTTTATTTCTCAAAAATATATGTGAGATTTATATTTAAATATAAACACACTCATTCGATATTCTCAAGGTTAGAAATTAAAGTTGTCTGTTTCAACTCACCATCATATGTTATATGTTTTCTTATAGTTTTTTTTTTTTTTAAACTGTAAGCATATGTTCTTTGGAAACTAAGCTGGGGTAATCTTTTGGTTGTGTTCCTCTGGACAGATTTATGTGTGGTGTTGCTGGGGATTTGGGGTACTTTTATCTGGGCTTCCCTGCTGGCTCCGTAGGTAAAGAATCCACCTACAACGCAGGAGACCTGGGCTGGGAAGATCCCTTGGAGGAGGAAATGGCAACCCACTCTGGTATTCTTGCCTGGGAAATCCCATGGACGGAGGAGCCTGGCGGGCCCCAGTCCACAGGGTCACAAGGGTCGGACGTGACTTAGGCATTAATCCACTGCCACCACTGCCGCTCAGGAGGTGCTGTCAGGCCGTCCCACCCGCTCCACAGAGAACCAGCTGTGCGCCCTCCTGCGTGAGGGAGAGCTGGTGCTAGCCATTCTCTAGGGAGACATTTCCCCCGTTTTATCCTTCCTAATAAAAAGTGGGATAACTGTCTCCACTATTTCTCTCTGTAGGGTGATTCACTCCCTACCACCCTGCCTCGTTCACTTAACATATGGTTGGGTAGTTCTGTTTCCCACTTGCTCAGGCCTTATGTCCTGTCTCCTAACTTCCAACTGACCCTGTGAAGCTTAAGCTGTAAGCCACCAGGGATAGGTCGGTAGATGGCCCAGGCACATACCAGCTCCAGAACTTACTTTGGATTCATGCTATCTTTTATGTGTGACCTCTGAGGACTTCCCTTATTTTTTAGCCAACTCAGCCATGCATTTAGAAAGATATTTTAAAATATTTCATCCAGCATTTAAAATTTTTGGAATTAGGGGACTTCTCTGTATACCTCCTGCCACATTGCAGGTACAGAAGAATTTGCGTTTCTTCATCAATTTGATCCTTGAAAAGCCATCCAGCTTAAGAGTGTCAGAAGGCTTATTACTAATCCTGCTTTTTCTACTAACAACCTATCTGTAAAGGTAATGACTCTTCCCAAAATAATTTATAATTTAGAGCAATTCTCACAGAGTCTCTCTTTATTAAAGTAACTTGGTTAAATTTTTTTCCAACTTCACACAATTATTCTGAAGGTCATTTAGAGCAAGAAACTAATGAGAACAGCCAGAAAAATTTAGAAAAAGAAGAGTAATGATGGAGGGCTAACTCCTTACCTAACTCTAAATATTAATATATATTCCAACATTAAATATTACAACATTCTCAATTTCATAAGATAATTAAGGGTTTGGCACAGGCACTCACCTATCAATGAAATGGAAGGTGTAACTCATAAACATTTGTTCTGTATGTTAAATTTTAATGTATCTTAAAGCAGACATCACAAATCGGCAGAGATGGGAGGGCTTCAACCCACGCATGTCACTGATAGGAGTGATTTGTCATTTTGGAAATAAAAAGAATATTACCTGATATGAATCAAAATAAGTCCTGCATAGTTTAAAGAATTAAATGGGAAAAAACAAATAATAGAAAGGCTAAGTGAAAATGTTTGACTGAAGAAAAGACTTACTAAACTTAACCTTAGGCTAGTGGCTGTTTCTGGAAGAAGCTGATTACAACGAATAGCTACATAATAGACTTTCCTTACTTTTTGACCATGAGGAAGTATTACCTTTCAAAATAATAGTCTTCATTTTAAAAATAAATAAATGAAAGGAGTAAGAAAATAACTTGATTTGGCAAAATTTAGAACTCTTTATCTTACGTAATTAAGGGTTTCTCCAATGGCTCAGCGGATAAAGAACCCCCCTGCCAATGCAGGAGACATAAGGGATGTGAGTTTGATCCCTGGGTTGGGGAGACCCCCTGGAGGAGGGCATGAAAACCCACTCCAGTATTTTTGCCTGGAGAATCCCATTGACTAAGGAACCTAGCGGGCTACAGTCCAAAGGGTTGCAAAGAGTCAGACACTACCAAGCAGCTAAGCATGCATACACATCTTAAATATTAAAGGGAAAATTCCTTGTATCTACAGGCCACATTCTTACAATAGATATACTTTAACAAATATAATACTTAATAAAGTATTCATGTTAACCCATATAAATGCTGATAACCCAGTAGGACCAAAACCAAGAAAAGATGTTTCACAAAGGAGAAGCATGGATTCTGAAACATATCGAGAAGTGTTAATACCATAAGGAATTTTTTTTGAAAAATATTTTTGTAACCCTATTCATTTGTATAAATGTAAACTAAATTCCCGGTTTTATTTTCATATGTTCATTTTTTTAACTAAAAGCTAGGTATGTCTATGTTTAGAGAAGCTTTGTCTCTTTCATTTTGTTCTTATTTTAGGGTGTGATTAGGCCTAACTTTTTTTCCTGACGGATTTATTATTAATTGACTAATAATTATAACATTTTGCTTACTGTGTTCAATTGACTTACTACTGTGTTCAATTGACTAATTTTTTTATTATTAATTGACTAATAATTATAACATTTTGCTTACTGTGTTCAGATGATGTGGTTTATCTTAACTTGGTTACCAGAGCCTGTGTGTGGAATCTCTTCCGCATCACCATTTTAGAGATGTTACAGAAATGTTTTGTTTGTCGGTGACAGTGATGCTACAAGTAGTAGTGATTCGCCGCTCAGAACTGTCCAATTCTTTGTGGCCCATAGCCTGTAGTCCACCCAGCCTCTTCTGCCCGTGGAAGTTTGCAGGCAAGAATAGTAGAGTGGGTTGGTATTTCCTACTCCAGGGGATTTTCCCCGCTCCATGATCGAACCTGCGACGCTGGCATCTCCTGCATCGGCAGGTGGATTCTTTAGGACTAGCACCACCTGGGAAGTCTCGTGATACTGCAAAGAGACTGTGGAATGAATGCTACTTCAGGAAATTCCTTAAGCAAGTCTGACATTAGTACAGGCAGTAAACCGCCAGGTGGCAGTACAAGCCAAGCACAAAAGCTTCACTGTGATTTACAGACGCATTCTCAGTTGTTATACTTTAACTGGAATGAAATTAGCAATCAAATACCCACAGTGGAGTAGAATCACCCTCTTCTCGAGGTGTTTTTAAAACCTGGGTTTTTATACAAGTTTTTCAGAGGTGATACTTCGATTTTTTTTTTTTTTAATATCTGGTCAAGTTGCATAGAAAAACCTGCTTTAATATGCTACTTTGAGTAATTCAAAAGAACATCTTATGTGTTCCAGTCTGGACACAAATGAAACATCTTTCAGTGGTAAAATTCCCTGTGCCACAGAAGTGTATGTCCTAAGCCAACTAGGAAAATAAAGCTGGTGCTTTTCGTCAGGATCCAGACTGCCAGGAAATATACATAGCAATGGGAGTTGAATTATTAATAGATACTTCTTTTGTGGGCTAGACAGCTCAGTCTGTCTTAATTTGTTTAAGTCAGGTATAACTTGATTGCAGTGCTTAGTCACTTTCTGGAAATATATAGTTGCTAGATAAAAATAGGGTTTTTAATTTTTGTAACTAAATATATGTGGCGTGTGTTTCATATCCATGCATTTCCAAGGGTATTCATAGGAACATCTGTTTCCATATTAGTAACTTTCCTCTTTGGTGGTGCTAGAGTCTTTCTTTGGTGTAGCAGACGGCATTGGAAGGTCCTCTGTGAGACGAGTGCACCTGTGAGGCACGGAGCAGTTCCAACAGCACAAACCCCCAAACCTGGGTTTCTAATGAGTGGCTTTAGTTGCATTAATGTTAATGTTTGTTTTAGCCACTGAAAGAGAATTCCTAGCTGCTCGATTAGAGATTTGAAGTCTCACAGCTGAATAAATTACATCCCTGAGTACTGAGGCTCAGCTTGAAATTGATCACACAGAACCTCAGTTAGGAATCTGTGAAACATCATGGTGAGCCCAGGAGGAGCTGAAGGATGGGAGGAGTCTGAGAGTTCTGATCCTTCAAACTTTCAAAAAGTTAAGAAGTAATTTCAGTAAACTCTGATCTATAATAACTAGAGTGGTTACAATTCCGTAATGTACTAATAAGTGATTGGTGTGAGTCCTTAAAAGCTACCTCACTTACCTATGAGAAGCCAGAATGAGTTTAACACCCATCACAGTGAAATTTCCTTTTTTAGTAAGGTTTCCAGACCTCGAGAGCTGGGTAGAAGAACCTAGCAACCTGAATTTAAATAAGACACAACTAAGTCCCTTATTATGTACCTATGTCATTGTGTGTGTTGATAAGTAATTTAATAGCTACCAAGGGGATGTTGTTTAATAGGTTGATGTTCAATGGAGGGAAGTTTCTAGGAATGCCCTTGGCCTTTTCCTTTAATCTTTTTTATTGTTGGTCTGTATGAAGATGTTGAAGGCACCCTTATAAAATTTGAGAAGATATGAAGTTAAAGAGGATAAATTAAATAGTCAGACAGAATCCTAAAATCTTAGGTTTGTTGAACTTGGTGAGTGTTAAAAGAATGATTTTGAAGAGGATATATGTAAAGTCCACTACTTGTGCCCTAAAATCAACAGCATGTATATAGGATAAGTCATAACAGCTGTAGCAAGCACGCCTAGAAAAGACTTAAGGGAATTTTTGGCAGCGAATATAATATAAATCCATTTGTACCATGGCAATCAGCAGTATAAATGTAAACTTAGGTTTTATTAATCGAAAAGTGTGCCATGGCAAAGGAGAGATGTTCCTTCTTCCCCAGGCTGCACCATCCTGTCTTCAGTTCTAGGTGCTGTCCCTCAGGTGCGTCATAGGCAGGCTCAGGACTATTCAGGAAAAAGACCAGCCAGGTAACAAGAGCACTAGAGGCTATGATGAAGGAAGTGGCTGAAGGAACCAGGGACTAGAAGGTGCAGTTTCGGAAGGCAGAGTGACACTGGAAGTCTGCCCTGTGAGAGGCATGTTAGAGTTGTTCTGAGTCATCCCAAGGGATCAAATTAAAATCAAGGGGTGGAAACCTTAAAGAGGCAGCTTTGAGTTTCATATGACTTTCTAATGGTTGAAAGCAAGCCCAGATGGGAACAAACTGTTGAAGAGATGGTGATTTCCTCATCATGAGGCTGTTCAAGCATGGATGGGTAACAACTTAGAAATATCTTAGCAACTGATAGACAGTTAAATACATTTAAAAATCCCTTCCAAGGTGGTCCAATGGTTGAGACTCCATGTTCCCAATGTAGAGGACATGGGTTTGATCCCTGGTCAAGGAACTAAGTTCCTGCATGCCACAAGGTACGGCCTTAAAAAAAAATTCCTTTCAATTCTGAGAGCTTATGGTTATTTTCTTAATGCATATTTTCTTAAGCTAACGAGACTCCTTAAGAAAAGGCATCTTTAAAGATTGAACAATATTAATTTATCCAAATAATCCTAATATATGTTATTTTTTCTTTTTAATGTCTTTAGTCAGCAGAGACAGTATCAGGATTTTACATGTGACTTTTATTCCTGTTATCTCAGAAAGAAAGAAAGAAAAAAAGTGAAGTCACTCAGTCGTGTCTGGCTCTTTGCAACCCCATGGACACCAGGCTCCTCCGTCCATCGGCTTTTCTAGGCAAGAATACTGGAGTGGGTTGCCATTTCCTTCTCCAGGGAACTTCCCGACCCAGGGATCGAACCTAGGTCTCCCACATTGTAGACAGACGCTTTACTGTCTGAGCCACCAGGAGATAAGGTCAAAACTCCAATGGCAAGATAAACAGAGTAGGTGCCAAGTACTTCCAAATCCTAAAGAGATCACCTGAGCAGATTGTATTATATGGTTGGACAACCAGTTCAGCCTGTTTTGGCCCATTGCTAACCTCTAGGGTTGGAGCTTAAGCACTGGTGATGAAAACTGTTAGAGTCATTGGCGTGCTGTATAATACCTGTCCCCACCCTGGGGAACTGCTGGGAGAACCTGGTGTGTATGGAAGTTTGGGAGACTCAAGGACTGTGACGCTAAGAGAGACCGTGGCTGGAGCTGCCCCTGCCTGCCGTGGCTCAGACGAGCGCGATTGGGTGGAAGCAGCTCCACCATCATGCAGCGAGTGTGGTTCATTTTAAAAGGTTGCCTGAAGGGTGGACTACCAGAAAGGGCAGGTGGAGGAGACTGACAAGAAGCCAGTGAGAGGAGATTCACTGCCTAGAGAGCCAGGCCACTAGGTTCAAAGCTGGGCTCTGCTGCTTATTTGCTGTGTGATCATGGGCAGAGGTGGAGCAAGAACGGTAGAAGAACCTAACCCCATGTGCCTGCCTGCCCGAGTCTTAGGAAGATGGGAGCCAATTTACATCAGAAAAGATTTTGGAATTTGGACAGTAAATGAAAGAGGCTTTTAAAATACCCAAGTAAGACCATTCTTGCAACTTAGATAAGAGAACTGTGGGACCTTCCTAAGTTCCCATTCAAAGGGAGCAAAGGGGTCCAGAAAGCAGGTGTGAAGAGAGTGGAAAGAGGATAAAGCTGTTCTCTGTGTGCCTCTTGAACAGGGCAGCTTAATAAATGAGCTGGCTGCAGCAGTGACGGGAAACGCCAGCTGGATTCTCGGTGTGGTTTTGTCACCAAAGAGCCGTGTCAATAACAGGTCACCCTGTGTCTCTGGCTCCTAAATTTCTTCACCTGTCGAAGATCTCCAGCTCCTTTTGGCTTTGTAGTGCTGTTTCCATTTTACTTCACAACCAAGTTTTGGTATCTGTGTGTCTATCTATCTAATTTAGTATTTATAAATATTTATATCCAGAAGTTTTTCTAGAAAATATTTAATTCACTGAACTTTGAGGTTTTTTCCCTGTTGGCATGTTGGCTGTGCCTAAATGTAGTTGGTAAGATTATCTTCTATGTTTCTGGTTTGTCTAGTAGTTTTCCTCTCTGTTAAACTCAGTAGAGATAAGCTTTAGGAAGGCATGGCATTGTGAGCACATGCATTTCAAATGTCTTACCCATATTAATTCTGCTGATGCCGTCTACCTGTGATTTTTACATTTTGTTGATGAAAAGGCACAGGCAAACTACATTCAAGGATGTAAAAGGAATGGGCAATTAAATATTAAAGAATCCCTCAGATCTCTTGGAATTGATGAGATAGTTCTGCATTTTCTTACTCGTGTGTGCAGAACAACTAGGCTTTGTTTGCCCTTGGATTTTAAGTCTCTTCAGAGCACAGCTGCTGTCTAAGGTGATGGAATTATCTGTAAATTCCTGTCAGAGTTTCTGACAGGCCCTGAAAAGGGTTGGCACAAACAAATCATTTCTCTAACTAGTTGGGGTATTTAAAATTATACAGTAAGGTGTACATTTCAGTTCAAATGAGAATGAGACACTGATTAGAACATCATAAAGTAGTGAGAATGAGTGGGCAGCATACATCTTAATCTACTCAGTTCTTTGCTGGAACTCCTAATGCCACCGATCGCCTCGTTTATGGCATAAAGCCTGTAACCTGAAATGTCTTTGCTGTTTGTGTCCAATTTAGATTTAAGTGATTGCTGAGTTTTCTTCTGTATCCACAGTCTTTTGATTCAGCTCAAGAGACATCATCTTTAAATCCTAGGTATAAATTCAGCCATGGCAGCTTAAGCCTCTAAAATCTCAGTATTTAGAGCATCAAAAACCCTGTAAGAATGCCATGAGAATATTTGTATGTTGCTGAGAGACAATGGAAAGTTAAGTATAATAAAGTACCTTTCTTTAAAAAATACATGTATGTTCATTTAATTTCCTTTTTGTTCCCTCATAGTCAACAAGAGTCTGAAATGCAGTACTTGGGTACAGTCTCAAAAATGACAGAATGATCTCTATTCATTTCCAAGGCAAACCATTCAATTATCACAGTAATCCAAGTCTTTGCCCCAGCCACTAATGCTGAAGAAGCTGAAGTTGAACGGTTCTAAACCTGTAAGACCTCTAGAAATAACATTCAAAAAAGATGTCCTTTTCATTATAGGGGACTGGAGTACAGAACTAGGAAGTCAAGAGATACTGATAGCTGGAGTAACAGGCAAATATGGCCTTGGAGTACAAAATGAAGCAGAACAAAGGCCAACAGAGTTTTCCAAAGAGAATGCACTGGTCATAGCAACCACTCTCTTCCAACAACAAAAGCAACAACTCTACACATGGACATCAGTAGACAGTCAATACCGAAATCAGATTGATTATATTCTTTGCAGCCAAAGATGGAGAAGCTCTATATGGTCAGCACAAACAAGACCAGGAGCTGACTCTGGCTCAGATCATGAACTCCTTATTGCCAAATGCAGACTTAAATTGAAGAAAGTAGGGGAAACCACTAAACCATTCAGGTATGACCTAAACAAATCCCTTGCAGTTCTACAGTGGAAGTGACAAATAGATTCAAGGGATTAGACCTGATAGATAGGGTGTCTGAAGAACTATGGACAGAGGTTTGTGATATGGTACAGGAGGCAGTGATCAAAACCATCCCCAAGAAGAAGAAACACAAAAAGGCAAAATGGTTGTCTGAGGAGGCCTTACAAATAGCAGAGAAAAGACAAGAAGTAAAAGGCAAAGGAGAAAAGGAAAGATATACCCATTTGAATGCAGAGTTCCAAAGAATAGCAAGGAGAGATAACAAAGCCTTCCTCAGTGATCAATGCAAAGAAGCAGAGGAGAACAATAAAATGGGAAAGATTAAAGATCTCTTCAAGAAAATGAGAGATACCAAGGGAACATTTCATGCAAAATGGGCACAATAAAGGACCAAAATGGTAGGGACCTAACAGAAGCAGAAAATATTGAGAAGAGGTGGCACGAATACACAGAAGAACTATACAAAAAAGATCTTCATGACCCAGATAGCCACAATGGTGTGATCACTCACCTAGAGCCAGACATCCTGGAGTGAGAAGTCAAGTAGGCTTTAGGAAACATCACTAGGAACAAAGCTAGTGGAGGTGATGGAATTCCAGCTGAGCTAGTTCACATCCTAAAAGATGATGCTGTGAAAGTGCTGCACTCAATGTGCCAGTAAATTTGGAAAACTCAGCAGTGGCCACAGGACTGGAAAAGGTCGGTTTTCATTACCATCCTAAAGAAGTGCAATGCCAAAGAATGTTCAAACTACCACACAATTGCATTCATCTCACACGCTAACAAAGTAATACTCAAAATTCTCCAAGCCAGGCCTCAACAGTATGTGAACCATGAACTTCCAGATATTCAAGCTGGATTTAGAAAAGGCAGAGGAACAAGAGATCAAATTGCCAACATCTGTTGAATCATCAAAAAAGCAAGAGAGTTCCAGAAAAACATCTACTTCTGCTTCATTGGCTATGCTAAAACTTTTGACTGTGTGGATCACAACAAACTGTGGAAAATTCTTCAAGAGATGGGACTACCAGACCACCTTACCTGCCTCTTAAGAAATCTGTATGCAGGTGATGAAGCAACAGTAGGACCCAGGCATTGAACAACAGACTCGTTCCAAATTGGGAAAGGGGTATGTTAAAGTTGTATATTGTCACCTTACTTATTTAACATATATGCAGAGTACATCCTGAGAAATGCCAGGCTGTATGAAGCACAAGCTGGAATCAGGATTTCAGGGAGAAATATCAGTAACCTCAGATATGCAGAAAGCAAAGAGGAACTAAAGAGCCCGTTGATGAAAGTGAAAGAGGAAAGTGAAAGAGGGCAGTAAAAAAGTTGGCTTAAAACTCAACATTCAAAAAACTAAGATCACAGCGTCCGGTACCATCACTTCTTGGCAAATAGATGGAGAAACAATGGAAACAGTTGATAGACTTTATATTCTTGGGCTCCAGAATCACTGCAGATGGTGACTGCAGTCATGAAGTTAGAAGACGCTTCCTCCTTGGAAGAAAAGCTATGACCAACTTAGACAGCATATTAAAAAGCAGAGACATTAATTTGCTGACAAAGGTCCATCTAGTCAAAGGTATGGTTTTTCCAGTAGTCATGTATGTATGTCAGAATTGGACCATAAAGTAATCTGGGCACTAAAGAATTGATGCTTTTGAACTGTGGTGTTGGAAAAGACTCTTGAGAGTCCCTGGGACTGCAAGGAGGTGAAATCAGTCCTAAAAATTCATTGGAAGGACTGATGCTCAAGTTGAAACTCCAATACTTTGACCACTGGATGCGAAGAACTGACTCACTGGAAAAGACTCTGATGTTGGGAAAGGTTGAAGGCAGTAGGAGAAGGGGATGACAGAGGATGAGATGGTTGGATGGCATCACTGACTTGATGGACATGAATTTGCGCAAGTTCCAGGAGTTGGTGATGGACAGGAAAGCCTGGTGTGCTACAATCCATGGGGTCACAAAGACTTGAACACAACTGAGCAACTGAACTGATCTGAGCTGATGTTCCCAGAACTGCTCCATATTTGTGGTGGTTAAGGGATTGCAAAGAGTGATTATATAGAGAGAAGTAAGAGCACTGAATTCTATTTCTGAGATCAGAGCATCTTCTTTCTGCCTTATTAGACTATGGCCTCCAAGTCTAAAGATGTAGTCCAGTAATAGTGTGGGACAATGGTATATGTAATAAATTGTAGGGTAGCAGTACTAGTCCAGGCTTCTGGCACTATTATTTCTTCAACCCAGCATATTTCCTCTCCTTTTCTATTCCTTTAGTGCAGATTCTACTTCCTGTCTTCAAATAGGGATCAGCACAAGAACTAATAGAGTCTTAGAGCTTCATTCACCTGTCTGTGTGGTTGGTTCAGATATGACACATGACCTGAACAAGGCCAATAAGAGCCCTTGTCTAGGAGGCTGTCCTGTATTGCAGTCAATAAGGAAAATTGCTTTGACTTCTGTGTTCCTGAAGCTGGAAGGGTATCTGTGTCTACATCAGGCAGGCTCGCTCACATGGACGTAGCAGGTTTCCCAGAGAGTGAGTGGTGCGTGAAGTCCTCTTGAGGCCCAGACCAGGTCCTGACACTTCTCTACTTCTGCTGCATCCTGCTGGCCAAACTACAGGGCCAGCCCCGACTCAGACAATGAGGAAATAGTCTCTGCTTTTAATGGGAGGAGTTGGAAGCCAAAGGGCATGAGCATAGGCAGGCATGGAAAAATGGGAGCACAGCTAATTTACCAAAAAATGGTTATGTGCGTTTCAAAAGTTTAGAAATTTTCTCAAGGTCACATGGCTAAGAGATAGGATTTGAGCCTTAATCTTCTGACTGAAAACCTTGCTCTTTCTGTGTTTCTCTTTAGTCTTGCTGATTGATCCATGCAGTCCAGATGTCACAACTTAATTACTAATAGTTTCTAGAGTCCTATTCTTAGATTACTTTTGAATGACTTGTAACTTATTATGACAAGTTCCTTATTATAGTAAAGGTATTAATTTTCTATGAATAGGTCTTCTTGAGCCATACTTACAAGCATTTTTATCCATATTTGTATCCACAAGAAAAGGAAGTTCATATTTTCAACTTGCATCACAGCTATCATTTCAAATACCAAGTGTTATTTTTGGAGAATAGATAAAATAACTTGTAGTGTATAGGAAGTTTGACCTTGGAGTGCAAAATGAACCAAGGCAAAGCCTAACTGTTTGTCAAGAGAACATGCCAATCATAGCAAACACCCTTTTCCAACAACCCAAGAGACCACTCTACACATGGACATCACCAGATGGTCAGTACCAAAATCAGATTGATTATGTTCTTTGCATTCAAAAATGGGGAAGCTCTATACAGTCAGTGAAAACAAGACCTGGAGTTGACTGTGGCACAGATCATGAGTTCTTTATTGCAAAATTCAGGCTTATATTGAAAAAAAAATGGGGGAAACCACTAGGCCATTCAGGTATGATCTAAATAAAATCCGTTAAGCTTATACAATGGAGGTGACGAGTAGATTCAGGGAATTAGATCTGGTAGACAGAGTGTCTGAACAACTATGGACGGAGGTTCATAACACTGTACAGGAGACAGTGACCAAAACCATTCTAAAGGGAAAAAAAAATGCAAGAAGGGAAAGTGGTTGTCTGAGGAGGCTTTACAAATAGCTGAGGAAAGAAGAGACGCTAAAGGCAAGGGAGAAAGGGAAAGATACCCAACTGAACGCAGAGTTCCAGAGAATAGCTAGGAGAGAGAAGAAGGCCTTCTTAAGTGAACAATGCAAAGAAACAGAGGAAAACAATGAAATGGGAAAGACCAGAGTTCTCCTCAAGAAAATTGGAGATTCCAAGGGGACATTTCATGCAAGGATGAGTATGGTAAAGGACAAAAATTCAAAGGCTCTAACAGAAACAGAAGAGATTAAGAAGAGGTGGCAAGAAGATACAGAAAAACTATACAAAAAAAGGTCCTAGTGACCTGGATAACTATATGATGTGGTCACTCATCTGGAGCCAGACATCCTGGAGTGTGAAGTCAAGTGGGCCTTAGGAAGCATTACTATGAACAAAGCTAGTGAAGGTCATGGAATTCCAGCTGAGCTATTTCACATCCTAAAAAACGATGCTGTTAAAGTACTGCACTCAATATGTCAGCAAATTTGGAAAACTCAGCGGTGCCCCCTGACTGGAGAAAATCAGTTTTCATTCCAATGTCAAAGAGTGTTCAAACTACCATACAATTGCGCTCATTTCATGTTAGCAAGATTATGTTCAAAATCCTTCAAGCTAGGCTTCAGCAATACATGAACTGAGAACTTCCAGATGTACAATTTGGGTTTAGAAAAGGCAGCAGAACCAGAGATCAAATTGCTGACGTTCACTGGATTGTGGAAAAAGCAGAGGAATTCCAGAAAAACAGATACATACTTCTGTTTCATTGACTATGCTAAAGCCATTGACTATGTGGATCACATCAAACTGGAAAATTCTTAAACAGATGGGAGTACCAGATCATCTTACCTGTCTTCTGAGAAACCGTATGCAGGACAGGAAGCAACAGTTAGAACCAGACACAGAACAACTGACTGGTTCCAAATTGGGAAAGGACTACGACAAAGCTGTATATTGTCACCCTGCTTATTTAACTTATATGCAGAGTACATCATGCAAAATGCGAGGCTGGATGAATCACAAGCGGGAATCAAAAGATTGCCAGGAGAAATATCAACAGCCTCAGATATGCAGATTATACCACCCTTATGGCAGAAAGCAAAGAGGAGCTAAAGGTCCTCTTGATGAGTATAAAAGAGGAGAGTGAAAAAGCTGGCTTGAAACTCAACATTCAAAAAACTAAGATCATGGCATCTGGTCCCATCACCTCATGGAAAATAGATGGGAAAAAAATGGAAGCAGTGGCAGACTTTATTTTGGGGGGCTTCAAAATCACTGCAGATGGTGACTGCAGCCACGAAATTAAAAGACACTTGCTCCTTGGAAGAAAAGCTATGACCAACCTAGACAGCATATTAAAAAGCAGAGACATTGTCAACAAAGGTCCGTATAGTCAAGGCTATAGTTTTTCCAGTAGTCATGTCCGGATTTGAGAGTCGGATCATAAGGAAGACCGAGCATCAAAGAATTTATGCTTTCGAATTCTGGTGCTCTAGAAGACTCTTGAGAGTCCCTTGGACTGCAAGGAGATCAAACCAGTCAATCCTAAAGGAAATCAGTCCTGAATATTCATTGGAAGGACTGATGCTGAAGCTGAAACTCCAATACTTTGGCCACCTGATATGAAAAGCTGATTCACTGGAAAAGACCCTGATGCTGGGAAAGATTGAAGGCAGGAGAAGAGGGCAGCAGAGGATGGGATGGCTAGATAGCATTACCAACTCAATGGACATGAATTTGACAAACTCCAGGAGATAGTGGAGGACAGAGGAGCCTGGTGTGCTGCAGTTCATAGGGTTGCAAAGAACGGGACAGGACTTAGTGACTAAACAATAAGAACTACATAGTAACACTTAGAGATAATTAGTGCTTCCCTGGTGGCTCAGATGGTAAAAAATCTGCCTGCAATGCAGGAGACCTGGATTGATAGTGGGGGAACACTTAGTTCAGGCAAGTGGGAAACTGGAAGTTGACGAGAGCTGTTCAGAGAGAAGGCTGTCAACAAGCAGAAGGGAGAGACAGTGAGCCTCAATCCTGGAGGATTCTGAGGAGAGTAGAAGTGGTAGTGGCTGTCCTTTAAGCTGAGGAATATTAACAGTGAAAAGTGAAAGCGTTAGTTGCCCAGTTGTGTCGGAATCTTTGCAACTCCATGGACTGTAGCCTGCCAGGCTCCTCTGTCCATGGAATTCTCCCAGCAAGAGTACTGGAGTGGGTTGCCATGCCCTTCCTTCTCCAGGGGATCTTTCCGACCCAGGAATCTTTCCTACCCAGATATCCAGCATTGCAGGCAGATTCTTTACCATCTGAGCTACCTGGGAATCTTGCAGCTTGGTGTGAAAGGCCCCATGCATATTCCAGAGGCAGCTCTCTCCAGGGCTTCTCACAAGGATGGAGTACAAAGAGCCTGGTGTTGCACTGTAAGACTCGCTGTCCCATATTGTGCCTCTACCCAAACAATTAGCTCAAACCCTCTGTGAACGCCTACTTTAAAAGTCTGGGTGTTATAATTCTTCCTCTACAACAGTCCTTAGGGTGTTGATGGAAAGGGATGGCCACACAGGCAACTTGACCTCATGAAATTTAATGATTAAAAAGCATGATTGCTGTGAGGAAAGGAAGATTAGGAAGGTATAGAAACAAACAAGGTACAGAAACAAACCGTGAAAAATGAAAGAAAACAACTGTCAGAAACTTTCTTTCTGCAATTGAAATAAGGGCTTCTCTCGGAGGGAACACTAGTGAGTAGAACTGAACGCTTGCAAACATTTTGGAGTTCATTTGGTTTGATGTGGGATGACTGGAACTCACCCCTGGGATATGGGCATAAGAAAGGCAGTGTTCAAATGTTTCACATGAGACAGGAGAAGGGGAAGGAGGACAGGTAAGAGGACATCTTTGGATTGGTGAGAAAGCAGATGGCTTTATGACTTATAAATTGGTTAGTAGGGGTAAAGGCCATATGTATAATTTTTAAACATCATACTAGTTTATACCTTCACCTTCTTTTCATTACTTTGATAACATGCCATTCTCATACCAGAATAGGTTCTGATTTTGGAATCTGGTGGTCAGGAAAAGACAGGGTAGCAAAAGAACTATAATGTGTTCTCCTTGGAGGAAACAAAACAGGGATTACACTCTCCCTGACAATTTTCCTAAGTGATTTAAGGTTTGTGCATTCTGCGTTTAGAAACACAGAGAAACTTTGAATGGAGAATCTGTTTTCCTTCTTGTCTGTTGGTCTGCATTCTGGCACTGGGTGACTGCCTCAATCAGAGAAATCTGGCCTGCAGTCAAGGCTGGATCTCAGGGCTATGGGGCCTGACATGCCTGTACTCCACATCTGAGACTTTGTCTGTATCTATAGTCATCTGACTGTAGACTCTTTCCCCTCAGCAAAAAGGTGCAGGGTTCTAACCATGAGGGTGAGAATTATGTATAAGCCTGAAGTCAGTTTTCAGCATGAACCATTTGAGACAATAGACTACATTTTATGTTAAAGGAAAAATAACCCAAGGAAATTAAAAGAAAGCAGATCCATGACCATGTAGGAGTGTCTCAGAAAAAAGACAAATTTTTTTTTAAGTTCAGGTAGGCCAACTCCATATAATCATTTTAAGCTTTTAAATCACAAGTTTGAGCTGTAGGGATGTCTTTGTTGGTAAATACAGAGGAAAGATCAGCCACTGGAACCATTTATCTTGCATTTGTTCAAAGCACTGAGTAAATTAGAGCAAATTTTAGAGTTTGGAATTCTTCTGTGATGTGACAAAATCAAAGAGCTGTTGAATTTGTATTACATGTATATTTTGCAGTGTTTGACCTTTCTTCTAAATCTGTAATTAAAAAGGGAAGGAAAAGCAACCAAACATGAAAGCAATTTTGCATCCTTTGCTTTCAAGTTCTGGTTGAAGGTATTTGAAAGATCAGGATGGTTTTCTATCTCTGGTGTTTTGGACATGCTTTCAAAAAACCAATGTAATCTTCTAGATTATACAATCTTCTATATTATTATTAATATACATGTTATTCTTTACAAACTTATACATAACTGCTGCCACCAATTTTGCTGTCAGCAAAGGGGCATCTGTCTGTGGATGCTTCTTTTTATGGTTTCAGTCTCTGAATATTTATGTCATAAGCCAACTTTGCTTAAATATTTTTTGAGTACACTTTTTATTTTGGAATAATTTTATATGCACAGAAAATTTACCAAAAGAGTGTAGCAAGTTCTCATAGACACTTCACCTATCTTTCCCTAATGTTTGCCATCTGTAAGTGGGTGGAATGGTGGCTTGCAGAATCTGTGTCCATATCCTAAACCCCAGAATCTGTGAAGATGACCTTATTTGAAGAATCTTTGCTGATGTAATGAAGCATGTCAAGATGAGATTGTTCTGGATTATCTGAGTGGGCCTTAAATCCAATGACAGAGGTCCTTATAAAAGACACAAAGAGGAGGGACACACAGGGAGAAGAGGGCAAGGCTCATTTTCTCACTGATATTCCCTTTCCGACCTAGGATCCTATCCAGGATATCAAATGGTCCTGCTTGTCAGGCCTCTACAGTCTTTGTTCTGTGACAGTTTCCTAGCCATTGTTTGTTTTTCTTGACCTTGATGGTTTTGGCAGCGCTGGTTGGATATTTTGTAGAATATCCCCCACCCTGGGTTTGTCTCCTCTTTCTTTTCGTGATTAGACTGGATTGTGAGTTCTCTGAAAGAGTACCATGAAGTTGCAGTGCTTCTTTGGTTACATCATTTTGTTGCTGTTCAGTCGCCCAGACGGGTCCAGCTCTTTGTGACCCCGTGGCTGCAGCACAGCAGGCTTCTCTGTCCCTCACCATTTCCCTTAGTTTGCCTGAGTTCATGTCCGCTGCATCAGTGATGCTGTCCAGCCATCTCATGCCCCGTCGTCCCCTTCTCCTCCTGCCCTCACTCCTTCCCAGCATCAGGGTCTTTTCCAAGGAGTCAGCTGTTTGCATCAGGTGACCAAAATGCTGGAACTGCAGGGGTAGCATCAGTCCTACCAGTGAATATTCAGGGTTGATTTCCTTTAAGATTGACTGGTTTGATCTCATCGCTGTCCGAGGGACCCTCAAGAGTTTTCTCAAGCACCGCAGTTCAAAGGCATCGATTCTTCAGCACTTTGTCTTCTTTACGGCCCAACTCTCACAACCGTACATGACCACGGGAAAGACTAGCCTGACTATACGGACCTTTGTCAGCAAAGTGACGTCTTTGCTTTACAATACGCTGTCTAGGTTTGTCATAGCTTTCCTGCCAAGAAGGAAAGAGGCACATTTATTCTTACTTCATAAAGGGTGTATATATCCACATGACTTGCCCCTGCTGATGTTAATCTTATCATTTAAATGTGGTAGACTTTTCCAGGTTTCTCCATTGTGAAGTTACTATTTCCCTTTCTATTCTGTTCTTTGGAAGTAAGTCTTTAAGTCCAGCCCACACTCAAGTAGGTGGGAGATTAAGCTATACCTCCTTGGAACAGGGAGAGGATGGTAGGTATTATGTGGAATTTTTCTGTAAAAAGTATGCCTTCCTTCTGTCTTCAGTCATTTATTTATATCAGTATGTATGTATATTTAGTCACTCAGGCATGTCCAACTCTTTGTGACCCTGTGGACTATAGCCTGCCAAGCTCCTCTGTCTCTGGGATTCTCCAGGCAAGAATCCTGGAGTGGGTTGCCATGGCCTCCTCCAGGGGATCTTTCTGACCTGGGATTGGACCTGCATCTCTTATGTCTCCTGCATTGGCAGGTGGGTTCTTTGCCACTAGCGCCACCTGGGAAGCCTGCATATCAGTATAAATGTACTTCTGTTTATTTTATCATCCAGTTATACGTTATGATCTAATACAACATTATTTATTTATTTTTTTGCCCAAATTGTTCTAGCTTTCCTGGGTCTTATTGTTATTATTTTTTTATTACATTATATGGTATTGATTTAAGCTTTCTTTTTGTTCTTGGACTAATGCTGCATAACAAATTACCCCTGAGCTTAGTTGCTTAAAACAACAAACATTATTATCTCAGGGTTTCTATGGGTCAGCAGTCTGGTTGTGACTTAACTGAGTGCCTCCGATCCCTCACAAGTGTGCAGTCAGGGGGTCAGGTGGAGCTGTGATCTTCTGAAGCCTCGACTGAAGAGCTGACATGCATGTTGTTTATAACCCTCAGGTCCTTGCTAGCTATTGCATGCAGACATAGGCAAGGACCAGTCATAGGCTGCTCACAGCACAGCACCTAGCTTCCCTCAGAGCAGGGTGGGCAGGGCGAGGGGTGCCCCAGATGGAAACTGTAGGATTTCTTGTAACCTAATCTTACAAGTAGCAGCCTGTCACTTTTGCTCACATTCAAGGGGAGGGGACAATAGAATGGCCTGAATGCAGGGAGGTGGGCTCACTGGAGCCCATTTTAAAGGCTGCCTACCACACCCAGAATTCTGCTGTTATAGTTGCTCACTTTACTTCTCTAGGATGGACAGAAGCAGAAGAGAAGGGGAAATCTTTGAAAAGCAAAACCCCACTGGATTAAATGTTTTGTTTGCAATAACTTTTGACATTGCATCACATACTACATGATATCTATCTCATAATTATTCATTTGCACATTTGTTTATTCATTCATTAAGGAGTATATAACATTGAAGGAAATGGCAACCCCCTCCAGTGTTCTTGCCTGGAGAATCACAGGGATAGGGGAGCCTGGTGCCGTCTCTGGGGTCGCACAGAGTTGGACACGACTGAAGCGACTTAGCAGCAGCAGCAGCAGCAGCAACTCATGAAAATGCAGTGTGGCGTGTGACATTTCTGACCCCCAGATGTGGTCTTTCTAAAATCTTTGGAAAGTCTTTTTTTCTTAACTAGATAGTACCTGTGCACTTGTAGGTCATTTAAGCCCAAACACTATAGTGCCACTTCTACCAGCTGACATGTGAGCAGAAGTAGAACAATTATTAACTGTAATCAAAGCTAAATTGAAGCTAATTGGAAATCGAAGCTAAACTTTAAGTTGTTCACATTGAATTCATTAAAAATTTCATAATGAACCCAGGGAATTATGAAGAATTACTGACAATAACACCAGTAAGTCTTCCATTTGAATTCAATTCACATTTAGGTCCTTAATAATTAAATAAAATCATTTATTTGTGTCTTCTAATTAAAAAAAAAAATTCATGCTCCCTGCAGAACACCTGAAAATGAAGAAAAGCCAAAGGAAGTTAGCTGATTTCAGAGGTTGTGTTCTTAATCTTTACTCTATACTTTTGAAGTGAGCATGCACGCTCTGGGCCTTTGTTTCTGCATGGGCAAAATATAGGAGTAGTCCTAAATGTATGGTCTCCTATGTCCTCTCCTTATTTGCATGTATAATAGAATTTTATTGTATGCATAATTAACTTACTCAACTTCAAAACTGCTCCAGTTCAAGAGTGAGAGCCAGAGAGTAAGAGGGAGAAAGAGTCCATGGGATTCTCCAGGCAGGAATACTGGAGTGGGTTGCCATTCCCTTCTCCGGGCATCTTCCCGACCCAGGGATCCTACTTGCATTTCAGGTCTCCTGTGCTGGCAGGCATGTTCTTTACCACTAGCGCTACCTGGGAAGCCATTACATAATTCAGGAGACTTAAATAATCAGTAGTCAGTGCAGTTGGTCAAACAAAACCTATGGAAATAATGTAAAAATGATCTCATTTAAAAATTATTTTTATCACTGACAATGGACAGAAGTGTATTGTTTAGATGACCAAGTAAGTTAATGGTTATAGATTCACCTACACTCTTGAAGAGTTGAAGAATTAATTGATATCAGTGGTGGAACACGTATAGGAAATCAATTAGGGGAGCCAGTAAAGCATCTTACAGAGCTGTAAAAAATGTATACTATACTTTTTAGCAGTGTAAAGTATTTTAAGGATACATGATACTGTATATGATTTTCTTCACTTAACTGACTTTAAAATCAAACCTAGAAGTAATATGTGAATCTGTTTTAACAGATACCTACTCCAAATGGAAAGATACAGTTTGAAAGCAAAAGGTTCATTCTCGTCTCACAAGGGACTGGACTATGACCAAAAATCCATTAGGATTCAAGTAGTAGTTTTCTGGATCTTGTTCTTTATTTCTCTGCTTCTGTATGGGAACTTGCCTCATTCTTTTTTTCATGCAAACTTTTTTGCTTCTCCGTGCCTGGATGGAAAATGGCCATTCTACAGAATTTTTCAGACCAGACATGCAATGGAGAATGACTAGTGTTTCTGAGATTTAATTTCAAATATTCTGGAGGATATGCAATTTCAGATAGGTTTGTGGGGGCCAAGAATGGCTGTATGCCCACTTTCCAGGAGAGGCCATGGGGAAAGAATCAGACCCGAGTAGAGCTGCCACACGGTATATTTTGGCAGCCAGCCACAGATGGCCTCACAGAGGTTCCTGGATCCCTCAGGCAGGGCTCAGAAGCAGAAGGAAGAGTCACTGAACTCCCCAGGGCCCTGCGGACAGAAGTGTGGGAGGCCTTAGGGTGGTGAGAGAGGACCAGACAGGACATCAGATGCCTTAGAAAGTAACCAACGGCATGACGCTGTAGATCCCTGGAGACTTAGATATGACCCAGGAGAGGAAAAGTACGAAAGGAAGAATGCCAAACCAACAGAGTAAACTTTAACCCG
Organism: Oryx dammah; assembly: GCF_014754425.2. NCBI lineage: Eukaryota > Metazoa > Chordata > Mammalia > Artiodactyla > Bovidae > Oryx > Oryx dammah. The sequence continues at coordinate 7,201,882 of NW_024080603.1, read as the reverse complement.
TCTAGGGACGTGGAACTTAAAAGGTAGACTGAAGCGTGGAGAAGAGCTATGCTGATGGCACGCCTGTTTTGAGATGGTAGGGCTTGCATCTGATACCCACGGGGACCTGGAATGTCTGTGATTCCTCAGGCAGCATATTTCTGGACTACAGATCGCAGGTACCTTCCAGAAATAGGGTCAAAGTCCCTTTGGGGGCAATACTCATGAACCCATGCAGAGATAAGGTAAGTGCTCCAGAAACACCAATGATCAGAAAACTGTGGACTGTAGTGAGATCAAGTTTGCAAGAGTTTTACAAAAATACTTTAAAATTTGGGGGCAACGTGAGGGCTGATGGGCCGAAGAGAGGACAAATGTAACCTTATAAATGGGTGAATTTGAGCTCTGTAAGTGTCAGGAAGGTAGTGACAAAGGAAGGTGCATGGCATCTTCTCAAGGCATATTCTCAGACTCAGACTCTGGATATAAAGAGTGGACTCTAAGGAGAAAGGAGTGATTCCAAGCAACACAAGCTCTCACCCTGCCAGATGGCATAGATGGGTATTTACCACAGCAGCTCTTTTGGGAGGCCCTTACCTAAGCTGTTTGTAAGATAGCTTGCAAGGCAGAAGGATCCTGTTACTCTGCTTAATGCATTGATGCAATGGCCAGAGCCACAGTCAGACGCTGTCTTAGGAAAGGAGATAGGACTTCTTAACAAGCCTCCAGAGGGCACAGCTCTACATTGGAGAATGTTTCTAAGACTAGTGAAGCACAAACACCACTATTTTGTTTGCCAGAAAAAAGGACCATTTTAATGATGACTTTACCTTAAAGGAAACCCTCAGTCATTAATACTGGAGGTAAGGTCTGCTTGGTGAGGGTAAGAGGAAAGGGTCTCAGAAAAGTGAGAGGACCAAAGAGTAGGGCCATTTTCTACCTTCAGGAAAGAGTCTGGGGACTTCCCTGGTGGTCCAATGGTTAAGATCCCCTGGTAGTTCAGCTGGTAAAGAATCCACCTGCAATGCAGGAGACTCTGGTTCGATTCCTGGGTTGAGAAGATCTGCTGGAGAAGGAATAGGCTACCCACTTCAGTATTCTTGGGCTTCCCTGGTGGCTCAGCTGGTAAAGAATCTGCCTGCAATGCGGGAGACCTGAGTTTGATCTTTGGATGGGGACGATTCCCTGGAGAACAGAATGGCTACCCACTCCAGTATTCTGGCCAGGAGAATTCCAGGGACTGTACAGTCCCTGGGTCGCAAAGAGACTGACATGACTGAGCGACTTTCACTGTCACTTTCCAATGCAGAGGATGCAGACTTGATCCCCTGGTTGGGAACTAAAAATGGCTACGGTTTTTCCAGTAGTCATGTATGGATGTGAGAGTTGGACCATAAAGATACCTGAGTGCAGAAGAATTTATGCTTTTGAGCTGTGATGTTGAAGAACACTCTTGAGAGTCCCTTGGACTGCAAGGAGATCCAACCAGTCCATCCTAAAGGAAATCAGTCCTGAATATTTATTGGAAGGACTGATGCTGAAGTTCAAATACCTTGGCCACCTGATGCGAAGACCTGGCTCTGGAGAAGACCCTGATACTGGGAAAGATTGAAGGTGGAGAAGGGGATGACAGAGGATGAAATGGTTGGATGGCATCACCGACTTGATGGACATGAGTTGAGCAAGCTCTGGGAGTTAGTGATGGACAAGAAGGCCTGGTGTGCTGCAGTCCATGGGTTTGCAAAGAGTCAGACACAACTGAGCAACTGAACTTAATTGAACTGGGGAACTAAGATGCCACAGGCTGGACAGAGTGGCCAAATAAGTAAATTAAATAAAAACAAAAGAGAGTCTAGGCTCAGTAAACCCCTATAACTCTCCTTTCTCCAGACCTCTGGAGTTCAGAGATCTTATAACAGAGATTTTGGGAGTGAGGTAATGGGAATTGAGGTTGAGGAGTCTGATCACACATCTGTCGCCAACAGATGTCAACAGCTTTTCACTTCTTGGGTAAAGTGGGCTTCTTAATTCAGTAGAAATAATGGGTTGGTTTTAGGGGCAGATGGCAAAGGGATTATTGATGGGAGATGGGAGAATTTTGTGGATGACCTCAGATAAGGAGAATTATAAAGGAGAAAAACTCACCCGGGGCACATTTTTACCTACTTCACCTTTGGGCTTGCCTGGTGGCTCAGTGGTAAAGAATCTGCCTGCCAGTGTGGTTGAGATGCGGGTTCAATACGTGGGTTGGGAAGATCCCCTCGAGAAAGACATGGTAACCCACTCCAGTATTCTTGCCTGGATAAGCCCATGAAGAGGAGCCTGGTGGGGTTGCAAAAGCGTCAGATATGACTTAGTGACTAAATAACAACACCACCACCTTTGGGAACTCAAAGGAAATATCACTCCTGTGGTCAGGGGCCACTTGTCCACAGCAGTTTTCATCCTTCTGGGATTTGGACCCAGATCTGAGCCTGTGGGGTGTGTGTGTGTGTGTGTGTGTGTGTGTGTGTGTGTGCACGTGCACGCATGTGTGTGTGTTTGAAGGGGGCTTTTGGTGTGGGTGAGGAGTGATGCCTGCATGTGGAATAAATTTGCTTTGCAGGGATGTAAATATTTAATTCAGGAGGAGGATATGGTGGAATAATACCATGGAGATTTATTATTTTATTTCTTCTGGCACATCTTTCCTTTTCCCATTGTAGCAGATGGCCAGCTCTGAGCTCATCACCCCGGGAAGGGAAGTGACAGTGTAGGAAGAACCTCTCTAGAGCTGTGTTCCCAAACCCTAAATCCTTAGGGAAATAAGAGTATTTGGGGGTATCGACAAGATATTTAGAAGCTGTAGGAGGAAGAGAGCAGAGAAGGCAATGGCACCCCACTCTAGTACTCTTGCCTGGAAAATCCCATGGACAGAGGAGCCTGGAAGGCTGCAGTCCATGGGATTGCACAGAGTCGGACACGACTGAAGTGACTTAGCAGGAGGAAGAGAGCAGGCTTCCCCTGAGATTAAAGAGAGATCCCCTCAGCTGGAGGGTAGAAAGAGAACCAGTTGAGCCTCAGAGAGGGGCCCCAAGCCGTGGTGCCTGAGTGCAGTTCTGGAGGAGTGGCTGTGGGATTCTCGGCGAGTGGGACCAAAACAGCCTCCCCTGTGTTCCTGTGCACCAGGGAGCCTTGAAGCAGCAGACAGTTTCTCACCTGTGGGCCCACACCTTGTCCTTCTTGTCCTGTGGTCGTCTGTCCATGTGGTCTCTGCATTCTCTCCATTATTGACACTGAGCAGTTTCACAGCCCCTTGTGGTTGAAGTAGTGCTCGCTTGAGTTTTTCTCTCTGCCAGGCTAGACGAGTAGCTTGTGTACCATGCTAGATACAGATGTCTGTTGGGGGCAGTCATGTCCCACCTTCCTCAGTGTTTCTCAAGGTCAATTTGAGACCCTGAAACCTCTCTGAGGTCTCACTCACTCTGATAACCCGGTGCTGGGACCTTCAGGTTCTTGGGTTCTTCCTCATCAGCTTTCCTCTGCAGAAACCTCAGTAAGCCTCAGAGAAGCATGAGAGCTTGCTAAAAGGGGGGAAAAAAAGGTTTATGGGAATACAGTTTCCGTGTTCTCTTATATTGGGAATTCTCTGAGTCACCCCCACCCCCAAGCCCATGGATTCATGACACTGAATTATGGCCAGAGATCTCAAGGTACCCATCTTTGTGGTGAACTTGAATTTTTCCACAGTAAGTGAGTCTGGGTGAACTCCGGGAGATGGTGATGGACAGGGAGGCCTGGCGTGCTGCGATTCATGGGGTCGCAAAGAGTCGGACACGACTGAGCGACTGAACTGAACCAAACTGAACAGCTCTTTGAGCAGTCCAAGGGAGTTTTTGGAGGCAAAGAGTTCCGGTTCTGAGACAGACAGGTTTTCTTCTACAGTGTATCAAGATATGGCATTATCAAGCTCCACATCACTCCTTCTTGTGGACTTAGTATGACCATGGTCTGCACCAGCCTTGTCACGCCGCACACAATGGAAAGTCACATATTACTTTGGTTTGGTCATAAAATCAACATTTAAAGCAATAATTTACAGTGAAAACTACCGTGAAACTTTCTCACATCTTCAGTTGAGCTTCAGGTGAAGTAGATGACCCGTGTTTAGGGACAGTGCTGTACTTTAAAAGTTTCTTTAAATTCCACAATCATGTTCAATGTGGTGCTCACACTATGAGAAGTAAATTAAGGGAAGAGCACTTTATGTCTCAGATTAATCTCAATTTGGGCTGTAAATGAAATGGGGGCAAAGATGTACACATTATTTGCTACATTTATTGTAATTCTCTGTCTTGGTAGAGAAAGTACAGACAGTGTTAGATGTGGTTGAAAGTATAAATACCCAGGAGCGTGATCTCAAGGGGTACACAGTTCTGCTCCTGAGATAATAGCAGCTAAGAAGGGAAAGACAGCATAAAGGTCTCCAGTGGTCGTGTGGCATCTCTTAGTTTGGGGTCACTCACTGTGGCTTCATTCTTGGGGCTCATGTATTAGAAATATGTCTACTAGTGCTCCAGGTCACGTCCTCCCGGGTGGTACCCAGTGGAATAGAGTTTGTCCTTGTCAGCAGTTCAGAACATCTTGGGTTTCTCATTGGACCTTGTTGGTTCACATACTCATTCTAAGCTCATCATCACCACAAAGTGGAATGGATGGTAAGAGTAGAATGCAATTCTTTGATTGATTATGTTTTAATTTTATATTTTAATTCTAGAGTCAGGGGTAGAGTTAACTCTACCTGTTCTGTCTGTAAGAAGACAGAATGAGGAAGAAGTTGGTTTCTCAGAGGAAAACTTTGATAATGCAATCTAGAAAAAGGTGAATGGATACTAGGGTAGAGAAGTGACATTCTTTTTTAAAAATAGTATTTATTTTTTAAAGTAGTTTTGTTTATTTATCTTTTGACTGTGCTGGGTCTTTGTTGCTGCGTGGGCCTTTTCTCTAGTTGTGGGGAGTAGGGGCTGCTCTCCAGTTGTGGTGCGTGGACTTCTCATTGCAGTGACTTCTCTTGTTATAGAGCGTGGGCTCTGGGGCAGGTGGGCTCAGTAGCTGTGGCTCCCGGGCTTCGGCAGCTGTGGCTCCTGGGCTCAGTAGTCGTGGATCCTGGGCTCTAGAGTACAGGCTCAGTAGTTGTGGCTCCTGGGCTCAGTAGCTGTGGCTCCTGGGCTTGGCAGTTGTGGCTTCTGGGCTCTAGAGTACAGGCTCAGTAGTTGTGGCTCCTGGGCTCAGTAGTCATGGCACATGGGCTCAGTAGTCGTGGCTCCTGGGCTCAGTACCTGTGGCTCCTGGGCTCAGTACTTGTGGCTCCTGGGCTCAGTACTTGTGGCCCCTGGGCTCAGTAGTTGTGGCTCCTGGGCTCAGCAGTTGTGGCTGCTGGGCTCTAGAGTACAGTCTCAGTAGTTGTGGCTCCTGGGCTCAGTACCTGTGGCTCCTGGGCTCAGTACTTGTGGCTCCTGGGCTCAGTACCTGTGGCTCCTGGGCTCAGCAGTTGTGGCTGCTGGGCTCTAGAGTACAGGCTCAGTAGTCTTGGCACATGGGCTTAGTTACCCTGGGGTATATGGAATCTTCCCAGACCCGGGGTCAAACCCATGTCCCCTGCATTGGCAGGTGGATTCTTATCCACTGTACCACCAGGGAAATCCCTACATTTTATTGATTTGTTTGACTACTCTGGGTCTTAGTTGTGGCATGCAGGATTTTTTAATTGCAGATGCAAACTCTTGTTCACATGTGGAATCTAGTTCCCTGACCAGGATTGAAGCTAAGCCCCCTGCATTAGAAGTGTGGAGTCACCAGGGAGGTCCTGAAAATTGACATTCTTAAAAAGCTTTAAAATGTTGGAAATTTCTAGGTAGAAGAATGATATTCTGTTGTAAAGCTTTAGACAGTTGGTGAAAGGGAAGTAGGATGGGAAGAAGCCAGTCAAAGAAGCCTGGGACTACACCTAACGGGTTTAAGTTCACGAAAGCAGGAGGAATTGCATCTTGGGTCATGCCTAGGAGAGACATGGATAAAGCATAGAATTCAGAGGTAGGCAATGAGGAATGAACTAATGGGTCCCTGTTTGAATTTTGGTGCAAAGTTGTTTCGTATTCCTCTGTCAGTCCTAAGCCATTTCCCTCCTGGAGTGTTTCCAGAGGGCCTGAGACTTTAAGGGTATCTCGCCAGAAGAGCTGGAATTTAGATGGATGGTTTTCCTTAAGCAGGATAAAAAAAATTCCAATGATTATTAGTAAGTAGGTTATAATGCTTTTACCTTACTCTTTTACTGTCTCTCTTTCTCCTAATTAGGGTGACTACTAGAAAACCATGCAAAACAAGGGCAAAATTAGGTCCTCAAAGATCATTGGAGCTTTTCCCTGCATTTTTTTTTTTGCAACACAAAAATGAGATTAATTAGAATATGACAAAATTGAAGACATATTTCACTTGCTTGAGCAAAGACCAGCTTTGATATAGACTATTTGTATCATTCATTCTGAAAACAATTATGAGCTGATTTATATGTTACTGAATTGTTGTTTAAAACCATTAAATTTTCCATTTGAGTTACTATAGAGCTTCTCAAAAAATGTGTAAGATGAAAACAAGAACATTTAACCTTCTGTATGTTATCAGGAGAAACAGTTTCATGGCACAATCTATACTATTATTGCCTTTAGAAACATGTTATTATTGTGTTGGATTGTCAGCAACTTGGACTGAGGATTTTTATAAGCAAAAATAAGAGTGGAAGCTCCTTTTCTGTGAGAGTATTGGTTAGTCTTGCGTTTGTTTTGAAGATGTAATAGCTGCCATATGTTAGACCTATTAAATGAATGATGTAATTTAGGCTTCCTGTTGTCCTGCCAACTGGTCCATGCTGCCTCCTCACTTTTAGCGTGTGTTACTCCAATATGTCCATATATCACCCAGCAGTAGCTTCTTACACAATCATTTTAGTCCTTGGGCCCTTAACCCCATATATCACCTGTATAGGCTCCAGCTCCTTTTCTCCAGAATTAAAACTAATGAAAAATAATGGTAGACCTTGGCAAAGAGTGTGCTTGAAGGATGATAATCCACCCAATATTCTGGCTTGTGGGCAGAAAACTGAGGAGAGGCTTGATGCTTAAGACAAAAAATACAATGTATGATTAAGAGGATTCAGCCTTCTTCACAACATGAAAGATGGAAAATGCTTTATCTTTTGTGAAACATTAGATGGTCTGTTTCTCTGCTTGAGTGGATGAGATGTTATAATGAAATGATGAGAACAAAAATAAAGTCATTTATAATATAGTATATGGCCCTTTTCTTTTTTTTTTTTTTTTTTGCAGTTCAGCAACTTCATTTATTTTAATGCTTTCTTCAACGTACAGACCAGAAGTTGGTGACAAGACGGTAATTTAGACAGCAAATTCCTTAATCTTATGGCCCTTTTCTTGAGCCACCTCTGATAGCTCCTCTCCGGGAAGATAAAATGTTCAGTCTGACTATGTCAGGTATTTATAGAGCTATAAACTACATATTTCCCATTTTTAATAAATGGGGAAACAGCCAAAATTGATTATTAACGTACCTCAGGTTGCCATTTATTTATCATTTATTAAAAATAAACATATGTATTAAAAATTATATTGGAAAAATCTATTATCAATTATTCTATGGGTTTAACTGAAATCTACTTCTCAGCCTAAGTTGCAGTGTGCTATAAATACCTTAGGACTGTTTCTATTGCCATTTTCCAGTGAATAAATTGGTTAGTGAGAGACTTTTTTAAGCCTTAGAAAGGAGTCTTAGAATTTGCCAAGCAGCTTCAAAGACTTACATCTTTGTATTATGTCTTATGTGTTAAAATGTTAGGACTATTTATTTTAACTCAGTATCCTAATATATCTTTAACATAGCAGATCTCTTTTTGCTACTTTGCATCTTCGTGTATTTCGGTGTTTTTCTATGTTTTTTTCTTTAAACTTAGGAACAGATAATTTTCCTTAATTTACACCTTTTGAATTGTCCAGCAGGACCTAAATTAATTCTTTCCTTTGCTGGGAATGCCTAACAGTTGTACTCTTATGTAACCTGTTGGCTCCCACTTGTCATCTTAATGAACTTCCCCATTTCCTACTGTTTTACAATCTGTCCCTTTGGCATCTTAAAACTTCCTGCACCCTTCTTCCTTTGGTAAGCATATTAGTTTGCTTGGGCTGCCATAGCAAAGTACCACAGATTAAGTGGCTCAAGCAGCAGAAATTAATTGTCTTACAGTGTTGGGCTTCCCTGGTAGCTCAGTTGATAAGGGATCCGCCTGCAGTGCAGGAAACTCCAGTTGGATTCCTGGGTTGGGAAGATCCTCTGGAGAAGGGATAGGTTGCCCACTCCAGTATTGTGGCTTCCCTTGTGGGGGACCTGGGTTCAATCCCTGGGTTGGGAAGATCCCCTGGAGAAGGAAATGGCTACCTGCTCCAGTATTCTGGCCTGGAGAATTCCATGGACTGTGTAGTCCATGGGGTAGCAAAGAGTTGGACACAAATGAAGGACTTTCACAGTTTTGGAGTCTTGAAGTACGAGATCAAGGTGTCAGCAAAACTGCTTCCTTCTGATGACCATGAGGAAAGGATTTGTTCCAGGCCTTTCTCCTCAGCTTGTGGATGGCTATCATCTCCCGGTGTCTCTAGCTCATATTCCCTCTGTATGTGTATCCACGTTCCCTCCTCTTGTAAGGACACTGATCATATTGAATGGGGGCCTAGTGTCATGACCTTATTTTAACTTAATGACCTTTATAAAGACCCTGTCTCCAAATATAGTCACATTCTGTGGTTAGGACTTCAATATATGAGTTTTGGAGGGACACAATTCAGTCCATACCAGTGTGAAAGAAGAACACAGAAATAGTCGATGTCACATGGCATTTCTGGGATATTGAGATTCTTTGGATCTCAAAAATACAGATCTGAATTATCAGACAAGAAACATATGGATATGCTGCATAGTGATATTGGTTTTCTAGCAGTCAAAAAGCTGACCTTGATGTTTACCCCCATGCTTGTCAAGAAAACAATGCAAGTAGAGTTAGCAAATGTGTGGAAAGTAGAGATCCTAAAACAGAACTGGGGAAGGAGAGCCTCCAGAGCCTTACATACCAAATGGTAGTGAAAGTTATTCTTTTTCATAATGTAGAGCCATTTTAATTCAGATGACAGCACATTCATGTAAACCAGGTCTCGCCCATCCCAGCATTTCAGCACAGTATTATATTGAATATACGCTACCATGTGGGAGTCAACAACGTAATTTCTCTATTTTTGCAAGTCTCAACATGTAGCAAGAGCTCTCTAATGCATTATAAATGGTCAAACAGACCAAACCTATTTCTTTGAAGTTGTTTTGCCGATGAGATGAAACTCTTAATAGTTTGGATTTTTAATGCCATGATCTCCTTCTCTGAAATTAGAAGTGGTGATTGTACTAGAGATCTGAACTGTTTTTCATCATGACCCAGTGAAATGACTTAAGGGAACCCTGGTGGGTGCTGAAATTCTAGAAATGGAAGTTAGCCTGGGGGCTGATCCTGGGGATTTTGACTCAATCAAATGTATTGCTATGATTGCTGGTCTTCCAGGTTAATTTTGGGGACAGCTCAGGGAGTGAGCTGAGTGGGGGAAGGGAAGGGTGGAAGGGGGATGTCCCAGCCTCATCCTTCATGAACACTGACCTGGTCTCTTAAAGGATCACTCTGGATTAAGAAAGCCAGACCAGTAGGATGAACCTACCTCTATAGCGGTCATAGAGGAGGATACAAGGAAGGAGATGGGGACACCAACAGTTCCACTTAGCGGCTTCTATGGAAGGTTCTCAGAAAGGCTGGCATGTCATATATTCAAATTTAAAATGTTCCTAAAAAGTATACATTTCTGCATACTGACCATTTTGCTTCAGTTGGTTCTGGATATGGATTATATTACACTGGATGTTTTAGCAGGATCTTAGCATTTCTCTTATTAATCTGCTTGGTGTTCTTTAGAAGTCGCATTTTTGGAGTTTCACTTAAAATGGTGAATTTACCTTAGAAACAATGGGGATTGCTGTCAAGTATTTTCTAAGCGGAATTTTCTTGAGCTATTATAAAGGACAGTAATGGCTAACATGCCTAAACTGAGAAATTTCACTAATAGGTAAAAATTGGTTGGCTTATCTCTTTTCTCAGAAAGTATTAGTGATTTCCTGCAGGAGGAAAGCAGTAGAAGAAAACTCTCCCTGAACTCTTCCCTGGTTTCCTGTTTTATTTTCGTATCCTGAAGAGAAGTGCATCCTGTTCTCCAATCCTAGTTTATCACTTCCTCTCTTATACTCAATTCCTGTTCACCCACAGGGACTGATTCTCACTTCCACTGTTTTCGTTGTACATTTCATTTATTTCTATAATCCTTCCACACAACTCAAAACAGTATTTTTTATATATATATATATATATATATACACATATTCTTAGAGGTGTCATCTCACTTGTGTTTTAAATTATAACACCAAATGGAATTTTAATCAACCTTCCTAGGTCAGTTAAATAAAAAGTTTTGGTACAAACCAAGAGTTGTATTTACTGATATTTACTGAGTTTTCAATAATGGGAAAAAGGTTATGATTGTGCATGATCACTCTTCATCTTGCAGGTTATGGAGTAGAATGATCTGAAGGCTCTCTCCTGTCAGTTTTATCCGTGATATGAAGAGATCAATTCACTGTGTATATTCTTCAGATTCTCAAGCGTCTTCGCTCAGAGGAGGACCTGAGCTCCCTGTGCAAGTGTGTTTCCAGTTCTTGGTTACGTGGTGAATATCTTGGACTCTTGTATTGACATTTTGGAGCCTTTTTTCCTTTTCTTTTTAAAAGTAAGTTAGGCATATGCTAGAGTCAGTGGCTGTGTTAAGCTATATAGTTGGAGAGGAGAATCAGTAGTATTTGGAAAGGTCTTTTAATGAAAGCCTTAGGAAAGTATCTGCTTATTTATTAGAGCAGGGACTAAATGTGTTAGCCAGAAGGTGGTTGGAAAAATTGGCATTTATTCCTCTGGATGCTTATGTGAGGGCAGAGGGCTGAAAGGAAAATATTTACAGGCATGTTGATTGATCTGGGAATGAATGGATAAGGGTTGGTAAGGATAAACTGTTTTTAATCAATGGTAACCATCCTCAAGATGATAAAAACATGACGAAGATAGGAGACAATACATCTTTCCTTTTTTTTTAACATATACTAATTTTTTATTGAGAAATGCATTAAACATTGATACATCCAACCTCTGATTGAACCTTCAGACTTATCATATGTAGGAGCTATTGAAGATTTATTGCACAATATAAAATTAAACATATACAGTGAACTTGATAGTAAATGACCTTTGCAGACAAGAGACTGCCACAGAGAAAAGTTGCACAACAGAAGGGGGTTTGAAAAACATATTTAAAGACATTCAAAGATGAGTGATGGGAACTGAAACACATAAAGAGAAAAAATACTCTTCAATAAATAGATACACAGAAAATGTTCTTTCTGAAATGAATAGATGTTTTTAACATCTATAATTCTTTTCTTATACAACAATCCATACTTAAGAACAGGTGTTTACCTGCAAACATATAAATATGCCTATGTAGTCATGCCAGTTTCGCCAAGTGCTTACAAATATAAAAAGATCTGTTTAATCCATTAAAAGGTACAAATTGACAGAGCAATAAAGACTCACATAAGGATAAATATGTGTCAAAAGGAAGCACCCGATGATCTGAGAGGAGGTTGATTTCACTGTGAATTGAATTTAGCACATGCTTCATGCTTTTCTTTTTAGCACATGCTTTTCTTATAGATCCATTCCTCTCTCCTCTTTCCTCTTGTGTTCTGTCTTGCCCTCTCCTCTCTTGCCTCCTCTTCCCCCTTTCCTCTTTCTCTCCATCTCTCCTCCCTTTAAGTGGATTAGTGAATTGTCCATCAGCAACAGGCTTCTTGGTAATAAATACAAAAACGCCTACTGCAGCTCAAATTTACTGGTATTGATGACCTAATGAATCTTTAATTGGATTTGGGCAAAAAGTATCTTGGAGCTTTAACACTGCTTGCTCAAGGAGTTTAAAGAAAAAAAGTTATATCAGATGGACAAAAAGCTGTATAAAAATATTTCATGGTGATGACCTTTATTTTTTATGAATGAGAATGCATCTATTGATTTTTGAAAGAAAAATTAAAACCTATTCTTACTATCAGAAAACAGTGTTAATAATGAGTCTGTCTAGAAGTAGAATCAATTTTTCTCAAGATTGTAGAGAAAATTCATATTTTAAAATCTATTTTCTACAGTATGTAAGTGAGTGGATGGCACTTGGGAGTTTTCTTAAAATTTCTGAACACATAATTTCTTGATTTTTGTATAAGTTTATGTCATATTGTATGAATCTGTGGGGTGTTTTTCCCTGTGTAAAAGAGAGGTACTCAGAGAGGCATATTAAGATTCTTGTCTTTCAAAAAGACTTTCTTTTTTTTTTTAAGTAAAATATCTACAATCAATCATTTTCCTAGCAATTTGGATTATTTCTTCTAAGCAAATGATGCATGTGTAGTAGTTTATTAATATTGGCATCGGTTGCTAATATTATGTGTACATTCCTGGAACATACAATGAAAAGACACTTCAGAATTCTAGAAAGTACAGGTGAAAGTGGTCCATTAGGTCTGTGGGACGTGGGTCCAGCACCATGATTGGTTGGGATGCAGCTATATCCCATGCTTAGCCGAGGAGGTCTAGGAAGGGGGCATGTAAACTGCAGCCCTTATTCCCATCATGCTTCTGTGGAATATGGGAGCATGGCCACTTTGTTAGCATTCTTGAAACTGGGGTTTTTTCATGATTATATTTGTTAAGCCTCATCAGTTTTTACCTGTAGAGAAAAACTGTTGCAAAGAAAAAAATGTCATTTGCTTGTTTCAGAGGCAGGCAGTATGGGAGAACTGGGATGGGAGAAGTTGTCTGCATTGGGCTTCAGGGAGAATCTGGGGACAGAGGTGTCTATGGCAGTGATTCTCAGTGTGGGAGTGAGGTATTTTGCCCCAAGAAGAACATTTAGCATTATCTGGAGACATTTTTGATTGTTAGGACTGTAGGAGAGCATGGTACTGCCATCTCTTAGGGAGAGGCCAGAGGTGCAGCTAAATATCCTACAGTGCACAGGATCCCCCAATCCATACCCCTCCCAGAAATTATTGGGTTCAGCTTGACAGTAGAACAGAGGTTAAGAAACCTTCATCTAGAGGCAAGTAGATGATTTAGCTGAAAACAGGGTGGGCATTTCCCTGGTGGCTCAGTGGTAAAGAGTCTGCCTGCCAATGCAGGAGACATGGGTTCCATCCCTGGCCCAGGAAATTACCACATGCCGCGGAGCATCCAAGCCCGAGTGCCCCAATGATTGAGCCTCTGCCCTATTGCCTACGAACCGCAGCAACTGCAGCCTGTGCCCCGGAACAAGAGAAGCCACCAGAATGAGAAGTCTCTGCACCACAGTTAACAATAACTCCCGCTCCCCCAAACTAGAGAGAAGCCTGAACAGTGGTGAAGACCCACCACAGCCAAAAAAAAAAAAAAAGAGAGAGAAAAGCATGAACAGTGAATCTCTCCATGAGGCCTGGTACAGAAAAGGAGTGAGCTGAGACCCTGTGGGTGGGAAACCGCTAGAAAGCAAACAGTGTCCCCAGGGTGGATGGGGGGAAGGATGGAATGGAGTGGGGTATATTTGGAGGAACGTCTTTTCCTTAACAAAAGTATCTAAAGGAGAAGCCAATATCTGTTACTTTAGAGAGGGAGTTAATTTTCTCTTGGTTCCTTTTCTGGAGGGATCTGTGGTCAAAACACTTCTTGCATATTTATGCTCACTTTTAACTGTCTTCAGAACCAGAAGGAGATAAGATCTACCATATCTTTTCACTTCAGTTCAGTTCAGTTGCTCAGTCATGTCTGATTCTTTGTGATCCCATGGACTGCATCATGCCAGGCCTACCTGTCCATTGCCAACTACCTGAGTTTACTCAAACTCATGTTCATTGTGCTGGTGGTGCCATCCAACCATCTCATCCTCTGTCGTCCCCTTCTCCTCCTGCATTCAGTCTTTCCCAGCATCAGGGTCTTTTCCAATGAGTCAGATCTTTGCATCAGGTGACCAAAATATTAGAGTTTCAGCTTCAGCATCAGTCCTTCCAATGAATATTCAGGACTACTTCCTTTAGGATGGACTGGTTGGATCTCCTTACAGTCCAAGGGACTCTCAAGAGTCTTCTCCAACACCACAGTTTAAAAGCATCAATTCTTTGGCACTCAGCTTTCTTTATAGTACAGTTTTCACATCCATACATGACCACTGGAAAAACCATAGCTTTGACAATACTGACCTTTGTTGGCAAAGTAATGTCTCTGCTTTTTAATATGCTATCTAGATTGGTGATAACTTTTCTTCCAAGGAGTAAGCGTCTTTTAATTTCATGACTGCAGTCACCATCTGCAGTGATTTTGGAGCCCAGAAAAATAAAGTCAGCCTCTGTTTCCCCATCTATTTGCTATGAAGTGATGGGACCAGATGCCATGATCTTCATTTTTTGAATGTTGAGCTTTAAGCCAACTTTATCACTCTTCTCTTACACTTTAATGAGCAAACAGGCTCTTTAGTTCTTCTTTGCTTTCTGCCATAAAGGTGGTGTCATCTACATGCCTGAGGTTATTGATATTTCTCCTGGAAATCTTGATACCAGCTTTTGCTTCTTCCAGCCCAGCATTTATCATGATGTAATCTGCCTACAAATTAAATAAGCAGGGTGACAATGTACAGCCTTGACGTGTGCCTTCCCTATTTGGAACCAGTCTGTTGTTTCATGTCCAGTTCTAACTGTTGCTTCCTGACCTGCATACAGATTTCTCAGGAGGCAGGTCAGGTGGTCTGGTATTCCCATCTCTAAGAATTTTCCAGAGTTTGTTGTGATCCACACAGACAAAGACTTTGGCATAGTCAATAAAGCAGAAGTAATATTTTTCTGGTGCTCTCTTGCTTTTTCAAAGATCCAACGGATGTTGGCAATTTAATCTCTGGTTCCTCTGCCTTTTCTAAATCCAGCTTGAATATCTGGAAGTTCACGGTTCATGTAGTGTTGAAGTCAGGCTTGGAGAATTTTGAGCATTACTTTACTAGTATGTGAGATGAGTGCAATTTTGTGGTACTTTGAGCATTCTTTGGCTTTGCCTTTCTTTGGGATTGGAATGAAAACTGACCTTTTTGAGTCCTGTGGCCATTGCTGAGTTTTCCAAATTTGCTGGCATATTGAGTGCAGCACTGTCACAGCATCATCTTTTAGGATTTGAAATAGCTCAACTGGAATTCCATCACCTCCACCAGCTTTATTCATAGTGATGCTTCCTAAGGCCCACTTGACTTCACATTCCAGAATGTCTGGCTCTATGTGAGTGATCACACCATCATGATTATCTGGGTTATGAAGATATTTTTTGTATAGTCTTTCTGTGTATTCTTGCCACCTCTTCTTAATATCTTCTGCTTCTGTTTGGACCGTACCATATCTGTCCTTTATCAAGCCCATCTTTGCATGCAGTGTTCCCTTGGTATCTCTAATTTTCTTGAAGAGATCTCTAGTCTTTCCCATTCTATTGTTTTCCTCTGTTTTCTTTGCACTGATCGCTGAGGAAGGCTTTCTTATCTTTCCTTGCTATTCTTTGGAACTCTGCATTCAGATGGTATATCTTTCCTTTTTTCCTTTGCTGTTAGCTTCTATTCTTTTCTTGTCTATTTGTAAGGCCTCCTCAGACAACCATTTTGCCTTTTTGCACATCTTTTTCTTGCATCAAGTGACCTGTACAATGTCATGAACCTCTGTCCATAGTTCTTCAGGCACTCTGTCTATCAGATCTAATCCCTTGAATCTATTTGTCACTTCCACTGTATAACTGTAAGGGATTTGATTTAGGTCATACCTGAATGCTCTAGTGGTTTTCCCCACTTTCTTCACTTTAAGTCTGTATGTGGCAATAAGGAGTTCATGATCTGAACCACAGTCCGCTCCCAGTCTTGTTTTTGCTGACTGTATCGAGCTTCTGTATCTTTGTCTGCAAAGAATATAATCAACCTGATTTCGGTATTGACCATCTGGTGATGTCCATGTATAGCGTCTTCTCTTGTGTTGTTGGAAGAGGGTGTTTGCTATGACCAGTGCGTTCTCTTGGCAAAACTCTATTAGCCTTTGCTCTGCTTCTTTCTGTACTCCAAGGCCAAATTTGCCTGTTACTCCAGGTGTTTCTTGACTCCCTACTTTTGCTTTCCAGTCCCCTATAAAGAAAAACCATCTCTTTTAGGTCTCATCTACCTTGACGAAGACCTACAAGACCTTCTACACCTAAGACCTATAAGACCTTCTAGAACTAACATCCAAAAAAGATTTCCTTTTCATCATAGGGGATTGGAATGCCAAAGTAGGGAATCAAGAGATACCTGGAGTAATAGGAAAGTTTGGCCTTGGAGTGCAAAATTAAGCAGGCCAAATTCTAATAGAGTTTTGCCAAGAGAATGCACTGGTCATTGTAAACACCCTCTTCCAGCAACACAAGAGAAAACTCTACACATGGACATCAGCAGATGGTCAATACTGAAATCAGATTGATTCTATTCTTTGCAGCCAAAAGTGGAGAAACTCTATACAGTCAGGAAAAACTGTGTGGGACCTGACTGTGGCTCAGATCATGAACTCCTTATTATTAAATTCAGAGTTAAATCGAAGAAAGTAGGGAAAATCACTAGACCATTCAGATATGACCTAAGTCAAATCCCTTATGATCATACAGTGGAAGTGACAAATAGATTCAAGGGGTTAGATCTGATTGACAGAGTGCCTGAAGAACTATGGACAGAGGTTTGGAACATTATACAGGAGGCAGTGATCAAGACCATACTCAAGAAAAAGAAATGCAAAAAGGCATAATGTTGTCTGAGAAGGCCTTACAAATAGACAAGAAAAGAATAGAAGCTTAACGGCAAAGGAGAAAAGGAAAGATATACCCATCTGAATGCAGAGTTCTAAAGAATAGCAAGGAAAGATAAGAAGATGTTCCTCAGTGATCAATGCAAAGAAATAGAGGAAAACAATGGAATGGGAAAGCCTAGAGAACTTTTCAAGAAAATTAGAGATACCAAGGGAACATTTCATGCAAAGATGGGCACAATGAAGGACAGAAATGGTATGGTCCAAACAGAAGCAGAAGATATTAAGAAGAGGTGGCAAGAATACACAGAAGAACTGTACAAAAAAGATCTTCACGACCCAGATAACCACAATGGTGTGATCACTCACCTAGAGCCAGACATCCTGGAATGTGAAGTCGGGTGGGCCTTAGGAAGCATCACTACGAACAAAGCTAGTGGAGGTGATGGAATTCCAGTTGAGCTATTTCAAATCCTGAAAGATGATGCTGTGAAAGTGCTGTACTCAGTATGCCACAAATTTGGAAAACTCAGCAGTGGCCACAGGACTGGAAAAGGTCAGTTTTCATTCCAGTCCCAAAGAAAGGCAATGCCAAAGAATGCTCAGACTACTGCACAATTGCACTTATCTCACACACTAGCAAAGTAATGCTCAAAATTCTCCAAGCCAGACTTCAACAATACATGAACCGTGAGCGTCCAGATGTTCAAGCTGGTTTTAGAAAAGGCAGAGGAGCCAGAGATCAAATTGCCAACATCTGTTGCATCATAGATAAAGCAAGAGAGTTCCAGAAAAACATACTTCTGCTTTATTGATTACACCAAAGCCTTTGGCTGTGTGGATCACAACAAACTGTGAAAAATTCTTCAAGAGATGGGAATACCAGACCACCTTACCTGCCTTCTGAGAAATCTGTATGCAGGTCAAGAAGCGACAGTTAGAACTGGACATGGAACAACAGACTCATTCCAAATTGGGAAAGGACTACGTCATGGCTGTATATTGTCACCCTACTGATTTAACTTATATTCAGAGTACATCATGAGACATGCTGGGATGGAGGAAGTACAAGCTGGGATCAAGATTGCTGGGAGAAATATCAGTAACCTCAGATATGCAGATGACACCACCCTTATGGCAGAAAGTGAAGTGGAACTAAGGATCCTCTTGATGAAAGTTTAAAAAGAGAGTGAAAAAGTTGGCTTAAAACTCAACATTCAATAAACTAAGATCATGGCATCTGGTCCCATCACTTCATGGCCAATGGACGGTGAAACAATGGATATAGTTGACAGACTTTATTTTTGGGGCTCCAAAATTACTGCAGATGGTGACTGCAGCCATGAAATTAAAAGATGCTTGCTCCTTGGGAGAAAAGCTATGACCAACCTAGACAGCATATTAAAGAGCAGAGACATTGCTTTGCCAACAAATCTCTGTCTAGTCAAGGGTATGGTTTTTCCAGTGGTCATGTATGTATGTGAGAGTTGGACACTAAAGAAAGTGAGCACTAAAGAACTGATGCTTTTGAACTGTGGTGTTGGAGAAGACTCTTGAGAGTCTCTTGGACTGCAAGGAGATCAAACCAGTCAATCTTAAAGGAAATCAGTCCTGAATATTCATTGGAAGGACTGATGGTGAAGCTGAAACTCCAGTACTTTGGCCACCTGATGCAGAGGACTGAAGTATTGGAAGGACCCTGATACTGGGAAAGACTGAAGGCAGGAGGAGAATGGGGTGACAGAGAATGAGATGGTTTGATGGCATCACTGACTCAATGGACTTGTGTTTGAGCAAGCTCTGGGAGTTGGTGATGGTCATGGAAGCCTGGCATACTGCTGTCCATGGTGGCACAAAGAGTCAGACATGACTGAGTGACTGAACTGACCTTGAGAAAAGGTAGACAAGACCCAAGGTTAAAGTGTTACTTGCTTAGTTCAGTTCAGTTCAGTCGCTCAGTCTTGATCAACTCTTTGAGACCACAGGATCCTCTGTCCATGGGATTTCCTAGGCAAGAATACTGGAGTGGGTTTCCTTTTCTTTCTCCAGGGGATCTTGCTGACCCAGGGATGGAAACCACTTCTCCTGCATTGCAGGTGGGTTATCCGTTTTAAATATAGCAGTGTATAAGTGTCAGTCACAAACTCCCTGACTATCCCTTCCTCCCACCCTTCCTGATAACCATGTTTGTTCTCTTTCTGCTGTCACTGTAGTTCACAGATTTTGTTTTCTTGAAATTCTTTCCTCTCTTTAGTTATCTACACCCTTCTGGTTCCTCTTTTCATCCCTAAATCCCTTCTCTTGCCCCTTTTTTAGTTCAGGGCCTGCTCCTAATCTTCATAGCTATGCTCTCTGTCCTACTTTCTTTAATGTATTTTGCTAGTGATGTTGCTTCTTCACAGTCTTCCATCAGTTTTCTGTGGATCATTCTTTGAATTTAAATGACCAATCCAGTATTCTTTCTTAAGTTACTGGCCCTTAGTGCCAACCTGCTGGACAGTCCACTTCCTTTCCATGCCATGTTTTTGTACAAAGCTGATCATCTTCTTTTTTATCAGCCAGAAAGTTGCATGATGCTTTTAATACACCCACAGAGCAAAAATCCTCTGACTTATCCCTGATTTGTTTTTTGGAGTCTGGCTTTCTCTGTAGTTCCTGAATCACCTTTGCTTCAAGACTTTGGATTTTTGGTCCAATCAGTTTAGTTCAGTTCAGTTCAGTCACTCGGTCATGTCCGACTCTTTGCAACCCCATGAACCGCAGCTCGCCAGGCCTCCCTGTCCATCACCAATTCCCGGAGTCCACCCAAACCCATGTCCATCGAGTTGATGATACCATCCAACCATCCCATCCTCTGTCATCCCCTTCTCCTCCTGTCCTCAATCTTTCCCAGCATCAGGGTCTTTTCCAATGAGTCAGCTCTTCGCATCAGGTGGCCAAAGTATTGGAGTTTCAGCTTCAACATCAGTCCTTCCAATGAACACCCAGGACTGATCTCCTTTAGGATGGACTGGTTGGATCTCCTTGCAGTCCAAGGGACTCTCAAGAGTCTTCTCCAACACCACAGTTCAAAAGCGTCAATTCTTTGGCACTCAGCTTTTTTTATAGTCCAACTCTCATATCCATACATGACCACTGGAAAAAACATAGCCTTGACTAGATGGACCTTTGTTGGCAAAGTAACGTCTCTGCTTTTTAATAGGGGAAGAGTATTTTTCCTCACGAAGTACCCATACTCACTATGTTACTTATCTACCAAGGTTCTAGTCTAGTGACCCTGCACCTGCCTCATTTCACTCATACAAATTCACTCTAGATGAAATTTTGACTAATAAATTTAGATTTTGCAGTCTCACACTGATGTGCCAAGCTCACAGTTTTTTCCCCTTCCACTTAAATCTTGCTAGTCTATTTCTCTTACATAATATTGGCATTTAGGCAAGAATCCCTACTTCCGTGGGTCAAAGAATAGAACCTATAGAAATTTCTGGCTCTAAGTTAGAAGTCAGTGGGCAAAAATTAGTCAAGGGGGTAGGTAAGGCTTTTGCAACTTTTAAAACTGCCTATTGCTGGCAGCTGCCACATGTAAGCTGGCATACTTAATGCCTCTTCTGTTTACGTCTTCCTGCTTCATATGGCAATTACCACCCTACAGAGCAGGGACAGTCAGGTCTTGAGACCTTGCAAATAAGAGTGAAGAAAAGGATATTGGATGGAGAGAAACAGAAGGAAATTAAACCGACTGCCAAGGTTTCCTTGTTCTAGCTTTCAGGCAAATAATTTAATAAACCTGATTTGGTTTCCTTTAAATATACCTTTGAAAATTTGCATAAATGAATTTCTGCAAATGAAGTGCTATTTCCAACATACTGTTTAAAATTTGCTCTAGTATATTCCACTGAGTTACAAAGAATGCATAAAACATAATTACACTTTAATTTCATAGAAGCTGTACTTTTAAAATATCAACTTTTAAAATTTATTCCACATTTGATTTTATAATCACATATCAAATAATTTCTTTCCTACCACCAGTCAATACTTATATTAAAACTGTTTTCCTGAAGCTGGCTCAAAGAGAAAAAAATCTGATCTTTCTTTTGCTTGAGTTTCTGTTGAAAGTCAGGATGAGCAGTTTATGCTTGAAGTGTACTCTGTAGCCCAAATAAGGCATACTGCACAAATCCTTAGCAGATTTTCACTTCTCTTTGTGCTGTTATGTTTTATTCTTTGATGCCATCCAATTTTGTCTCTGATCTTCAGGAAAAAACTTATTAAAGGTTTTTCTTTTCTTCCCCCCGACCTTTTAAAAATTTCCCTATAAGGAAGGGAAATTAGTGAGGGTAATGAGAAACATGAGTACTGTATTTACACTACATTAGGTAGGCACCTACCTCGATGCTTGACTGATTCACAAAGGAGGATATGAGCAAGATCAGAAACCCACTTAATTCAGAAAGATGCATGATTTTTGTTTTTTCTGGCATTTTAAGTATATTTCCTGAAGTATTACTTCTGGGAGAAGAATCAAGCTAGAAATTACTAGTCATCAATAGCACCGGATATTCCTTAGTGTTGGCAGAAAAATTCAGGAAAGATACCTTAAAGACCTATACTAATTCAGTTTTGTTGAAATTTTTACATTTTAGAACTTCAGATTAGATCCTGTTGTTTCTGTAGGTTAATATTTGGCAGAAAAACCCCCACCACATTTCATCCAACAATGCAAAAATTAAAGTGTTTTGGTTTGGTCTGTTTGATTTCTATTTCTGTGGCATACTGCTATTAGAGATAACATTTAATCCATCTCTAAAAGCGCTATTTATAAGACAGGTGAAATTCTATTACTGCCAGTTTATAGAAGCATGAATTTCATAATGGCAAAAGCAGAGCTGAATGTAGCCAGAAGGTAGCCCTGTTTTCTGATTGTTTCATCTTTCAGGAAATGTCACCAAAGTATAAATTTGCTGTTTTGCTTAGAAATTATATGGTGTGCCTGGGTGAAGTCCACAGAGTATACCATAAAGGCTTGGAACAAATCACTGGGGTCTGAGGAACAAGTGAAAAGGAAATTCCGTGTTATAATCTAACTCATCAGGATTCATTTACTCCTTTATTAATAATGATATTAGCGAATCTTTTATTGATATGACACTAGCAAATCTTTGGTTGCAAAATAGAGATATGTTATTTTCCTGTGGGATAACATGAAAATGTTATGTAAAAAATATAAGCCTAACTTTATGAGCTATGCTCAGGTCCACATGAAAACATCATGGGTAATTATTTGCCAAGTTCTGACAGATTTCCGTGTTTCTCTCCCACATAGTCCATTCTCCTATGGAACCCCAAATAATCTTTTTAAAAAGTTTCTTCAGGTCATATCATTTGCTGAAAAATCCTTCAATGGATTTTAGTCCTGTTCAACTTGGAATAAGATATGTACTTCATACGATGACCTTTATTTGGGTCTTGGGATCCCTTTGCACTCTTAAATATTATTGAGGATCCTCAAATGTCTTTGTTTATGTGAGTTATAGCTATTTAGATTTATTATATTAGAAATAAAAACAAGATCAAAAATGGAAAAATGTTTATTTAAAAACAGTAATAATGCACAATAGTACATATCACATTTTTAATGAAAATAGCTTTTTCAAAACAAAAAATTATTGGAAAGAGTGGCATTGCTTTACATTTTTGCAAATTTCTTTAATGTTTGGCTTAACAGAAGATGGCTTAATTCTCATATCTACTTTTTCATTTAAATTATTACAGTAGCACATATCCATTGCTCAGGTCCACTTCATTCTAGTCTCTGCAGAGGAGTCTTCTTTCTCCACCCACCTGTGTAATCACCCTATATCCCATTTCTTTGTTTTACTTTCCCCATAGCATTTATAATTATAGAAACTTATATTATATATATCTGTTTATTTTCTGTGTCTGCCCGTGTATTTGTAAGCTGCACCTAGACAAGTTCTTCATTTGTGTTATAAACCATCATGTATTAATAATAGTTTTATATTAATGCTTAACAAATTACCCCCACATCTAGCAGCTTAAAACAGCAAACATTTATTATGTTGTAATTTCTGTAAGTCAGGATTTATCTGGGTGTGGTGGAGATAAGGGCTTCTTGCTCAAGATCTCTCTTGAGGTTGGGCTGAAGGGTTTGCTCTTGAGCTCACTCCTAGGGCTGTTGGTAGGCCCAGATGATCTACTTCTCAGCTAATTCATGTAGACCAGGGCCACCTCCCTTACATGGCAAGCTGACTTTCCCTGGGATGACTGGTAGGAGAGAGAGAGACAGAGGAGAATATGAATGAACCCAAAACAGAAGTGATAGTATTTTCATAATTTAATTTTGGAAGTGACATCCAATCTCTTTTACCATTTTTAGTCATTAGAAGGAAGTCACTAGATCTAGTGACTCAAGGGAAGTGGGTTACACAGGATGGATAACAGGGAATAGGGATTAAGCTAAGAGGCTGCCTACCATCAGCTGTATCCTCAGGGTCTAGTGTTATGTCTGGCACATAGTAGATAGTCAGTAAATACTTACTGAATGCCCATAGAGTACTCAGTCATATAGAAAAGGAAAGTGGTAGTCACTCAGTTGTGTCTGACTCTTTGCAACCCATTGAATGTGGCCTGCCAGGCTCCTCTGTCAATGGAATTCTTAAGGCAAGAATACTGGAGTCTATAACCTGAGTAGGGAACCCCACTCAGTCATATATGTATTGCCAAAGACTTTAGCTTTGTTTTCTTAGCAGAAGGAGCTTATTTGCCTTAGAAGGCTTTTAAAATCCATCCTATTATGGATAGATGACTCCTCTAGTTTGTTGTATTATTTAGGTAGTTGGTATAGGCCTACATCAGAGAAGGCAATGGCACCCCACTCCAGTACTCTTGCCTGGAAAATCCCATGGACGGAGGAGCATGGTAGGCTGCAATCCATGGGGTCACTAAGAGTCGGATATGACTGAGTGACTTCACTTTCCCTTTTCACTTTCATGCATTGGAGAAGGAAATGGCAACCCACTCCAGTGTTCTTGCCTGGAGAATCCCTGGGACAGGCGAGCCTGGTGGGCTGCCATCTATGGGGTTGCACAGAGTCGGACACGACTGAAGCAACTTAGCAGCATAGACCTACAGTGGGGCTTCCGTGGTGGCTCAGATGGTAAAGAATCTGCCTGGAATGTGGCAGACCCGGGTTTGATCCCTGGGTTGGGAAGATTCCCTGGAGGAGGGCATGGCAACCCACTCCAGTATTCTTGCCTGGAAACCCCATAGACAGAAGAGCCTGGCAGGCTACAGTCCATGGGGTCGCAAAGAGTCTGCCAGGACTGAGTAACTAACACTTTCACTTTCATAGGCCTACATAGAAGGGAAAATATTAATTTCTTCTTTGAGATAAGAAGACTTGCTGATATCTTCTGGGGCTTAAAGTGAGAAATTGGGTGAATACATTAGTCTAGGGACTTCGATGTATTCCTCCTGCAGGGGAAATAGAACTTCCTGCCCAATAATGTACGTTTGCCCATTCTTACATAAAATGTTGTCGTTTAGAGATTCTGCTCTTGTGGGGCCATTGTTCCCTCTTGATGTCTTCATCTGGCTTCCCTAGGGCAAGGAACACCTGAATTGTCTGGTTGGCTGTATTTTTTCTAAGATGCAGTAATTCCAAATTCACTAATTGTATCCATGAACAATTGTAATCATTTTCTAAATAAATGTAATATGCTTAATTAATTTATTTATTAAATAGAATTTCTGTAGAATATCTCCATGTATCTATACACTGTAGTACTATTAATATTTTATTTAGGTCTTTTGAAGGAAATTATAGCTAGTCTTCACTTTGAGTCATGGTATAATAACTTTGCTTTTACACTTGTTTCCAGGGCTGTGTACACTGGTTACATATTAGTCTAAATCAGACTTTTCAGTCTTTAAAATTGTTTTCATGACACTTTGCTGAGACCACAGCAAGGGTAATTTCTTTTTTTTTTTTTTTTAGCAAGGGTAATTTCAACCGAGACTGGGAAGAGATACTCTGCCCACAAAGATTATGTAGGAAAATGCATGTAAAACAAATGCCTGACATATATACTCAGTGTTCATATTTGTAACTCTCTTTCCTCAGCTGAAATTTGGCGGAACACCCCCATTTTCAGGTTAGAATGTTCTCTTTTTGTAGGCACATCCAGATTTTAATTCAGTCTCTATTTGCAACCTGGTAAGAGCTGTCCTTAAAACAAAGAAGACGATCAGATTTGGCTGTCATTCTATTAGCTACTTTCAATCTCCATATATTGAAAATATTGCTGGGGAGTTAAAAGTATGACAAAACCCATAAAATACCAGATTGTTCAGCGTGTGTGGTCATCTGCACAAAGTTGCCATCAAACATCAAGATTTCTCACAAATTATGGAAGTGTTTTGAACAAAGCCCCTGACTGTTGTGAAAGGAGAGGAAGTCTTAGATAGTGAGAGTTATTAATGTATGGATAAGTCACTGAGGGTATTTGTAAACTCTTCAGGCTGAATTGATGACTCCCATGAAACAATATTTTCCAGAAATATTATGGGCAATTGGTTAGTTTTTATGCTGCTTTTCAAAAAAAATACAATCACTCATAATTTCTAATTATGAATTATTTTGAATATACAAGTAATTATAATAGTCATATATTTACTAACCACACACTGAGATGTTCATATTTTGCATATTTTTTTGCAGACTCTCTTTTTCTTTTTAATTAGGTTTTACGGTCATAGCTAAAACTCCAGGCTTATCTCTTCTCCTTCCATTTCACTATTTTAAAATTATTCCATTTCCATTCATATTTTTATTCTTTATTATAAAGAATACATGGTTTTGCTTTGTGTTTATTAAAAAATTTTACATGAATGGTTTCGTATTATATATATTAGACTTGTTTTTATGCTCTTTTGCCATGTCCGTGAGAGCATGCCCTGAGTAATCTGCCCAGCCCAGGACAAGGAAAAGCACAGACTTAGAATCTAGAATGGACTTGAAATCACACAGCTTTGTATCAAGCCTGGCCATACTGGGCCTTTAGCTGAAGCCCAGATAACCCTGCAGACAAGTGAGCAAGCAATAAGTGCCATTTTTGTTTATTGCTGAGATATTGTAGTTGTTTTCTATGCAGCAGAAACTGACAGATATTTTTGCTGTATGTTTTATTAGGTATAAAAGCATGCAGTGTATTCATCTATACTCTTCCATGTGGTTAAGTAGTTCATCCATTTTCATTCTTTTCTTTTTTTTTATGAGAGAGATTTAAATTTCTTTACTTGATATATTTTTCATAATGTCTCCGGAAACTATTGTCTTTATATCATGGTATTTTATTTCTGTAAACCGAAAATATTTGTTCCCAAAAGCAGGTATTTAATGCTAGGTGCATTGTGATTCCTTCTACCAACAGACCCATACAAATAAAAGGATAGTTATGAGTTAGGAGGTGAGGATTCTCTCATATAATTCTTTAATTAAATACTTAAAGAGCTCAAGTATTGTTAATTCATGACATCGTTTACTTGGTATAAGAACAAGAACAGCAAAGAGAAGTTTAACACTGTATTATAAAATTACTAGTACAGTTAGAAAAGCCATTCATTGTGATGTGTGGCTGGTATACCTTTGCAGAGAAAAAAGCATTTAGAAAAATTTTACTAATAAAAACATATCTTGTGTCACACATGACAGAGTTTCTGAAATGTAGGAAGGGATTTCAAATATTGAGTTTTCTTCTCAGTATGGGTAACTGATGCTGTCTAGGAGGCTTATAGTATCAAAATTATGTTTGTTTTAATCATGCAGTTATTTCACATTTGAAACAAAGGATACATAAGACCTACCACTCAGACCAAGATATGAGAAAGCGATTAGTGAAAAATGAAAAATGGACTGAAATGAGATCGGCCCCTTTTGGATTTCCATACTACAATTCATGGGAATAATAGAAAGAAAATCTAGTGAATCAGAGATCTTCTAGGAGGTACGCTTTAGGAAATCTCTCTGAAGGGAACATTCATACCTGTAAATTTTTACCAGTAGATCATAACTTCTCAGAAACCTTTACATTGGAAAGGGATGAAGCTGATCCTTGTTGTTTTTACTTTTTTTCTCTAGTTGAGGAGGAGAATGGGAATTGGCTAGGTGACTGCCATCATTTCAGTTTTTTGACTCTTGAACTAACAATAATAATTTTCACATATTGACTACTTAGTGTGGCCCAGAAATTGTGCTTTTATTTTATTTTTTTAAGTAATCTTCATCTTCAAAAGAGCAAGGTAAGGATTGATGGGGCCCTTTTGCAGATAGTGAAACTGAGGCACACAGAGGTAAAATGTCTGACCCAAGGTCCATTGCTGGTAAGTGAAGGAGGTTATATTGAACTCACATCCGTCTGGCTCTCTGCTTCTAACTGTATACCCATGCCCCCTTCTAGTGGACAACATGAACTGAGTGGCTGTTATATGTAGACAATTATGTACTATTATCAAGTGAACAGAGGAAAGCAATTCTGTTTTTAGGCCTTTTTCCTTATTTGAGAAAAGCTGTAGGATGTCACTGTCTACACCTTATAATGAATCTCTCTCTCTCTCTCTCTTACAACTAGCAGTGTAGAAATATGCAAATACATCTTGTCTGAGATCAAAAAGCCTTGAGTTTGGCTAAATGACTCTGTAACTTTGAGGAGACTCAGAAAGAGGTTTGCTAAAGGAGATTCCCTGACTTTTTATGTTGACTCTAGCAGAACTGTTGCCTGGCCCCAAACATTATTTGCATCATTTCCTCCAATTTTATTCAGGTTTGAGATAGAGAAAATGAGTTTGAGGCAAAATAGGCCCATCCTTTGGCTTAAGAGAGGTCATGAGACCTAGTTTTGGCCAGAGGACATGTGTTGGGGGCTCCTGGGAAAGAATCCTTCTCCAGTGAGAGAAAGCTACCCCTCCCCATGCTTTTTGTCTTTGAAAATGAGGTGGAAATGTGATATTTGGAGCTTCTGTATTTACTGTGAGACCATGAAGAGCAAGAGAACTATAGAGATGCAGCTTAAAGTTATCTATCAACACTGAGAGCCGGAAGTGTAAGCTGCTGATTGAGTTGGCTCTTGAAGGTAGTCATGTATTTTATCATCTTTATTATTGATAAAAAACTATACCTCAGCTCTTCTGTTTATTAGATGTTCATAAAAATCTCTAGATTATATTAATTGAAATATCAAATTTTATATGTAAGTATAAATCCCATGGATGGAGGAGACTGGTAGGCTGCAGTCCATGGGGTTGCTAAGAGTCGGACATGACTGAGCAACTTCACTTTCACTTTTCACTTTCATGTATTGGAGAAGGAAATGGCAACCCACTCCAGTGTTCTTGCCTGGAGAATCCCAGGGACAGGCGAGCCTAGTGGGCTGCCATCTATGGGATCACACAGGGTCGGACACGACTGGAGCGACTTAGCAGCAGCAGCAGCAGCAGCATAGTATTAACATATAAGTTTACTATAAACTTTCGCACAATAATCCAACTAAATATTTATTGGTGATCAGGTTACCAGATTCTTATCTTAGAGGTCTTTCCAGTCACTGTACAATTTTAAGTCATAACTAGTAATAAATCATTTTAATGTGAACTTTCCTACAGAGGCAGTGTGCTGTGCTGTGCTCTGCTTAGTTGCTCAGTTGTGTCCAACTCTTTGTGGCCCCATGGACTGTAGCCCGCCAGGCTCCTCTGTCCAGGGGGATTCTCCAGGCAAGAAGACTGGAGTGGGTTGCCATGCCCTCCTCCAGGGGGTCTTACGAATTGCAGGTGGATGCTTTGCTGAGCCAAGAATACATGGAATAACTGTACAAAAAAGATCTTCATGACCCAGATAATCATGATGATGTGATCACTAATCTAGAGCCAGACATCTTGGAATGTGAAGTCAAGTGGGCCTTAGAAAGCATCACTACGATCAAAGCTAGTGGAGGTGATGGAATTCCACTTGGGCTGTTTCAAATCCTGAAAGATGATGCTGTGAAAGTGCTGCACTCAATATGCCAGCAAATTTGGAAAACTCGGCAGTGGCCACAGGACTGGAAAAGGTCAGTTTTCATTACAATTCCAAAGAAAGGCAATGCCAGAGAATGCTCAAACTACTGCACAATTGCACTCATCTCACATGCTAGTCAAGTAATGCTCAAAATTCTCCAAGCCAGGCTTCAGCAATATGTCACCCGTGAACTCCCTGATGTTGAAGCTGGTTTTAGAAAAGGCAGAGGAACCAGAGATCAAATTGCCAACATCCGTTGGATCATGGAAAAAGCAACAGAGTTCCAGAAAAACATCTATTTCTGCTTTATTGACTATGCCAAAGCCGTTGACTGTGTGGATCACAATAAACTGTGGAAAATTCTTCAAGAGATGGGAATACCAGACCACCTGACCTGTTCTTAAGAAATCTGTATGCAGGTCAGGAAGCAACAGTTAGAACTGGACATGGAACAACAGACTGGTTCCAAATAGGAAAAGGAGTGCGTCAAGGCTGTATATTGTCACCCTGCTTATTTAACTTATATGCAGAGTACATCATGAGAAATGCTGGACTGGAAGAAACACAAGCTGGAATCAAGATTGCCGGGAGAAATATCAATAACCTCAGATATGCAGATGACCCCACCCTTATGGCAGAAAGTGAAGAGGAGCTAAAAAGCCTCTTGATGAAAGTGAAAGAGGAGAGTGAAAAAGTTGGCTTAAAGCTCAACATTCAGAAAACGAAGATCATGGCATCTGGTCCCATCATTTCATGGGAAATAGATGGGGAAACAGTGGAAACAGTGTCAGACTTTATTTTTGGGGGCTCCAAAATCACTGCAGATGGTGACTGCAGCCATGAAATTAAAAGATGCTTACTCCTTGGAAGAAAAGTTATGACCAACCTAGATAGTATATTCAAAAGCAGAGACATTACTTTGCTGACTAAGGTCTGTCTAGTCAATGCTATGGTTTTTCCTGTGTTCATATATGGATGTGAGAGTTGGACTGTGAGGAAGGCTGAGCGCTGAAGAATTGATGCTTTTGAACTGTGGTGTTGGAGAAGACTCTTGAGAGTCCCTTGGACTGCAAGGAGATCCAACCTGTCCATTCTGAAGGAGCTCAACCCTGGGATTTCTTTGGAAGGAATGATGCTAAAGCTGAAACTCCAGTACTTTGGCCACCTCATGCAAAAAGTTGACTCATTGGAAAAGACTCTGATGCTGGGAGGGATTGGGGGCAGGAGGAGAAGGGGACGACCGAGGATGAGATGGCTGGATGGCATCATGGACTCGATGGACTTGAATCTGAGTGAACTCCGGGAGATGGTGATGGACCGGGAGGCCTGGTGTGCTGCGATTCATGGGGTCACAAAGAGTCGGACACGACCGAGCGACTGAACTAAACTGAGGGAAGCCCAAAAATACTGGGGTGGGTAACCTATGCCTTTGGCTACTGGGGTGGGTTGCCATGCCCTCCTCCAGGGGATCTTCCCAATCCAGGCATCGAACCCAGGTCTCCCGCATTGTAGGCAGATTCTTTACCACCTGAGCCACCAGGGAAGTGCTCTCCTACAGAGGCGGTGTAATACAGCGCGGCGGGTGCAGCTCTCAGCCCTTGGCTGCCACAGTTACCGCAGGCAGCGGTCCTGCTCAGCCACTGGTGGGCATTGGGGTGGGCATTGGGGTGGGCATTGGGGTGGGCATTGGGGTGGGCCCCTCCCCCAGCAGCCAGCTGTCAAGGAGGGACCATTAGTGGGTCCATTCAGCAGGCGGTGGGCGGAGTGGTGGTCCTCAGGCAGAGAGGGAGTGAGGTGAGAGAGGGAGTGAGGTGAGAGAGGGAGTGAGGTGAGAAGGATCCTGGTCTTCTTCTGGGGGCTCTCCAGTTCACCGGGCCTCAGCCAGCAGGTGAGCCAGGGGGCAGCGAGCAGGCTGGGGGCGGTGTCCTGCAGGGCTCCAGAGCCCTCGCCAAGGCCTCCCACCAACTGGACTCAGGCCGGTGAGGCAGCCCTGAACCTCCCTCTCGTGCCCGCCTGCCTCTGCAGCCTGATGGCGGTGGCCCGTCTGCATGAGACACAGCCTGCAAACCTGGTCCCACCACCCCGGCGGCCTCAGGAGCTTGAGGGCCGCTGGGTCCTGGGCGCCTGGCTCCCTCGGGAATGACAGCTGGGCAGGGTCAGGGGACTGGCCCTGAGGGAGCCGCCAGCTGAGACCTGTCTTTTAGCCAGCACCGAGACCTCAGAAGGGAAATGTATCCCTCGGGACCTCACCCTTTCTTGTCCAGACAGAGGATGACTCTCGTTCTTTAATTTACTTTTTATTGAAGGAGTAATTGCCCTATACTGTTGTGTTGGTTTCTGCCGTACAGCAGTGTGAATCAGCCATAAGTGTATAGATCCCTTCACTCGCAGGCATCCCTCCCCCTGTCCTCATCCCACGCCTCTAAGTCGAGCTCCCTGTGCTATACAGCGACTTCCCACTAGCTAGCTCTTTTGTTTGTTGTTCAGTTGCTCAGTCATTTCCAGCTTGATCTGTTTCACATATGGTAATGTGTATGTTTCAGTGCTACTCTCTCAATTTGTTCCACCCTCTCCTTCCCCGTTGTATCAACATATCCCCAAAACATAGAGAGACTTGTGAGAATAACACTATGTTGGCAGAGATTTACAGGAACATCGTTACCTGCCCGTGACCCAACCTCTGGAACAAACGATCTGACATCAAAAAGCTTGCAACAACTGATTACGCCCCCTCCTTCACCTTTCCTAGAAAAGGGCTTTGCCAAAAGCTTTCCAGAAGTTTGGGGGTTTTAAGGCATGAGCCTCCTGGTTTGTTGCATGGCCCTGCAATAAATCTCTGTTCCAAACTCTGACATTTTAGTGTTGCATGGCCTCACTGTGTGTTGGGCATAGGAACTTGCATTTCAGTAACACCGGAAGTGTAATATTCCGGTGTTGAATAGTTGACCTTTAGTTGAATTTTGCATTTGGTTATATTCAGAATTGCCAACTACATTTTCCAATAGTCTTGATACTGCAGGAGCAAATAAATGTCAAGATTCTCTCTTGACCAACAGAGATCTCAGGCCTATTTGGGACCCTTGGCCTTTTCAGGAACCTCTGCTTTTTTCTTTGTTTGGTGAAGTCCAGGCAGTGGTCACTATTTACTAAACAAAGTTAAGCAGAAGTAAACCTAAAGTGAATTTATGGAAGGCATGGTTGTATTAGTGGAGTGGCGCATGCTTATGAGAGAGAAACAGACAGAAATAGAGGATGAGAGGCGTAATCAGTTGTTGCAAGCTTTTTGATGTCAGATCCTTTGTTCCAGAGGTCAGGTCACAGTCAGGTAACGATGTTCCTGTAAATCTCTGCCAAAGTAGTGTTAGATCACATTTGTTAAAAGAAGAGTCCAATTTAGAGACTGAGGTATCTGTGGGTTGATGAGGAAGTGCTTTTCAGGACAAAGTAAAGGAAACAGGATAAGGAAGGAGAAATTGAGCAGTGATGACATCTTGGGTAGTCTCGCCTTAGTCTGATTCACAGGGTGCTCTGAATCTAGGTTCAGCCTAGAGCGTCCTGCCTTGAGGCAAGAGGACCAAGCTCTGAACCCCATATTGACAAATCCTTGGCCATCCTCTGGGGTGGATATATTGGGGTGATTATGATTTAATTTCCAAGGCATCTCCTGCTGAGGCAGTGCTCTGCAGAAGTAGTTTTTCTTCACTTCATTTATTTAATCTTCCACTATCCTCTTCCCTAATACCCATCCAATGAGGTATAAGGTCACAAGTGTAAACTGTTAGCAATAGCAATTTCAGAAGTTTAGAGATGGGAATATTAATCAAGGAATTTATGAGAGGCACCCACAACATCGATTACTGTTTACTTTGGGGCAAGAACCTGAAGTTTGAGGAAAGAGTTAAATTCAATTCAAAACATACTTACTGAACACCTGCTATGTTCAAGGCAATACACTAGGGAAAATGGGGTTACAGTGTAAATGATCCGTTGGCTTTGAGAAGTGCACAGCATAAGAATTAACTAAACATACAAGCAGTATATCTATTCCCGAGATTGGCCTCTAGTTTCAGATTTGGTAAGTTATAAACTCTTTAAGAGGAGAAGGCAATGGCACCCCACTCCAGTACTCCTGCCTGGAAAATCCCATGGATGGAGGAGCCTGGTAGGCTGTAGTCCATGGGGTCGCTGAGGGTTGGACACAACTGAGCGACTTCACTTTACTTTTCACTTTGATGCATTGGAGAAGGAAATGGCAACCCACTCCAGTGTCCTTGCCTGGAGAATCCCAGGGATGGGGGAGCCTGGTGGGCTGCCATCTGTGGGGTCACACAGAGTCGGACATGACTGAAGTCACAGCAGCGGCAGCAGCAAACTCTTTAGGGCATTCCCTGTGGCTCAGATGGTAAAGTGTCTGCCTACAATGCGGGAGACCCTGGTTCGATCCCTGGGTCAGGAAGATCCTCTGAAGAAGGAAATGGCAACTCACTAGGCCACAGTCCATGGGGTCACAGAGAGTCAGAAGCATCACTACAAACAAAGCTAGTGGAGGTGATGGAATTCCAGTTGAGCTTTCAAAAAGATGATGCTGTGAAAGTGCTACACTCATTTTGCCAGCAAATTTGGAAACCTCAGCAATGGCCACAGGACTGGAAAAAGTCAGTTTTCATTCCAATCCCAAAGAAAGGCAGTGCCAAAGAATGCTTAAAGTACCACAAAATTGCACTTATCTCACACGCTAGCAAAGTAATGCTCAAAATTCTCCAAGCCAGGCTTCAACAGTATGTGAACCATGAACTTCCAGATGTTTAAGCTGGATTTAGAAAAGGCAGAGGAAACAGAGATCACATTGCCAACATCTGTTGGATCATCAAAAAAGCAAGAGAGTTCCAGAAAAATATCTATTTCTGTTTTATTGACTATGCCAAAGCCTTTGACTGTGTGGAACAACAAACTGTGGAAAACTCTTAAAGAGATGAAATACCAGACCACCTGATCTGCCTCTTGAGAAATCTCATGCAGGTCAAGAAGCAACAGTTAGAACTGGACATGGAACAACAGACTGGTTCCAAATAGGGAAAGCAGTATGTCAAGGCAGTATATTGTCACCCTGCTTATTTAACTTATATGCAGAGTACATCATGAGAAACTCTGGGCTGGATGAAGCACAGCTGGAATCAAGATTGCTGGGAAAAAGATCAATAACCTCAGATATGCAGATGACACCACCCTTATGCCAGAAAGCGAAGAACTAAAGAGCCTGTTGATGAAAGTGAAAGAGGACAGTGAAAATGTTGGCTTAAAACTCAACATTCAGAAAACTAAGATCATGGCATCCGGTCCCATCGGTCCATGGCAAATAGATGGAGAAACAATGGAAACAGTGTCAGACTTTATTTTTTGGAGCTCCAAAAATCACTGCAGATGGTGACTGCAGCCATGAAATTAAAAGACACTTACTCCTTGGAAGAAAAGTTATGACCAACCTAGACAGCATATTAAAAAGCAGAGACATTACTTTGCCAACAAAGGTCCATCTAGTCAAAGGTATGGTTTTTCCAGTAGTCATGTATGGATGTGAGAGTTGGACTATAAAGAAAGCTGAGCGCTGAAGTATTGATGCTTTTGAACTGTGGTGTTGGAGAAGACTCTTGAGAGTCCCTTGGACTGCAAGGAGATCCAACCAGTCCATCCTAAAGGAAATCAGTCCTGAATATTCATTGGAAGGACCCATGTTGAGGCTGAAATTCTAAATCTTTGGACATCTGATGCAAAGAACTGACTCATTGCAAAAGACCCTGATGCTGGGCAAGATTGAAGGTGGGAGGAGAAGGGGATGACAGAGAATGAAATGGTTGGATGGTGTCACCGATTCAATGGACATGAGTTTGAGTAAGTTCTAGGAGTTGGTGATGGACAGGGAGGCCTGGCATGCTGCAATCCATGGGGTCGCAAAGAGTTGGACATGACTGAGTGACTAAACTGAACTGAACTGAAGTTCCTATAAGGTTGCCTTCTATATTGTAATATTCCTATAAACGTAGTCAAGTGAATTTGAAACTGTCTACTTTAAAATTAGATATAGATGAGTTCTCACTCAGATTATGTCTAAAAACTATAGGCTATTAATCAATATTAGTACAAAAAACTGAGTTTACCCCTCAAAAATTTAGATATTTCCATTCATGTGAGAAGAACAAAATAACATACTTTTGGAAGTTTGGCATTTTTATAGTTCATTTGTTTTTCATTTTGTTCCACTGAGTGAGAAGAAGTAATTGGCCTTTACGTGTTTCTCAGAGAAATCTGCTTTACTTTATTCTCTCCATTGTATATGCAAGATATGTTTCTACTTGGCTGGTGCATGAGATATCCTGATGGTTATATAGAAGACCTTTCTTAAATTGAAAAAACTGATTAGTGGTTTTCTGGAAGTATTCTGACCGGTCATCTAACCTTGAGGTGGAAAGGTACGGTGTATATACAAGGAATTTTTCCAAACTGTAGAAAATTCAGTATTTATTCTATGAAATCAGGCAAGAATAAACTGTTGTATTCCCTTCATTTTTCCGGGTCAGATAGTCTCCCACCCTGATGCACTGCCAAGAAACTAAATCTCAGTCATTACTAAGGTTCTTTCCCTGCCACCTCGTTCACCCAAAGGTTTTAAGAGTTCTTTACAGTTGAGAACATTATATTCCTCAGTCTTTGCACATGTGCGTGCTCAGTCGGTTCGGTTGTGTCCAACTCTTTGTGACCCTATGGACTGTAGCCTGATGGGCTCTTCTGTCCATGGGATTCTCCAGGCAAGAATACTGGAGTGGGTTGCCATGCCCTCCTCCAGGGGATCTTCCAGACCCAGGAACTGAATGCACGTCTCTTGTGTCTCCTTCACTGCAGACAGACTTTTAACCAATGAGCCAGGGAAGCCTCATTCCTCAGTCTGTAGTCTTTTTAAATTTACTTTTTATTTTATATTGGAATATAGTTGATTTACAATGTTGTGTTAGTTTCAAGTATATAGCAAAGTGATTTAGTTATGCATATACATTTATCCATTCTTTTTCAGATTCTTTTCCCATATCGGTTTTAAAAAAATTTTTAATTGGAGGCTAATTACTTTACAATATTGTGATGGGTTTTGCCATATATTCACATGAATCAGCCATGGGTGTACCTGTGTTCCCCATCCTGAACCCCCCTCCCACCTCCTTCCCCATCCCTCAGGGTCATCCCAGTGCACCAGCCCTGAGCGCCCTGCCTTATGCATCAAACCTGGACTGGCGATCTATTTCATGTATGATAATATGCTCTTCAGTGCTCTTCTCTCAAATCATCCCACCCTCGCCCTCTCCCACAGAGTCCCACAGTCTGTTCTTTACATCTGTGTCTCTTTTGCTGTCTCGCATATAGGGTCATCGTTACCATCTTTCTAGATTCCATATGTATGTGTTAATATACTGTATTGGTGTTTTTCTTTCTGACTTTTCTCTGTATAATAGGCTCCAGTTTCATCCACCTCATTAGAAGGTGGAAGCATTCTTTTTAATAGCTACATAACATTCCATTGTGTACACATACCACAGCTTTTTTGTCTATTCGTCTGCCAGTGGACATCTAGGTTGCTTCCATGTCCTGGCTATTGTAAACAGTGCTGCGATGAACATTGGGGTACACGTGTCTCTTTCAATTCTGGTTTCCTCAGTGTATATGCCCAGCAGCGGGATTGTTGGGTCATATGGCAGTTTTATTTCCAGTTTTTTAAGGAATCTCCACACTGTTCTTCATAGTGGCTCTACTAGCTTGCATTCCCACCAACAGTGTAAGAGGGTTCCCTTTTCTCCACACCCTCCCCAGCATTTGTTTGTACACTTTTTGATAGCAGCCATTCTGACTGGGGTGAGATGGTACCTCATTGTGGTTTTGATTTGCATTTCTCTGATAATGAGTGATGTTGAGCATCTTTTCATATGTTTGTTAGCCATTTGTATGTCTTCTTTGGAGAAATGTCCGTTTAGTTCTTTGACC
Source organism: Oryx dammah (assembly GCF_014754425.2). Taxonomy (NCBI): domain Eukaryota; kingdom Metazoa; phylum Chordata; class Mammalia; order Artiodactyla; family Bovidae; genus Oryx; species Oryx dammah. The sequence continues at coordinate 7,164,756 of NW_024080603.1, read as the reverse complement.
CATTTTTTGATTGGGTCGTTTATTTTTCTGGAATTGAGCTGCAGGAGTTGCTTGTATATATTTGAGATTAATTCTTTGTCAGTTGCTTCATTTGCTATTATTTTCTCCCATTACGAAGGCTGTCTTTTCACCTTCCTTATAGTTTCCTTCGTTGTACAAAAACTTTTAAGTTTAATTAGGTCCCATTTATTTTTGCTTTTATTTCCATTACTCTGGGAGTTGGATCATAGAGAATGCTACTGTGATTTATGTCAGAGAGTATTTTGCCTATGTTTTCCTCTAGGAGTTTTATAGTTTCTGGTCTTACATTTAGATCTTTAATCCATTTTGAGTTTATTTTTGTGTATGGTGTTATAAAGTGTTCTAGTTTCATTCTTTTAATAGTGGTTGACCAGTTTTCCCAGCACCACTTGTTAGAGATTGTTGCCTCCTTTGTCAAAGATAAGGTGTCCCATATAGGTTTTTATTTTATTTTTTTAATTTATTTTTTATTTTACTTTACAATTCTGTATTGGTTTTGCCATACATTGACATGGATCCACCATAGGTTTTTAAAGAATATTGGGTAGAGTTACCTGTGCCATACAGTAGGTCCTTGTTGATTATCTCTTTTATATATGTGTGCTTCCCTGGTAGCTCAGCTGGTAAAGAAGACCTAAGTTCGATCCCTGGGTTGGGAAGATGTCCTAAAGAAGGGAGTGGCTACCCACTCCAGTATTCTGGCCTGGAAAATCCCATGGACAGAGAAGCCTGATGGGCTACAGTCCATGGGGTCGCAGAGTCAGACGTGACTGAGTGACTTTCACTTTCACTTTTTCACTGGGTGGCTCAGATGGTAAAAAAGAGTCTGCCTGCAATGCGGGAGACCTGAGTTCGATCCCTGGGTTGGGAAGATCCCCTGGAGAAGGAAATGACAACCCACACCAGTATTCTTGCCTGGAAAATCCCATGGACAGAGGCGCCTGGTGGGCTACAGTCCATGGGGTCGCACAGAATCTGACATGACTGAGTGACTAACACTTTCATTTTTACATGTGTGTGTGCGTGCTAAGTTGCTTCAGTTGTGTCTCATTCTTGTTGCCATAGTGTTGGCACACATCTCACTCTGTTGCCTGCCAGGCTCCTCTGTCCATGAGATTCTCCAGGCAAGAACACTGGAGTGGGTTGCCATGCCCTCCTTTAGGGGATCTTCCCAACCCAGAGATCGAACACATGTCTCATGCCTCCTGCTTTGGTAGGAGGGTTCTTTACCACTATGCCACCAGGAGTGTGCATATGTTAATCCCAAACTCCTAATTTATCTTCCCCTGACACATTTCCTCTTTGGTAACCAAAAACTTGCTTTTGAAGTCTGGGAGTCTCTGTCTGTTTTTCAAAAAAGTTCATTTGTATCATTTTTTTTAGATTTCACATATGTGATCTCATGTAATATTGATTTTTGTCTGACTTACCTCACTTAGTGTGACACTCTCTAGATCCATCCATGTTGCTACAGATAGCATTATTTCATTCTTTTTATAGCCCTCAATCTTTAGTCTCTACTACTCATGTCCTGACCTGCATATAGATTTCTCAAGAGGCAGGTGAGGTGGTCTGGTATTCCCATCTCTTTCAGAATTTTCCACGGTTTATTGTGATCCACACAGTCAAAGGCTTTGGCATAGTCAATCAAGCAGAAATAGATGTTTCTCTGGAACTCTGTTGCTTTTTTGATGATCCAGCAGATGTTGACAATTGGATCTCTGGTTCCTCTGCCTTTTCTAAAACCAGCTAGAACATCTGGAAGTTCACAGTTCACGTACTGCTGAAGCCTGGCTTGGAGAATTTTGAGCATTACTTTACTGGCATGTGAGATGAGTGCAATTGTGGGTACTTTGAGCATTCTTTGGCATTGCCTTTCTTTGGGGTTGGAATGAGAACTGACCTTTTCCAGTCCTGTGGCCACTGCTGAGTTTTCCAAATTTGCTGGCAAAATGAGTGCAGCACTTTCACAGCATCATCATTTAGGATTTGAAATAGCTCAACTGAAATTCCATCACCTCCACTAGCTTTGTTCATAGTGATGCTTTCTAAGGCCCACTACTAGTCCCTTGGACTGCAAGGAGATCTAACCAGTCCATCCTAAAGGAGACCAGTCCTGGGTGTTCATTGGAAGGACTGATGCTAAAGCTGAAACTCCAGTACTTTGGCTACCTTATGCAAAGTGTTGACTCATTGGAAAAGACTCTGATGCTGGGAGGGATTGGCAGCAGGAGGAGAAGGGGACGACCGAGGATGAGATGGCTGGATGGCATCACTGACTCGTTGGACGTGAGTTTGAGTGAACTCCAGGTGTTGGTGATGGACAGGGAGGTCTGGTGTGCTGCAATTCATGGGGTCACAAAGAGTCGGACATGACTGAGTGACTGAACTGACTGAACTGAACTGACTCATGTCCTAAGCTACATAATAGCATTGTCGCTTCTGTGCCAAGACTGGGCATAAGACCTTTCCCCAAAGTTTCCATGGACATGATTCTTTCTATTCCATGCCCATTGCTGTTTCACAAGTTGCCTTTAAGAGTCCTCAGAAAGAGGATGCTTGGATCATATATGTGGAGGTGAGTTGGTCCCCCAACTCTTTAAGAGAAGCTCTCCTACTTCCTCCTCCCTCTACCTCAAAGTCCTCAACTTTCTCTTCAATTATTCCTTTTATGAGTTTGATTTTGGATATAAAATCCAAGAGGAGGTGTTATTTTCTGGAAGCCCAAGCTTCTGTTTTATATTTGGACACAAAAACATTTGCGTCAAGACAAGGGAACAAATAAGCTTAGAAAACCTCCTTGGGATGGAGAGAGGAAAATACCTGTGGATGGGAGAATAAAAAAGCACATACTGATATTTAGATAAATTATTCAGGCTCTTTATTATTATTCTTTTTATTTAAGAACTTATTATTTTTGAGTAATTTTAGTTTTAAAATAAAATTGAGACAAACGTACGAAAATTACCCATTATACTCCCTTACCACCCACATGTATAGCTTCCACCAGTATCAATATTATTCACTAGAATGGTACACGTTTTTTTCTTTTTTACCAAGTATAGCCCTACATTGTAGGGGACTGGAATGCAAAAGTAGGGAGTCAAGAAACACCTGGAGTAACAGGCAAATTTGGCCTTGGAGTACAGAATGAAGCAGGGCAAAGGCTAATAGAGTTTTGCCAAGAGAATGCACTGGTCATAGCAAACACCCTCTTCCAACAACACAAGAGAAGACTCTACACATGGACATCACTAGATGGTCAGTACCAAAATCAGGTTGATTATATTCTTTGCAGCCAAAGATGGAGAAGCTCTATACAGTCAGCAAAAACAAGACCGGGAGCTGACTGTGGCTGAGATCATGAACTCCTTATTGCCAAATTCAGACTTAAATTGAAGAAAGTAGGGAAAACCACTAGAGCATTCAGGTATGACCTAAATCAAATCCCTTATGATTATACAGTAGAAGTGACAAATAGATTCAAGGGATTAGATCTGATAGCAGAGTCCCTATTGAACTATGGATGGAGGTTCGTGACAGTGTACAGGAGACAGGGATCAAGACCATCCCCATGGAAAAAAAATGCAAAAAAGCAAATGGCTCTTGAGGAGGCCTTACAAATAGCTGTGAAAAGAAGAAAAGTGAAAATTAAAGGAGAAAAGGATAGATAAAAGCATCTGAATGCAGAGTTCCAAAGAATAGCAAGAAGAGATAAGAAAGCCTTCCTCAGTGATCAATGCAAAGAAATAGAGGAAAAGAACAGAATGGGAAAGACTAGAAATCTCTTCAAGAAAATTAGAGATACCAAGGGAACATTGCATGCAAAGATGGGCTCAATAAAGGACAGAAATGGTATGGACCTAACAGGAGCAGAAGATATTAAGAAGAAGTGGCAAGAATACACGGAAGAACTGTACAAAAAGGATCTTCATGACCCAGATAATCATGATGGTATGATCATTCACCTAGAGCCAGACATTCTAGAATGCAAAGTCAAGTGGACCTTAGGAAGCATCACTATGAACAAAGCTAGTGGAGGTGATGGAATTCCAGTTGAGCTATTTCAAATCCTGAAAGATGATGCTGTGAAAGTGCTGCACTCAATATGCCAGCAAATTTGGAAAACTCAGCAGTAGCCACAGGACTTGAAAAGGTCAGTTTTCATTCCAATCCCAAAGAAAAGCAATGCCAAAGAATGCTCAAACTACCACACAATTGCACTCATCTCACACACTAGTAAAGTAATGCTCAAAATTCTCCAAGCCAGACTTCAACAATACATGAACCGTGAGCATCCAGATGTTCAAGCTGGTTTTAGAAAAGGCAGAGGAACCAGAGGTCAAATTGCCAACATCCGCTGGATCATCGAAAAAACAAGAGAGTTCCAGAAAAACATCTATTTCTGCTTGATTGACTATGTCAAAGCCTTTGACTGTGTGGATCACAACAAACTGGAAAATTCTTCAAGAGATGGAAATACCAGACCACCTTACCTGCCTCTTGAGAAATCTGGAAGGAAGCAACAGTTAGAACTGGACATTGAACTGGTTCCAAATAGGGAAAGGAGTACATCAAGGCTGTATACTGTCACCCTGCTTATTTAACTTCTATGCAGAGTACATCATGAGAAATGCTGGGCTGGAAGAAGCACAAGCTGGAATCAAGATTGCCGGGAGAAATATCAATAACCTCAGATATGCAAATGATACCACCCTTATGACAGAAAGTGAAGAAGAACTAAAGAGCCTGTTGATGAAAGTGAAGGAGGAGAGTGATAAAGTTGGCTTAAAGCTCAACATTCAAAAAATGAAGATCGTGGCATCTGATCCCATCACTTCATGGCAAATAGATGGGGAAACAGTAGAAACAGTGGCAGACTTTATTTTGGGGGGGCTCCAAAATCACTGCAGATGGTGACTGCAGCCATGAAATTAAAAGACCCTTACTACTTGGATGAAAAGTTATGACCAACCTAGACAGCATATTAAAAAGCAGAAACATTACTTTGCCAACAAATGTCTGTCTAGTAAAGACTATGGTTTTTCTACTAGTCATGTATGGATGTGAGAACTGGACTATAAAGGAAGCTGAGCGCCGAAGAATTGATGCTTTTGAACTGTGGTGTTGGAGAAGACTCTTGAGAGTCCCTTGGCCTGCTAGGAGATCAAACCGGTCCATCCTAAAGGAAATCAGTCCTGAATATTCATTGGAAGGACTGATGATGAAGGTGAAACTCCAATACTTTGGCCACCTAATGTGAAGGGCTGACTTATTTAAAAAGACTCTGATGCTGGGAAAGATTGAAGGTGTCAGGAGAAGGGGACAACAGAGGATGAGATGGTTCGATGGCATCACTGACTCAATGGACATGAGTTTAGGTAAAGTCCAGGAGTTGGTGATGGACAGGGTGGCCTGGTGTGCTGCAGTCCATGGGGTTGCAAACAGTTGGACACAACTGCATTGACCCACCTCAATTGGCCCTAAGTTGATAGTTTACCCTAGAGTTCACCTTTGGCATTGAACATCCTATGGGTTTGGACAAATGTATATATATATATGTAAATATATCCATAATTATAATGTCACATGGAATATTTTTACTGCCCTAAAAAATCTTCTGTTCTCCACCTGTTCACCCCTCAACACCAAGAACCACAGATATTTTTACTATCTCCATACTTTTCTTTTTCTAGAATGTCATAAAGTTGGAATAATATTGTAAGAGCTTCTCATATTGTCCTTACTCACTTTGTAATATGTATTTAACTTTCTTCCATGTCTTTTTATAGCTGAATATCACTTTTCTTTTAATGCTGGATAATATTCCATTGCCTGAATGTTCCAGAGTTTATCCATTCAAGTTTATCCATTCCAAGTTTTGGTGATTAGAATAAAGCTGCTATAAACATCCATGTGCAGGACGTGGATGTTTTTGTGTGGACATAGGTTTTTAGTTCCTTTGGTTAAATATTAAGGGACACAACAGCTGGGCCAAGTGCTAAAAGTTGGTTTAGTTTTGTAAGAAATAGCCAAACTGTCTTTCAAAGTATCTGTACTATTTTGCATTCTTGTCAACAATGAACAAGAGTTCCCACTGCTCCACATTCTCACCAGCATCTGATGCTGTCAGTGTTCCAGAGTTTGGTCATTCTAATAGGTATGTAGTTGAATCTCATTGTTGTTTTAATTTGCTTTTCCTGATGACTTATGACGTGGAACATTTTTTCATATGCTTATTTTTCATCTGTTGGAGAAGGCAATGGCAGCCCACTCCAGTACTCTTGCCTGGAAAATCCCATGGATGGAGGAGCCTGGTATTTTGGACCATATTTTAGTAGTTTGTTTTCATATTTTTGTATTATTTTTCTTCTTCTTAAAAGAGTAAAAAACAAAAGGCATATTGATGTTTGATGTTTAATTGTTGGTATTTATTCTTTCAAAATATAGTAGGAACCAAAGGTAAGTTTGTTCTAGTCAAATGTCCTAACCAGAAGAAAGTTCTTATTTATATAACTTCTTTTCCAAAGAAGGTTAGAGAAATTGAGCTAATAAATCAACTCAAGGTAGAAATGAAAGGAAGCTCTGTCTAGATGATGTGTGACCTTGTAGAAGCAGGATCAGTCACAGGCAGACCACATGCTGCAATGGGCTTCTGGCGGGAGTGGCGACGGGAACTGGCAGAAGCAGAAACGGCTCAACTCTGACACAGGCCTGGACCGCTGTGTTGGCCCTCTCTCTGTCCTATTTAAGTAATACCATTGGTTTTCAGTGACATGTGTTTGCAGAAAAAGGACATAACCTGGAAATCCAAGAGAGAATTTGCCTTTGAAAGGAACTTAAGGATAAGACAATCATTAAAAAAAAATCAGATGACTTCTAAAGTTTCTGTGAAGTCTGTAGATGACTATAATCTCAAATGGATAAGGTATGCAGAGTTAAATTTATTCTGTAGTTCTAAATGTTTTTGACATAGCATGCTACTCCTTCATTGCCAAATTAAAGAACTAGAGAAATCTGAATCTTAATAATTTTCTCTTGATTCCTAATATCCATTTTTGCTGAAAGATATGAAAACCTTTGGGTAAAAATTGAGATCTAATTACAGTATACAGATTGTTTACATATATTTAAAAGAAAAACATTACCACACATCTAGATGATTAGAACTTCTTATCATGTATCTTCCCATTTTCCTTGTGAGTTAAAGTGCTTTGAAGAATGTGTATTATTAAAATAATGAATTCTGTTTACTGATTTTGTGTTCAGTATCTATCAGGCCTTCCTAGTAGATGTGATTTCAGTTTTTCTTACCAGATTAAACAGCTGCTCTGCTTGTCACAAAGCAGTGTGTTTATATTCCAAGATTTGTGATTTGATAACTTGACTAGTCTTGTACCATTCTATTGTTGCTAACTAGTTGCTTATACAGTTGTTGTATTTTGCAGTGTAAAATTGGAATTGGGACTTTAAGAAGTCTCTAATTCAGGGGTTCCCTTAAAATTGCCTATAGTTCCTTTAAAAGTATTCAGATGTTTATGTTCAAATATTCAATTTTGAATCAGAATCTCCAGGAACCCAATAATCTTGTCCCTCACTACTCTTTCAGAAATGGTACTACCTAAATCATCTTATAAACCACATAGTAAATTGGTAAGTATGGGGATACTGTACCTTTACTTCTCATTTTACTGGACTTTTAAATATATGAGCAGAGAATTGTAAAATGAGAAAATGACCTCAAAAAAAGACAGTTTAGTTTTAAAGGTTTTCAACTTCATCACCTCTTCCTATTTGAAACAGAAGATCTTAACATGTTATGAGGTTCTATGAAATCCTTCATGACTAATTGGAATAAAAATGCTGTTGTCCTCAATTGCAGTCTCATAAGACTGCCATCAGTCACCACAGGATAAAATGTACACTTACCCTTTTGTTTATGATGTTTAGTGGATGTTTTTGTAATGTTTAGTATTTTTGCACCCTTTATGTTGACATTTGTGTCAAGAATTTTTTTTTTAATTTTAAAGTTTCTTTGAATAAGATTTTGGTAAAATAAAGTGCAGAATGAAGATAAAGATATTGATATCTATTTTTAGAGGAGAGGGCTTCTTTCACAGCAAAATAATCTTAAAGTTTAAACATTTAAGATTTTATAGTATGGACAAATTGTTAACCATAACATTGATTATTTTTCCTCTAAGTGAGTAATCAGATTAGAAAAGACATTTTGTTTAGTTTTTGAATTCTATACATGTAATCATTTTATGCATTTTTGTACCTTCCTTTTACTGTTCAGTGATAGGGTTTTGAAATTCTTCTTTATTTATCTCCTAGTATATACCTCACTCCTTTCCATTGCCATAGGCATGGCAGAGTGTAAATATTCACGTTTATTCACCTATTCTACTGTTGATGGAAATTTGAATTATTGTCAAAATAATGTATTGTTACAAACACTATAGCTATGACTATTTTAAAAATATTTATTAGTGTATAAATACCATAAAATTCACTCATTAAAGTGTATATACAGTTCAGTGGTTTTTATTATATTTATAAAATTGTGAAAGTCTCACTAAAATTTAATTTTAGAACATTTCATCATGTTAGATAGAAACCCTGTACCTATTAATAGTCACTTCCCACCCCCACCTCACCGCTCCCTCAGTCCCTGGAAACTACTAATCGATTTGCTTTCTATGTCTATAGATTTGCCTATTCTGGACATTTCATGTAAATAGAATCATGTGATATGTGACATTTTGTGTTTGACTTCCTTCATTTAACACATTTCTGTTCAATATTCATCCTTACTGTATGCGTCAGCACTTCATCCTGTTGCTGCATTGGACAGACCACATTTTGTCTGTCTTTTCCTCAGTTGATGGATATTTGGGGTTCTGCTATTTGTGTACAAGTTTTTATGGGGACATAATTTTTCATAAGTTTTGCATGTAGATACCTAGGAGTGAGGTTACTGGGTTACATGATGAGTCCGTATATCATATCTTGAGGTACTGCCAGACTGTTTTGAGAGTGCCGGTATCATTTTATATTCCTATTAGCAATGTATGGGAGTTCAGTTTCTTCAGCTCCTTGCCAACACTTATGATTGTATATCTTTGAACTGGTATCTCACTGTGTTATTTCCCAAATGACTAATGATGTTGAGCACTTTTCCGTGTGCTTATTGGTCATTCATATATCTGAAGAAAGACAGTATATTCAAACTCTTCTCACATTTTAAAATTTGACATTTGCTTTTTATTGTTGAGTTGCAACAATTCTTTATATATATTATATATATTTTCTGGAAACAAATCCCTAATCAGTCATATAATTTGAAAATGTTTTCTCTCATTCTGTGGGTTGGCATTTCACTTTCTTGATGGTGTCCTTTGAAGCATTAACATTTAAAATTTCAATACAGTCCAACTTATCTATTTTTTTTATTGCTTATACTTTTAGTGTTACATGTAAGAAACCAAAGATTTCTTAATTCCGAGTCTCCAAAACAATTTTAAAGTTCCAAAGACTTAAACCTAGGTTTTCTTCTAAAAACTTTATAGTTTTAACTTTCACATTTAAGTTAATCTTTGTATGTGGTATGAGATAGGGTCCACCTTCATCTTTTGTATATAGATATTTGGTTATCCCAGCATCATTTGTTGAAAAACCCCACTGAATTGTGCTGGTACCTTTGTTGAAACCAATTGAACATAAATTTAAGGGCTTATTCTAGTTTCTCAATTCTGTTCCATTGATTTATATGTCTATTATTGTGCCAATATCATATTTTCATTACTGTAGCTTTGAAATCAGCATATATTCCCTTTATCGTTCCACATTAGATTTAATAAACCTTGGGACTTCCCTGGTGGCTCAGCTGATAAAGAATCTGCTTGCAATGTGGGAGACCTGGGTTCGATCCCTGGGCTGGGAAGATTCCCTGTAGAAGGGCATGGCGACCTGCTCCGATGTTCTTGCCTGGAGAATTCCCATGGACAGAGGAGCCTGGCAGGCTACAGTCAATGGGCTTCCAAAGAGTAGGACACAACTGAGTGACTAAACACATGGTAAACCTTATTTCATCTCAAATGTTTCACATTTTAGCAGTATAAAATTATGAAATTAGTAAATAAAGAAAAAATGAATGATGCTTATAATACCACCAACCAGAGTCCCTACTTTAGGACATCCTTTTGGTCTCTTTTTAAGCAACATTATAAATTTAGTTTTCAGTTGATCCACATGCAATGTGATGAGCGGTGACCATATTTTTCTTCCAACATAATTTTCATGATGTTCTTGTGTAATATTTAAGCTTTTATATTTTAAAAACATAGATATAATTGAAACACATAAATGTCTATTAATGACAAAGTGAGCTTTCTATTTGCAACTTATTTTTATGGTCTTCAATTCTGTTTATAGGGGGAGACAGTTTCTAGTAAACTCTAAGCCATAATTTTCTAATGGAAAATTTTCTGTCAGAGACAAAATCAGTACTTTCAAAGTACACACTAATATTCTTTGAAATTAGAATTTGACCTTTTTGCTTTCTTTTTGCTTTTAGAGAATAAATACAAGCAGGTTTAGAAATTTGGAGTATATATGACATTTGAAATACAAATCTTTTGATCTCTGCTGAAAAATCACGTGTGTTGTTGTATGTCTTCTTCCTTATTGAGAATAGGTTAAAACTATAAATAAAAACTTTTTTTCTATAAAATATGGTTAAAAATTAGGACAATTTTTGTTTTAATATTTAGCAGCATATGTTGTTCAAATTACAACTTGGATAGAAATGAAATATTTTAAAATTAAATACTAAGCAATTAAAAAGTTAAGACTGTTTTCTCCCACAGTGCTTATGCTTAAAATTCATACTAACTTGGAGTGACTATGCATGTGAGACCTATTATATGATAATTTCTTTTTTCCATAGATAACAAATTGCTGACTAAAAATCAAGCTGCTGTACTAACTCTATGAAGTAGCTATGAAAACATTGCAGATTTTAAGAGTTTTTTTCTTTTTTCTCTACTTTTATTGAGAAACAATTGAAATATATCACTATTAAGTTGAAGACAATATTGAGTGATAACTTGATTTACATGTATTGTGAAATGAGTTTTGTAAAAGTTCTTGTTAAGATTATTCGGTTACACTTACTGCATTCAAGCCATTTGGCAAGTTGTTGTTCTATCTGGGGTTGCTTGATAGGAAAGGTGGATGTTTCACATAAAATAGTACAGAAGTTTCTAACTAATTCCATGGGATCTATCTGCAGATTGTTGGACTGGCACATATTCAAGATATTTGCCACTTTTTAGTTTCGATCACTATAGTCTTTTCCACGTTTGCTGCCATGGAGGGGGTATAGTATAGTATATAATTAAGGCATTGGCTCTGAAGCCTGTAGGGGCTCAAATCCTAGCTCCGCCAGTTGTTAGTAACGTGACATTGGACAAAGTATCAACTTTTCTGTTACACAATTTCTTTTCATCAGTAACATGGATATTTTTTAAACTTTCTTATGGGTCTCATGAGAAGATAAAATAAGATGTTGCATGCAAAGCACTTAGCTATTTCCAGTGGGCAATAAGGCACAGCTCTCAGAAGGTTTTTGCCGACACTTTATCTTTTTCTACTCTTAAGTGATCTTAGCTTTGGAAAAATGGAAAGAAATACCTTCTTCCCCAGATCATGGAGATGGAGCCTGACATCTACTTGATTCTTAGGAACAGCGGGCTTGTACAGTCTTGCAAAGTGAGGAGATGTTAAGGGAAAAATGGAAGAGATTTATTACAACGCTAGGAATATTCAACCCAGAGAAGGAATATATGGATTCATGAGGAGGGAGTTACCTTTAGGGAAACAGCATCAATGAGACATTTCCCCTATTCTGGTTCTTATCTGGTTCACCTTCTGCCTTGATTTAAGATGCTCTACACTTTCATTCAACAGTTGACCCTTGAAGAATGTGGAGGTTAGGGGCATGGAGCCCCCAGAACCAGTCAAAAATCCATGTAAAACTTTACAGTCATTCTTCTGTATCTGCAGATGCAACCTCTGAATCATGTAGTACTGTAGTATTTACTGTTTAAGAAAATCTGTATATGAGTGGACTTGTGCAATTCAAACTCATTTTGTTCAAGGTCAACTGTACTTTGCTGTTTTTCTTTTTCCTTACCCCTGAAAGTTTACATGTTAGCTGGTAATTAAGGATTTTACAACTGTGAAATTGTAGGTTCCCTTAATCAGAATTCTTACGTGAATGGTCGTCATTGGAATCAGATCTTTGGGAAATATCATCTTCTACAATAATGCCTCTGTGTTTTTGTCATTTCCTTTACACTATACGCAGTGACTATCAATCCAGAGAAAGATGCTTTGGGTAGATAGCCTGAGATAATTACTTAGCATGGAACTTAAGGAAAAGTGTGTCATTGTAGGATATTTGGATATTTAACCACTTTACGAAAATACCATATAGTTTAAAAATTTACAAATATTTCTAAGTGCCTCAGCTAGGCCACAGCAGGAGGGAGACAGTGAAATTCAGACCAGTGAACAAGATCAACCCAACAGTAATAAAGTGCTCACATATCCCATTGTATTACCAGTATTTTCACAATTCCTTAAGATTGAGGGCTCCTTATAGGAAACTATAGAATCTTATTTGAATTTGGATTTCTTTTTTTTTTTAATTTTATTTTTAGTTTTCTTTTGCCTGGAGAATTCCATGGACAAAGGAGCCTAGGGGGCCACAGTCCATGGGGTTAAGAGTCAGACACGACTGAGTGACTAACACACACACAGACCTGGTTTTTAATTGGAGGATGACTGCTTTACAATGTTGCATTGGTTTTTGCTATACATCAGCATGAACCAGCCGTAGGTATACATAATGTCCACAGCTCAGAAAACTGTAAACAAGGTGAAAAGACTGCCCTCAGGATGGGGAGAAAACAATAGCAAATGAAACAACTGACAAAGGATTAATTTCTAAAATAAACAAACAACTCATGTAGCTCAATACCGGAATTTGGATTTCTAATGCTCAGTACACGTGTGCTGTGTGAAGGAATGAATGAATGGGCAGACAAGTCAGTTTGGCACCACGTGTCTCTGAAGAAAGTTTCTGCTGGTGACGTAGTAAGTCAAGAGTGACTTGAGTCTTACCTAGTAGTTTGTGCTGTTCACTTGGAAAGCTCTGATGCGACTTTAACTCCTGAATCAACATTAGACATATTGAGGAATGCTATTATTTAAAGCACACCTTTCCTAGTGATTGCTCTCTAGATAAGAATCAGGGTTTTTCATGAATTACTACTTTAAAGTCAATCTTTATCTTGATTGAATTGAAATATGCAGTTCTAAAACTAAATTCTACATACCTGTGATAATGTAAATTACTTTCCAGAAATAATTTACTTACATCAACCCCAACTGATCCTTTCCATACTGAGAATCACACTACAGAAGGTTTTTAATTCTCAACTCAGTGGTTTCAGACTTGGCCATGTAACATGCTTTAGCCAATAATGTGAATGCAAGTGATAAACGCCACTTCTCAGCAGAGACTTTAAGAGCCATAATGTGGTTCTGCCATTATTCTTTCCTTCTACTACAAAATTCTTATGTCTCAGCTAGAGTCTGATCTTCAGCCTTGATCTTGTAATGAAGCTGAGAAGACATACCCATAGTGACCATGAAAAGGAAGTAATTCCATTCATGTTGTTGCCCACCACTGAGATTTTAGGGCCGTTTGTTATCATAGAATAACTTAGCTAAGCTATTTGATACAATGGCTTTTAATTAAAGTGACTATATGATTTATTGTCAAACCTGGACATTTCTGAGTGTCAAAGGAGGTTTTATGACCAACTTGTATGAACTGGTACTGTCTAAACAAACAGAGGCTGTACAGTCATCCTCAGTTCAGTTCAGTTCAGTTCAGTCTCTCAGTCGTGTCCGACTCTTTGCGACCCCATGAATCGCAGCACGCCAGGCCTCCCTGTCCATCACCAACTCCCGGAGTTCACTCAGACTCACATCCATCGAGTCGGTGATGCCATCCAGCCATCTCATCCTCGGTCGTCCCCTTCTCCTCCTGCCCCCAATCCCTCCCAGCATCAGGGTCTTTTCCAATGAGTCAACTCTTCGCATGAGGTAGCCAAAGTACTGGAGTTTCAGCTTTAGCATCATTCCTTCCAAAGAAATCCCAGGGTTAATCTCCTTCAGAATGCACTGGTTGGATCTCCTTTGCAGTCCAAGGGACTCGCAAGAGTCTTCTCCAACACCACAGTTCAAAAGCATCAATTCTTCAGTGCTCAGCCTTCTTCACAGTCCAACTCTCACATCCATACATGACCACAGGTAAAACCATAGCCTTGACTAGATGGACCTTAGTTGGCAAAGTAATGTCCCTGCTTTTGAATATACTATCTAGGTTGCTCATAACTTTTCTTCCAAGGAGTAAGCGTCTTTTAATTTCATGGCTGCAGTCACCATCGTAGTGATTTTGGAGCCCCCCGAGATAAAGTCTGACACTGTTTCTACTGTTTCCCCATCTCTTTCCCATGAAGTGATGGGACCAGATGCCATCATTTTAGTTTTCTGAATGTTGAGCTTAAAGCCAACTTTTTCGCTCTCCTCTTTCACTTTTATCAAGAGGCTTTTTAGTTCCTCTTCACTTTCTGCCATAAGGGTGGTGTCATCTGCATATCTGAGGTTATCGATATTTCTCTTGGCAATCTTGATTCCAGCTTGTGTTTCTTCCAGTCCAGAGTTTCTCATGATGTACTCTGCATATAAGTTAAGCAGGGTGACAATATACAGCCTTGAAGTACTCCTTTTCCTATTTGGAACCAGTCTGTTGTTTCATGTCCAGTTCTAACTGTTGCTTCCTGACCTGCATACAGATTTCTCAAGAGGCAGGTGAGGTGGTCTGATATTCCCATCTCTTTCAGAATTTTCCACAGTTTATTGTGAAGTCATCCTATTTGTATGGAAAACAGAGTGATGATGGAATAATTCTGTACCTTTCTTTGACACTCTTACTCTCCTTTGATGCAGTCACTTTGTTGGAGCTTACAATGAACAGATTTTGCTTTCTTGACCGACTCCCCTTTTTTGCTGAAGCATATCCTTTGAAAAGGTGCATGAGACATTCATTAAAAAACTTTTAGAGTCTAAACTGACTCTATTTTTAATTTTCACATTTCCTTTATAGTTTGGCTTGGACGAAATTTTAAGTAAAAAAAATATTTTCCCTTAGATTTTGAAACATCAGTCTACTCCACTGTCATTAGCATTCAATATTGCTGTTGTGAAATTTGATATCATTCTCATTTTCATTCCTTTATGTTGACAGGCTTTCTCTGTCTGGAAACTTCTTCTCATTATCTCTGGCATTCTGAAATTTTGAAATGATGCATATTCTTTCATTGCTCTAGTCACTCAGCAGACTCTTTCAAACTGTAGATTTTTGCCTTATAATTCTGGAACAATGTCTTGTGCTCCTTCTTTGAGCTGTTTCTCTCCATTTTCTCTGCTCCCTCATTTTCATTCTCCTTTCATTCACTGGCCATCCTGGATCAACTCAAAGAGGATTTTGTGGGTTCTTTCTAACCATTGTTTTTATAATTTCTGACTTTTTAGTTTTTTATTCATGCTCCTTGGTGATTCCTTCTATTTTAACTTTCAACTATTTGATTTATTTTGGATATTTTATGACGGCTAATTCCCAAGAGCTCTTTCTTACCCTCTGATCATTGTGTAGGCTACTCATATTGTTTTCTGAGGGTACTACTTTGTATTATGTCACTGGGGATATTATTATAACTTATTTGAATTTTGCTCTGCATCTGGCTTGCCTGTCTCTTCTGTTTTTCCTTTCAGCTTTTTAAAAATAGTTTATTTATTTTTGGCCGTGCTGGGTCTTTGCTGATGTGTGGGCTTTTCTCTCCTTGTGGCGAGCAGGGCCACTCTCCAGGCGTGGCACGCGGGCCTCTCACTGAGGTGGCCTCTCCTGCTGCGGAGCACGGGCCTTAGGCACCTGGGCTTCGGTTGTTGCCATGTGAGGGCTCAGTTGCTGCGGTTTCCTGGGCTCTAGAGCACGGACTCAAATACTTGTGGTACGTGGGCCTATGGCTCTGCTGCACATGGGGGCCTCCTGGACCAGAGACCCAACCTGTGTGTCATGCATTGGCAGGCGGATTCCCCACTGAGCCACCCTCAGCTGATCAGGAAAGGATTGACTTAGCACACCTGAGGTAAAGCCAACACATTTCACAGAAAGTCCTACCTTCAGAATTGTCCCCTGGCTGGCTCTTGGAGGCTAAATTCTGAGCACTTGGAATATCCTACTTGATAAAATTGATTTTGTATGCTTGAGACCTTGGGCCACACTGAACCAATGGGATCCAATGGTTTGTGCTAAAACAGTGATTTATGTTGACTGCCTGGTTTTGTACTGGGGAAGGGAGACTGAAAGCTCAGTAGCTGAAGTTATTCACGCAGGTTCTGCTTGCCTACATGACTGACTCCCAGTAAAAACCCTGGGTACCCAGGCTCCAGTGAGCTTCCCTATTGGCACAACTTTACATGTGCCACAGATCATTGCTGGGAGAATTCGTTGTATCTCTCTCTATATGAGTCTACTGGGATGGGAAGCCTGGAAACTTATACCTGGCTTTTCTTGGGTTTCACCCCATGTACCTTTTCTCTTTACTGAATTTAATCTGTGTTCTTTTATTGTAATAAAATATAGCTATGAGTATAACAGGTTTTGTAGTACTCGAAGTCCCTCTAGTGAATCACTGAGCCTGAGGGTCATCCTGGAAAACCCCAGCACAAAAGTGATTCTTACTTAACTCTGGATATTTTTGAGTAAGTGACTAAAGTGCCCAAAGAGTTCTCAGATCATAAAGACAGGTTTGTTCATTTGGTTACAAAGTAGTGGTTCTCAAAGTGTTGTTCAAGGACTCCTGAGGTCTCAGAGAAACTTGCAAGGAGTTCATGAGGTCAAAATTATTTTCATATTAAATATCAGACAGCTGTTTGCTTTTTCACTGTGTTAACATTCACACAGATGTTGCAAAGCATTGGTGGATGAAACTGCTGAAACCTCTTGCCATGAATAAAGGTAATGGCACCAAGTCATACCAGTATTATTCACCACCACAAGCTATTGTATAACATGCTAGTTTCACTGAAGGTTAACCTTGGTAAAATAGTAAAATTTATCAATCGATTACACATTTTTTAACATTCTGTGTAAGAAAACGGCAAATCTGCCTAGGACATTTCTGCTACACTCTGTATACAGTGGCTGTCTCAAGGAAAAGCATTAGTGCCCTTGTCTGAGTTGAAAGTTGAAGTGATTTTTTTTTCATGAAAACCATTTTTATTTACAAGAATGAATGATAGACAAGCTATAATCACTTAGAGTTGGATACCTACCAGACATTTTCTTAAAAATCAATAAAGTGAGCATGTCACTTTAAGGAAAACAACTCACAATATTTTTTGCCAATGATAAAATTAAAGCTTTCAAGAAATATAAAAGTTTGAAACACTTAAATTGGCCATGGGGAATTTGACAGCTTACCAATACTTATAGAGTTTTCTGATGATATCTGTGGTAATATTAACAAATGTGATTTTTTTGGATATTGTATAATGAAATGTGTCAACATTTGGAAGACCTCTATAACTCAGTGAGCAAAGATTTTTCTAAATGCTAAATGCATGATGTTACAAAATCAAAAGATATGTTCAAAGTGCAAGATAGAGCAATGAACTTTAATGGAACAGAGTACAAAAAGTTCACTGGTATAATTTCAGATTCTGCCTAAAGATAACCTTTAGAAACTACTGATTTTTAAGTTTTGGTGGAGTTTCAGTCTGCACTTATCCAAAAAGGGTACTCAAATACTTTTTCCATTTTCCAACTATATATATTAGTGTGAGGCTACAGTTTCTTCATACACTTCAACCAGAATGTTGCAACAGGTTAAATGCAGGAGCAGATATGAGAGCCCAGATGTATTTTATTACAACAGACTTTAAAGAGATTGTTCAAACTACCACTCTTCCACTAAATATTTTTTGTTTTAAATAATTATTTTTCATTAAAAATGTTACTTATGTTATATGGTAGATTTGTTATTGTTATTTTGAAATAAATAAGTATTTTTAAATTCCCAATTTAATTTCTAAAATGTTACAGTTTGATACATGTAATTTGCATTATTTGAAGCTATCAGTAATTTTGGTACAGGCACCAGAATTTGAGATGTGCTACTACAGGTCTTAGAAGGAAGACCTGGTCTTTTCATTGGAATGCTCCTAAATGTTATTACTTGTAGATGCATTTTTCTGAAATTGTTCATTTTCTCCCAGAGAGGAATTCCTCATTTCTTTGGCTTTGGGCTATATGGTGGCATTTTGGGAGTGGGTCAGAGAAAGGGGGTTGCATATCCCTTGGCTCACTAGTGTACCTTGTCATCCTCTGGTTTTATCCTATGCCACACTCCTCTCCTCCATTCTGTTTGGTGGCCATAACTGTGAGACCTTTTTGACTTTATTTCTCCAGAGAATAACCTCTGCTCTCCTGTCAGGTTGGGAGAAAGACAGCAGATAAATGCAGTGATAAATCACTTTTTGTTAATATTCTTTCTTCCTTAAGGTTTTCCACAGTGACTGCATCACTTAACATTCCCACCAACAGTGTGAAAATGTTCCCTTTTCTCTGCAACCTCATGAACATTTGTTATTTGTGGTTATTTGTGTTCTTTTTAATGTAGCCATTTTGACATGTGAGGTGATAGCTGATTGTAGTTTTGATTTGCATTTCTCTGATGATTAGCAATGTTGAGCTGCTTCATCTACTTTAATCATCTAAAAAGTTCTTTCTTAGATGCTGTTGATCCCTCTCCTCATACCTTTTTAGGCATATAGTAGGGTAAATAATGGCCCCCTCAAAAGATATCCATGTCCTAGTCTCTGGAAACTCTGAGTGTTCCCTTACATGGTAAAGACTTTGCAGGTGTGGTTAAGTTAAAAATCTTGAAATGGGAGACCATCCTGGATATCCACGTGGGCCCTACATATAACCACAAATGTCCATTTAAGAACGAGGCAGAGGGAGATTTGTTACAGACAGGAAAAAGGGATGTGATTATGGGGGCAGAAATTAAGATGATGCAGCCATAAGCCAAAGAATTGTGGCAGCCATCCAAACTGGAGAGGCAGGAAGAACTTCTTCTCTAGGGTCTCCAGAGGCTGTGCCAACACCCTGATTTCTACCCACTGATACTGATTTCATATCTCTAGATTCTAGAGTCATAAGGGAGTCAATTTCTTTTAAGTCACTGAGTTTGTGGTAGTTTGTTATTGCAGCTTCAGGAGGCTAACATAAGACATAGTTGTTTAAGTTGGCTTAAAACTCAACATTCAGAAAACTAAGATCATGGCATCCAGTCCCATCACTTCATGGCAAATAGATGGGGAAACGGTGGAAACATAGACAGACTTTATTTTCTTGGGCTCCAAAATCACTGCAGATGGTGACTGCAGCCATGAAATTAAAAGACACTTGCTTCTTGGAAAAAAAGCTATGACCAACCTAGACAGCATATTAAAAAGCAGAGACATTACTTTGCCAACAAAGGTCCATCTAGTCAAGGCTATGGTTTTTCCAGTAGTCATATATGGATGTGAGAGTTGGACTGTGAAGAAAGCTGAGCACCGAAGAATTGATGCTTTTGAACTGTGGTGTTGGAGAAGACTCTTGAGAATCCCTTGGACTGCAAGGAGATCCAACCAGTCCATTCTAAAAGAGATCAGCCCTGGGATTTCTTTGGAAGGACTGATGCTGAAGCTGAAACTCCAATACTTTGGCCACCTGATGCAAAGAACTGACTCATTGGAAGAGACCCTGATGCTGGCAAAGATTGAAGGCAGGAGGAGAAGGGGACAACAGAGGGTTGAAAGGTTGTTGCTGAGCCACAAACGAGGCCTGGATTCTTGGCCTCCGGAGGAGAAGAATTCAATCCAGGGCCAGAGACAAGGCTTGATCACTCAGAGCTTTTGTGCAATAGAGTTTTATTAAAGTATAAATAGGAGAGAGAACACTTCTGACATAGACATCAGAAAGGGGCAGAAAAAGTACCCCCTTGCTAGTGTTAGCAATGAAGTTATATACTTCTAATTAGTTATTACAATGAATCAAAAGAATGTCTCAAGTTTGTGAAAATTTTACCAGACCCACTCTCACAGTTTACATTTTAGGATAACAAGATTAAAATTTAACAATAGAAAGATCCTTCAGATCCACTCCCATAATATACATTCTAAGATTTCAGGATTTGTCAAAAGGTTTTCAGGAAGGAGAAAGGGTCCTTTAGCCAGATACATTGTTGTTGTATAATCCCTAATACAGAGTTTAAACTGAGTTATGTAATGACTAAGACTAAGGAATGCAGAGGAAAAAAAAAAGTTAAAAAAAAAGTTTGTCCTTTTTTCCTCCTTGAGAATTCCAGACCCCCAATCTCCACTTTGAGAGCCCCAGACCCCTTTCTCTTCCTTGGGGACCCCCAGACTTCTTATCAACTTACCTAGGAATTGACTCTCTCAGGATGAGATGGTTGGATGGTGTCACCAACTCATGGACATGAGTTTGAGTAAGCTCCAGGAGTTGGTGATAGACAGGGAGGCCTGTGTGCTGCAGTCCATGGGGTCACAAAGAGTCAGACACAACTGAGTGACTGAACTGAACTGATGCCATTTTAATGGGATTTTGCAAGTTAGGCTAGGTAAATGCATGTGGTCTTCAGCTATAACCAGAAGCTTTGCAATAAGTTTCTATCTGCCATAAAGATGAAGCAAGCAGGGGAGGATTGAAATTTTGTCAGACTAGATAACTTTCTGATGTTGTGGAATGACTCAGCTGCCTCCAGAGGGCAGGGTTGGGAGTTGGGCCTTAAATTTCAGTCACTTGTTTTTTTGGATTCTCAAGAAAGGAAGCACATCCAAATGGCTGTAACACATCTGGGATATTTAAAATAGCCAACAACAGGCATGAATTCTTGATCCAGCCCTAGAACTAGGAAGCCTTTGGAATATAATCAGGTTGGAGTAGGGGAATGAATTACTTTTCACATTTTCTGTTGCCTGGATGTGAGAACTTTTACAACCCTCCATTGAGACATATTATTCTTTCTATGTGACTACCTTGTGAGCCTTTATGCAGTTTAAATAAAGAAAGGGATTGCAGCTTCCTTGCCTCTCCCTGTATTTGATGTTAATGATGCTTCCCATTACATTGTCTGCATATGAGCCAAACAGCACGGAAAACTGAAAGGGAATAGTCATTAGGGGAGGTGAGAGCTGTAACAGCAGAGTGTAAGCATCCTGAGGTCAGTGAAGGGACTGAAAGATGGACGTGGGCCCTGTAAGGGGTATCTTCAACAAGTATCTAGGTACCACTCACAAAGTGTAAAAATCTCAATAAAACACCTTATCTTTGGCTCTTATTTTACTTGGGTAATCATAATATATAATGTAATGCATTAGTATGGTAGGTACCTGAAGGACTATTTTCCAAATTACTTGAGTTTCTGGACATAATGAGAAAGCAAAAACTTTAGCATCCAGAATTTACAACATTAAAACCTATGAAAAGACTGTTATTCAAATTGTCTTGATACATTATTAAAGAAATAAATCTCAGAATTTATAACAAAGTTGGGACTCAGATATTTTGTACAAATTAGATTTTTCTTTTCTTCACATGATTAGAATTGCTTAGGAATTTTTAGTGATAGATATAGGTCTTTAAAGAATAATGATGAAAAAAAGATGACAAATAAAACCTAAATTGACAGGGTAAGCCAAATAAACAGAATTATATTAGACAGAAGCCAGAACATGACCATTTTAGGCAGTATGCCCACTGGGCTGTAATTGGGTTTAATGCTGTTTTTTTCTGATACTTCAAATGCTGCTGGTGGTCAGTGAAAGTTTAAAATAATCAGAGACATATTCTTCAGTAATAAAGTTTATTTTTGCTGTACAGAGACATAAATACAGATAGTCAACTCATTTGCTTAGTTGTGTCTGACTCTTTGCGACCCCATGGACTGCAGGACTCCAAACTTCCCTGTCCTTCACCATGTCCCGAAGTTTGGTCAAACTCATGTCCATCGAGTCAGTGATGCCATCCAATCATCTCGTCCTCTGTTGTCCCCTTCTCCTCCTGCCTTCAGTCTTTCCCAGAATCAGGGTCTTCTCCAATGAGTCAGTTCTTTACATCAGGTGGCCAAAGTATTGGAGTTTCAGCTTCAGCATCAGTTCTTTCAATAAATATTCAGGACTGATTTCTTTTAGGATGGACTGGTTGGATCTCCTTGCAGTCCAAGGGACTCTCAAGAGTCTTCTCCAACACCACAGTTCAAAAATATCAATTCTTTGGCACTCAGCTTTCTTTATACTCCAATTCTCATATCTGTACATGACTACTGGAAAAACCATAGCTTTGACTAGACACACCTTTGTTGGCAAAGTAATGTCTCTGCTTTTTAATATGCTGTCTAGGTTGGTCATAACTTTTCTTCCAAAGAGCAAATGTCTTCATTTCAGAGCTGCAGTCACCATCTGCAGTGATTTTGGAGCCCAAGAAAATAAAAAGTCTGTCACTATTTCCATTGTTTCCCCATCTATTTGCCATGAACTGATGGGACCGGATGCCATGATCTTAGTTTTCTGAATATTGAGATTTAAGCCAGCTTTTTCACTGTCCTCTTTCACTTTCATCAACAGGCTCTTTAGTCCTTCTTTGCTTCCTGGCATAAGGGTGGTGTCATCTACATACCTGAGGTTATTGATATTTCTCCCGGCAATCTTGATTCCAGCTTGTGCTTCATCCATCCTGGCCTTTGGCATAATGTGCTTTGCACATAAATTAAATAAGCAGGGTGACAATATACAGCCTTGAAGTACTCCTTTCCCAATTTGGAACCAGTCTGTTGTTCCATGTCCAGTTCTAACTGTTGCTTCCTGACCTGCGTACAGATTTCTCAGGAGGCAGGTCAGGTGGTCTGGTATTCCCATCTCTTGAAGAATTTTCCACAGTTTGTTGTTCCACACAGTCAAAGGATTTGCTGTAGTCAATAAAGCAGAAATAGATGTTTTTCTGGAACTCTGTTGCTTTTTCGATGATCTAATGGATGTTGGCAATTTGATCTCTGGTTCCTCTGCCTTTTCTAAATCCAGCTTGAACATCTGGAAGTTCATGGTTTCATGTACTTCTGAAGCCTGGCTTGGAGAATTTTAATCGTTACTTTGCTAGCATGTGAGATGAGTGCAATTGTGCAGTAGTTTGAGCATTCTTTGGCATTGCTTTTCTTTGGGATTGCAATGAAAACTGACCTTTTCCAGTCCTGTGGCCATTGCTGAGTTTTCCAAATTTGCTGGCACATTGAGTGCAGCATTTTCACAGCGTCATCTTTTAGGATTTGAAATAGCTCAACTGGAATTTCATCACCTCCACTAGCTTTGTTCGTAGTGATGCTTCCTAAGGCCCACCCGACTTCACATTCCAGGATGTCTGACTCTAGGTGGGTGATCACACCATCATGGTTATCTGGGACATGAAGATCTTTTTTGTATAGTTCTTCTGTGTATTCTTGCCACCTCTTAATATCTTCTGCTTCTGTTAGTATTATCTGAAATGTAGATAATACTGCCTAGTAATTTAAAAAAACTGCTTCCCCCAAACAAATGTCTGATATTTTAAAAGCTATTCAGAAAAGAGGCCAGTTGTACATAAGATGCAAACATTTGTGACTCCAGAGGTACAGACATATCCTTGAGGTTGGGGACAGGCAGAAGTTTTAGTGGAGATGGCATCTTGTGATGTAATGAATGATATTCTCAGCAGAGTTCTGTGGTTGTTACATTTCTCAGGGTTGTTAATTCAGTGGCTTCATATCCAACAGCAGTTCAGCAAAATCACTCCTACCAAGGGCTGTTACACTATGAACCATGTATACAACTAGACAGAAGAACCAGAATCTGCTTCTGAAGCCGTTGTGCTCTGGAAAGAAAGATGTAGAGACAGATGAGCCTGCTCTGCTTTTGTGGCCATCTGGGCTGCTTTGGTGCTTAAGAGTGATGAAGGAACTAAATGTATTTACTTATATGGAGAAGGAATGACTTTCTGCATAAGAGGAAGAAAAATGGAACATGCTCATTATATACATTTAAGCAACCTAGAACTTCCTCTTTCTTCTTTGTTAGTCATATAATTCCAGATGTGGACTAGACTGGAGTCTTTTTCCTCTGGATGAGTGGCTCATAGAGTATGGATAAAATATAAATAATTTTTATGATCCATCTTATGCTCCCAAGAAAAGACCTGGTGGTCCAGAGCCACCATATTGCGCAACTCCACAGGGCATGGCCTCATCCAAATGGAGGTTGTGTGAATCACATCCAGTTGTGCTACTTAGACGCGCTAGGAGGACCTTTGTCAAAGAAAGCGTAGGTGTAAAGGTTAATGCTTTTCTCCATTTCAAGCAGGTTATAAAGCACATTGGAGAAGGAAATGGCAACCCACTCCAGTATTCTTGCCTGGAGAATCCCATGGACAGAGGAG
Organism: Oryx dammah; assembly: GCF_014754425.2. NCBI lineage: Eukaryota > Metazoa > Chordata > Mammalia > Artiodactyla > Bovidae > Oryx > Oryx dammah. The sequence goes on along the minus strand of NW_024080603.1, from coordinate 7,140,062 downwards.
CCTGGGGTCTCAAGAGTCAGACACGACTTAGCGACTAAACTGTAAGGCACATGGATATCAAGTGAGGAATGATGGCGCCTGCCTAAGTAAACTGAGTCCTGTTTTGTCAAGAGAAGAGGCAGCACTTCCATGAATCGGTAGTAGAGGTGGGACAGCAGCACAGACCAGGGGCAAGCCCCGTTGCTACAGGCTTTGTTAGAGTGATGGCTGTTGGAACTTCCTGTAAACACAGTTTTTGAATTTAAAAGTGTAACTTATAGAAATAGAGATAACTTGTCAACAATTTCACTTAACTTATCAAATAATGAAGGAACCAGTAAGATGAAAACTTGATTACCACAACACTTTGAGAAAGTCGGCGTTTATAGGAAATTCAGTTAGAGAATCTTAGAATGAGAATGGTGAGTGCAGTTGGAAACTGGTTAATGGTCTAAAAGGCAATAAACATATGAGTTATTTTTTCTACCAGGAAGAAATAATTTGGATAAAAATTTTTTAATATTCCTTTTACAGAATCAGTTGGGTACAGTCTTAACCTTTATCAGAAATTGCAAGGTGCCCTAATCAGTGCTTAAATCAGTGGAGCTGATTTAAGGTTGGATGCTGTTAGGTTTTTAATACTAGTTTTATAAATTTTATCCTAAATGCATACATGTATTGTGGGTATGAGAGAGAGTTCTTAAAGCACATCAACTCCTGTTGTCCCAGAACTTACCTCTGGTGTGATGTAATAAAAGTAAGGACAAGTGTACTGCTTGAGTGGCTGAACACTCCATAGGTGAGAGACAGGGAAAATGATTTTTCTCTGCTTAAAAGAGGGAAGGAGACAGCTATCCCCCTCCTCTCCTGAAAATGTCTCCTTGGAAACATAATGGGTCTAAATCCTTACTTCAACTCTTTCGTTTATAAATAAAATCTTTCCAGGAGCCAGAATGCCCTGTGTTCTTGGCTTTTACCACCCAAGAAGTATCTCCAAGTTTTGGGGCACATTCCTCCTTGACAATTAAATACCTCAGAAGGTAACACTCCAGGCTGGGCAGTAACCATTTGGGGTCTTTTTGGTACAGACAAGTTAACTCCATCATTAGGGAGACAAATAGTTGCAGATCTATGTGAAAAAATATTTCTAGGAGAAATGAAAGCAATTTTTTCTTCCTAAGATTTTTCTGCCTTTATTTTGTATACATTCCTGTATCTCAGGAAGTCGGAGCTATTTGCAAGAATAAATACTATAGACCAGTGGTTCTCAAAATGTGGTCCCTGGACCAGCAACATCAGCCTCACTGGGAAATATTTTAGAAATAAAAAATTTTCAGACATTAGATTACACTAGACTTACTGAATTAGAAGTACTAGTCCAGTAATCTGTTGAATGAGCCCTCCAGGTAACTCTGATGCAGGCCACAGTTTGAGAACTGCTGCCATGCACCCTGTGCTTGTGAGCTAGTCCCAGCCTTCCTCTTTATTTCCCACAGCTGACTCTGCTCCCTACATGTGTTACTAATTCTTTACCAATTTATGAAGTCCGTCTACTGCTATGTTAAGGTCTACTCACTATAGTGAGTTTAGTGGTGACCCAAAGAGCAGATTTACATGTAGGAGGCATTTTGGTGTAATGAAAAGGTTATGAGATCCCTGTTTCAGAAAGAGTTTAAAAACTGGATAAGCAACCACCTATTTTGGGTGATTTAAATATAGATACCAGCAGCAGAGAGCTGGCCAAAATGACTGAAATTTTTCAGTTTCCTCAAGGCAAACTATTTGAGAGACCAACTAACAAAAGAATTTCCTGATTGAAGAGTAACTGAGCAGGATTATCCCTTGAAGATTCAGCAATGCAGAAATATGTTGAAACATATTTTATTTTATATTGCATGTTACATCACTAGTACATTTAGGAAATGATAATGGCTACTTATACATGCTTCATAGATATTTTTATGCTTTTAATTGGTTGGAATTCTGGCGTCATATATCTATCTTGATACCAGAATTGTTTAAGGTGTTGTGGTTTCTGCCACTTGCCTCCTACTGTCTTCATAAGGGTGACATCAGAATTCCCTTTATCTGTCAGCAGTGTATTCTCTCACACAAAAGTGGGTTCAGTCTTACAAGTGAGAACTCAAGGGGCCTGACAGAAACTACCCATTTGCTCAGAAATCTGTCCTTCTGGAAAATTAGTAAATGATATCAGATCATATAAAATTCAGTTTCTAAAATCCCCACGATCTCTTGAAATTCCCTTTCCAGCTTTATGAATCTAAGCAAACAGAACATGTGGGACCCATTACCAACATTCCCAAAAGTTTTGTTATAGTTCCATGAATGTAAATCTGATTTGCTTGGCTTTCATGAGAAAGATCATAAGAGTTAACCCACAACAGAGATGCATAGTAAGGAAAATATCATTGTCAGCATGTGTGCTTTTGGGCTGCACCATTAATGTTGACCTAAAAGCATATGTGCCATAAGAAAAATATGACAAAGAAAAAAAGAGACCTAAATTTAGATAGCACTCGTGTACATGCTCAGTGGCCCAGTTGTGTCCGACTCTGTGACCCTATGGATAGTAGCCCGGCAGGCTCCTCTGTCCATTTTCCAGGATTTTCCAGGCAAGAGTACTGGAGTGGGTTGTCATTTCCTTCTCCAGGGGATCTTCCTAATCCAGGGGTCGAACCTGTGTCTCTGCATTGGCAGGCAGGTTCTTTATCACTGAGCCACCTGCAAAGCACTATATTGCCTGAAATTAAAGAGGGAATAATCCAAGTTAGTATAAATACTAACACATGAACCATAAATGCTTCCTGAGAATGTTTCCTGTTTCTCACAATACTTGCGAATCACTCACTTTCATTAAGCAGAATTGTTTTTATGGACTGCTGAATTATTCCTTGCAGTACCATATTTTGTTGCTTCTGAGATTGGTTTGGAAGGGAGCAGTCATTATCTTAAATATTACCAGTGTTTATCCAGGTTTCTGTGGTACTTTTGTTGAGATTTTTCCAAAGCTGTTCAAAATATGAATATCCAAATATGTGCAAAGTACACAATTTTTTTTTTTTTCCTTTTCTCCATGAAGGCTTGCTTTTGGGAGGGCTATTAAAGAAAACTTCTATTAGGGGAAACTTCTCAGTTATCATTTCTCCTGTCCACTTTCCAATTCTGGTATCCATGCTCTTTTGATTTTGAGACTGTTCAACACATCAAGTTGTGGAGAATTACTTTAGCTCTTTCGTTTAAGGGAACTTTTAGTTTGGCTTGGTAGGCATGCAATACCAGAGAAGAATAGATGCAATGATATCGCTACTCCGTCTTAGTTGGGGGAAGTGGTCTGGCCATATCTCCATTAAAATATGGAGAAAGATTTTTGTGTGACATGACCTTGCTAGGTTCGGTATGCTAGCTGTGGCATGGCGCTTTACCTAAATGCAGATTCTTAAGTGTCCGTTGGTCTCACTCCAGCCTGGCTCAGACCTGGTGTTCTTTCTTGAAGGTCTTTCTTTTTAAGTGAACCTGGATACCTTCCTGGGTGGATGATGCTACTATACACTTCTTGTGTGTATGTGTGTGTGTCTTTCCTCCTTCCATGATCCTGGCTGAGGATTCGGATGCAGCTCTTTGAGAACTCCTTTGCTTTCTATACCCAAAGACAGAACGCAGGATCTTTTTATTTTAATGGTTTAAGAACTAATCATCACAAGGGGGAAAGAAATGAGATAATACCATGAACAAACTCCAAGAAGTTGAAAGTATTTAAGAAATCTGATGAACTTTCTCGGCTCCTGTAGGCCCTTTTGTAATTCTTTATTTTTCTTTGTCCATTTTGAAAACCAATTCTATGGCAGCAAGTTTGTATATATCTTATGTACTAAGAACCCAGAAAACAAATCATGATGTAGCAAAGGAACAAAAGATGTTGGTTACAGAATACATTTTACTAAATACAAGCTCAACCAAAGGGCAGAGGGCTCACAGATTTGGCTATCAAATTAATATGTAGAAATCAAGTCTCTATGTAGTAAGATTTCTTAATTAAAGCAGAGCCTATAAAATGTAAAACAAAACCCATTTCTTACTGAAACTGAGCAGAATGTTCCCTCGGTTGGTAGCTAAAAATAAAAAGGAATGAGGTGATGACTGAGGGTGTCTGTCGATTTCAGTGCCATCATAACTAAGATTTACAAACGCCACATTCTATATTGCCCCAACGAAACCAGGATTATCATCTTCTTGTCTGTTCCATTGTCCTTCTGACTTGTGTAATTTGTATATATGTCTACTGCAATTACCTATCCTTTCTCTCCAGCCAGTATAGTTTCAATGGCTCCTGGAAGGAAATATATTTCTCTGTGACTGTCTGGCACAGAGCAGTATGTCCTTAAAGCCTCATACTGTGCTCTTCCTTAGGAAGAAAACTAATAATGCTAACTATAAAGTCAACTATAGCACTGTAAACCATTGACATTTTATGGTTCTGAGCTTTTTTTCTTGGCAGTTGAAATATGCTTGGTAGTTAATTTTACATCAGGCTGCATCCCAAGAGTTTGTGTGTGACAGCTTTAAATAGAGAAAATGAGTATTTTTAAAACAGCCCAGCAACTATTGGTATGAATCAAGTAATTTTGGGATACAAATGGATAGTGAATAAAATCTGTTCTATAATTTTGTTGAAACTACCTGCATCTGACATGAGAAGTGAGCACTAAATCTGGAACACATTTTCTTTGGCTCTGAGGGTGCCAGTGGGACCTTTTCCTCACTAAAGGATACACTGCGCTAAGCTTTTCTTGGGATTCCTAAAATCCCCCTGCTGCCCAAGGTAGTGAAGCAGGAGGAGGCACCAAAGACTAATTTGACTTCCTGATCTGGGCATAAAAATAGAAGCTAGCCTGTAAGGAGTTGTTTGGATTAAATGAGAAATGTGTATAAAACACACCACGGAGTTGGAGCAGCCTACTTAAGCAAATGTCCTAGACATGCTGGTACCAGCACTGTCTTTGGGCCATTTATGTAAAGTTTCTGAGTCTCAGTTTCTTTACCTGTAAGATTTAGAATGTGTGAATCATACTGAATCATTAGGTTTCAAGGACAAAGGGCCCACATTGGGTGAAAGTGCTGTCAGTCCTCACCATCTATTAATTCCTCCAGTCCCAGAGAGTGTAGCTCTTCTGTGCTGGTTCCAGAAATGTTACCATTCAACCATCTCATTGGTAGGATAACAGCAGAGGCAACTTCATTGCATTATGTATTTTCACCTTGTCCTCCTGTCCTTTTTGTCTCACCTCCCTTTTCTACCCCAGGAAACTGCCTAGGACAAATCTCATCATTTGCATTCAGACATTAGAGACAGTCTCATTTTCAGCCATTAGAAAGTCCAATCTTGTCTAAATGCCAACTTCTATCTCTCACTCTGAGAAACTTGTATGCAGGTCAAGAAGCAACAATTCGAACTGGACATGGAACAATGGACTGGCTCCAAATTGAGAAAGGAATACGTCAAGGCTGTATATTGTCACCCTGCTTATTTAACACATACAGAGTACAGCATGCAAAATTCTGAGCTGGACGAAGCATAAGCTGGAATCAAGATTGCTGGGAAACATATCAGTAACCTCAGATATGCAGATGATACCACCCTTATGGCAGAAAACAAAGAGGACTAAAGAGCCTCTTGATGAAGATCAAAGAGGAATGTGAAAAAGCTGGCTTAAAACTCAATATTCAGAAAACTAAGATCATGGCATCCGGTCCCGTCACTTCATGGCAAATAGATGGGGAAACAATGGAAACAGTGACAGACTTTACTTTCTTGGGCTCCAAAATCACTGCAGATGGTGACTGCAGCCATGAAATTTAAAGACACTTGCTCCTTGGAAGAAAAACTATGACAAACCTAGACAGCATATTACAAAGCAGAGACATTACTTTGCCAACAAAGGTCCATCTAGTCAAAGCTGTGGTTTTTCCAGTAGTCATGTATGGATGTGAGAGTTGGACAATAAAGAAAGCTGAGCACTGAAGAATTGATGCTTTTGAACTGTGGTGTCGGAGAAGACTCTTGAGAGTCCCTTGGACTGCAAGGAGGTCCAACCAGTCCATCCTAAAGGAGATCAGTCCTGAGTGTTCATTAGAAGGACTGATGCTGAAGCTGAAGCTTCAATTCTTTGGTCACCTGATGCAAAGAGCTGACTCTTTGGAAAAGACCCTAATGCTAGGAAAGATTGAGGGCAGAAAGAGAAGAGGCAACAGAGGATGAGAAGTTGGATGGCGTGATCGACTCGATGGACATGAGTTTGAGTAAACTCTGGGAGACAGTGCAGGACAGGGAAGCCTGGTGTGCTGCAGTCCGTGGAGTCGCAAAGAGATGGGACACGACTGAGGGACTGAACAACAATCTCTCAGTCAATTAAAGAGTTTCCCCTTTCACAGCTTGCTCTTGTGAAGCCTATAGTAGGCAAGGGGAGCACAGTTTGACCAATAAGGTTATGCTTCCTCAGCTTTCCACAGGTTTATCCCTGTCCTCAAGGCTGTTTCTGCTTCTTCGCCTGTGAGGGGGGTGGATGGGAATGGACACGGAATCTGAAGGGCCAGAGCTGCCCGGCGCTCCTCCTCCCTCTGCACCCTGGGGAGTTCTTTGGAAGCCTCACTGCAGGGAATCTTCCCTCTGCACTTCCTCGGTGCAGGGGGGCGGGTTTTCTCGCTCATGCCTTTAGGTTCCCCTCAGGTCCAGTCCTTGGGGGTCCTCTGCAGCCTCCTTTGGGTATAGCACCTGCCGCCACCCGTGGATGTGTGCCTGCTCCCGTCAGCGGCTTTGCTCACCCTCAGTCGGGGCCAGCTGATGTCCTCAGGTGAGAGTGGTCATCCCAGCTCTGAGCCGCTGGTTCTGTGGAGGATAGCCAGGTTCTCTCACAAGCTCCTTCCCCCATGCTGTGCTGGAGCCCGTGGAGCCTCTTGACCCCGGTGCCGCGTCCCTGTGGTCCTCACCTTCCCGCATAGACTGGTGGAAGGAAGGTGGTGGGGGGTGGCTAATCGGGGATTACAGAGCCCCGATAGCTCTGTTTAAGTATATCAACTCTTAACACTCTGAGTTATAATTCTGATTAATGTTCTTCTTTTAAATCATATAGTTTTCTTTTTTTGTTTTTTATTTTCATTTTTACTTTATTTTGCTTTACAATGCTGTATTGGTTTTGCCATACATTGACATGAATCAGCCATGGGTGTACATGAGTTTCCAATCCTGAACTCCCTTCCCACCTCCCACCCCTTATCATCTCTCTGGATCATCCCCATGCACCAGCCCCAAGCATCCTGTATCCTGTATCGAACATAGACTGGCGGTTCGTTTCATATATGATATTATACATGTTTCAATGCCATTCTCCCAAATCATCCCACCCTCTCCCTCTCCCATAGAGTTCAAAAGTCTGTTCTATACATCTGTGTCTCTTTTGCTGTCTCGCATACAGGGTTATCATTACCATCTTTCTAAATTCCATATATATGTGTTAGTATATGGTATTGGTGTTTTTCTTTCTGGCTTACTTCACTCTGTATAATAGGCTCCAGTTTCATCCACCTCATTAGAATGGATTCAAATGTATTCTTTTTAATGGCTGAGTAATACTCCATTGTGTATATGTTCCACAGCTTTCTTATCCATTCATCTACTGATGGATATCTAGGTTGTTTCCATGTCCTGGCTATTATAAACAGTGCTGCAATGAACATTGGGGTACACGTGTCTCTTTCAATTCTGGTTTCCTTGGTATGTATGCCCAGCAGTGGGATTGCTGGTCATAAGGCAGTTCTATTTGCAATTTTTTAAGGAATCTCCATACTGTTCTCCATAGTGGCTGTACTAGTTTGCATTCCCACCAACAGTTTAAGAGGGTTCCCTTTTCTCCACACCCTCTCCAGCCTTTATTGCTTGTAGATTTTTGGATCGCTGCCATTCTGACTGGTGTGAAATGGTACCTCATTGTGGTTTTGATTTGCATTTCTCTGATAATGAGTGATGTTGAGCATCTTTTCATGTGTTTGTTAGCCATCCGTATGTCTTCCTTGGAGAAATGTCTATTTAGTTCTTTGGCCCATTTTTTGATTGGGTCGTTTATTTTTCTGGAATTAAGCTGCATAAGTTGCTTGTATATTTTTGAGATTAGTTGTTTGTCAGTTGCTTCATTTGCTATTATTTTCTCCCATTCCGAAGGCTGTCTTTTCACCTTGCTTATAGTTTCCTTTGTTGTGCAGAAGCTTTTAACTTTAATTAGATCCCATTTGTTTATTTTTGCTTTTATTTCCAGAATTCTGGGAGGTGGATCATAGAGGATCCTGCTGTGGTTTATGTCGGAGAATGTTTTGCCTACGTTCTCCTCTAGGAGTTTTATAGTTTCTGGTCTTACGTTTAGATCTTTAATCCATTTTGAGTTTATTTTTGTGTATGGTATTAGAAAGTGATCTAGTTTTCTTAGCAGCTTTATTTGCTCTGGGAGGTCACAATTAGATCTGTTTTGTGCGTATGTCTCCTAGTATGTTTTCAGTGTCCAAAAGGGTAGTATTATATACTTTTTCTCTTTTTCCCCTCAATAGCTTTGTATTGGATTTGACCTAGATCTTTATCTGTTGCTCATATTTATGTGAAACTAATTTTCCTAAGCTTTTAGAAGTTATGGCTCTATTACTCAAGGTAGTTTTCTTAATTTTTAGTTCTCTCTTTAGTTTTCTGTTTTGGGGTGTTAGGGCATATACTCACTTGCTCTTTAGTTTTCTGTTTTGGGAGTGTAAAGGCATATACTCATCTGCTCTTTGAGGTTTCCTGGCTCTGTTTCCCTTTCCCTACTTACCTGGGTCCTCTCTTCCATGTTTCTACAGTGCCCAAATTTTTACTGAATTTTTACTTTATTCCAAGAAGTTTCTGCCTACTGTGGGACTTTCAGAGGGAAATTCTGGCTTGACAATTCATGTGACCCAAACTGCTTCAGTCTTTTTCAGACTTGACTGTAGGGTCTCTTGCAGCAGTCATCAGCCATTTATAGTTTTTTTTTTTTTTTTTTTAACACTGCACTGTATCTTTGTTGTAGCACATGGGCTTAGTTGCCCCACAGCATGTGGGATCTTAGTCCTTGACCAGGGATAGAGCCTGCATCCTCTGTATTGGAAGGCAGATCCTTATTGGAAGGCAGAACCGCTGCACCACCAGGGAAGTTCCCATGCACTATTGAGTGGTCAAAAAGCTTCCAGTTTGGGGTGCTGTTTTCAAATTGGTGGGTCCTGTTCCCCAGGGGATACCTGTACACTGTTTTGCTCTTTCATTTTTTAGACCCACAGACACCCCATTTCTTCTCTCTGTCTTCTCCCACACAGACACTGATGACATGCAGGTCTTGTGGATGCTGTCACTTTATTGTTACTGCTTTATTTAGGGATGTGGGGGTCTTTTGTGGGGGTCTTTCTTGTGGTTTTGTTGCAAAGTTGTCTTGCGCTCCCATCTAGTTGATTGCTCTTTTTACATGAAGATTCTTTACAAAAGTAGTTTATTATATAAACATGAAATGATAGCCCTAGTAAAATAACAAATTGGATTCTTTTATGAACAATATGTTATGTTATTCTTCTGTCTTTAAAATCAAGTGTTGTGATTCAATGGAAAGGATAATGTTAAATTATTTATTCCCCAGTTCAATAGCCAGTAAGAACCAATGCCTAAATGTTTCTTTCATTAAGTCTGTTCTATTATAGAATTATGTAAGTTGTCAAAAGTAGTGCAGGAGCCTGAAGCTAGGAGTAGTGGAGCCGTTACCATCCCTAGGCTGGAAGCTACATTAGCAGGGTGTGTGTGTTGGTGGTGGGGGGAGAGTGGGTATTAATACTTCCTTGAGAGAACCAATGACTTTCTTTTGAGGGACACAGATAAGTTGAGGTGATTTTCCAAGGAGAGAATTAGGGACACAATATCCTGACCATATTGTCTTCTCTTTTCATTTTCTGCTTGAGCATCCTTATTGGCTGAACACAAAATGTATGAGTGCTTGTGGGGTAAGACTAGGGTGAAAGGAGAGATAAGGTTGCTTATATTAAACAAATATAAAATAACCAGTATACTATTTGTCTCATTGGATAGAACTGTCTCAGGCTAAACTTGAATTTATGGCTTATAAATATGTCATGTTGATTTAACAATATATCTTCCCACTACTGAAACAGAAATCACTCTTCTTACCTGTATACTTGGCTGTTAACTATTAATAGATGAGGGTGAATTTATATTTTTAGCCCCATCTTCTCCTTCAAATATTACTCATTAAAAAATTAACCAAGGTATTTGGAAATAAAAGGTAAATTCAGAAAACCCAATTATTAGTTATGAAAATTTTAAAGATCTTTTTATCCACCAGTTTATATACATGCTAATTTATGTGCATAGCCAACTATGTCATGAACTTATTCTAGTATTGAAATGATAATACTTTACCCCAGCTCATCTTTGTTGACCATAATGATGACATCAAAAGATCTTTCATCTGTTACCATGATGATTGCTTAAGTATATATATTTCTCAAGATAAGTTGGGTTATGCAGCTGGTACCAGATCGCTCCAATCTCAGTGGCTTAGAACAGGAGACCTCTGCTCCTCACAGTTATTCATGGCTCCAAAGTTAAGACTGCACTACCATCTCATGCTACTTTCATTTCATAATGTGTTTATTAGTCAGCATAGCAGGTGGAGAACTCTGAAGGGCCTTGTGCCAATAATTAAATATTCCTGCCTGGAAAAAGGCATGAACACTTCCACTCATAACGTTGTCTAGAATTAGTTTTTAGACCCTGCCTGACTCAATGGACATGAGTTTGAGTAAGCTCCAGGAGTTGGTGATGGACAGGGAAGCCTGGTGTGCAGCAGTCCATGGGGTTGCAAAGAGTCGGACACGACTGAGCAACTGAACTGAACTGAATCCCAAGTATGCCTGGAGGTACAGTATTATGTGTCCGGGAGGAAGACCTGGATACTAGTGAGCATTAATAATGTCTATCAACGTATGAGGTTCTTTTGTGTTGCAGGAGATCAAGACATCTTGTGAATTGCCATCTTTTTTTTTTTTTTTTTTTGTACATTCTCTTTGGATACTCAGCCTCTAATCTTAACCCTTTAACACCTGGTACCAAATTTCTTTCTTCCCCAGGTCACCTATGGTGGAGCTTTATTCAGAGAGCATCCTAAATTCTGAATCTGTCTTAAGATGATCACATACTTCAACTTGAAGACTAAACTTGAAACAGACTACAAAAGACAAGGACTCCTTTACTCTAAACACATAAATGAGGTTTGAATGAAAATGACTGTGAAGTACAGTAATCTAGCAACTGTGAGAGATGTCACCCAGAAGATGAGAATGATTTAGAGATGCCACATGTTGCTCTTCTTCATAGAAGACACAGAAGACCATCCAGAGTATGCATTCAATACACACTCCCCGAGGAGGAGGAGGAGGGAGAGGAGGAGGAGGGGGAGGAGGAGGAGGAGGGGAGATGCATGCTGAATCATGTCTGACTCTCTTTATGGCCTCATGACTGCAGCCCACCAGATTCCTCTTTCCATGGAATTTTCCAGGCAAGAATACTGGAGTGGGTTGCCATTTCCTTCTCCAGAGGATCTTCCCGACCCAGGAATGGAACCCACAACTCCTGTGTCGCTTCATTGGCAGGTAAATTCTTTAGCACTGCACCACCTGGGAAGCCCCTTATGCACACCCCTAAACGATCTCCAAATTACAGAAAATGGCTGGTTGCTAACTTCAGTTTCTTTGAGTCATCACTGTGCTTCTCAGTATGAAGAAAATTAGATCCTCAGGGAACTTTGACTCTGTCTCTGAAATAGTTTGTGTATTGATTGGGAAAATTGGTTACTGTATTATTCCAAGTTCCTTTCATCATTTTTATTATTGCCTAGGCTGTGAAAATATTAATATGAAGGGACATGAAGATTAATATGTATAAATTTATTTAATATATTGTTTATTATGTAGAAGTCAATACTAAATTGGAGTTTTTTGGTACTGAATCAGTGCTTGGAAAGATTCAAAAATTTTAGGTCAAAAGGTGAAAATCCTCCTCTTCATTCCACTGAGCAGGGATACTAATTCCTAGGAAACCTTTTGGTGATAAGGCATTTCCAAAGTGTTAATTAAGGAGCAGGCCCGTCCAAGTAAGTTCTTTGATTTTTAGTTGTATTGGAAACATCACAAACTATCTTGATGAAAACAACTTTCTTTTGCTTCCCCAACAGAATTCTTAGATTTCTGACTTGGCAAAGTGCAATCATTTTCATTACTTTCAGATCATTATTTATATAATTCTGTGTAGCTTTCCAGCATTTCTTGCCTAATGGTTCTTAAAGTCAACAATCTGAGCAATTTGGGGAGATATTGTGTCAGTGTGGTGTGTTGAGGAATTAAGCTTTGATGAAGACCATTCCATTCTGTATTTTTACAGTGCATGAACAGAGAGAGTGGAATGGTCACTACTAGGGTGGAAATCGGAAATTTTATCTATAGGAGCTTTAGATATGAACTTGATGAGAAAAAGCTAGCAACAAAATCAATATAAAGGAAATGCTATCTTTCTAAGCTTGCTTGCAACTTCATTTTACTTTTGAAATATTAGATTTCAAAAATAATATTTTCTTATTATTAAAAAATTAAGTGCTATGCAAATATTTAACAGTAAGTGAAATTCCCGTACCACCTCATCCTTCAGAAGTAACTGTCATTAATAGTTTGTCTATGTTCTTTATACTCTTCCAGAATTTAGGTTTTATTTTTTATCAGATTCTTCTCCTCTTGTTCCTCTTCCCTCTCCTCTGATGTCCTCCTCTCCTCCTCTTTTTCCCCTTCCTCCTCCTCTTCATTCTCCTCTCCTTTCTCCACTTCCCTATATCCCCCATTCTCATTCTCCACTCTTTTTTTCTTTCTGTCCTCTGAATTAATACCTGTAATATTGCTGGTTCAAAGATTCTGAACTTTCAGAATTTTAGTAGATTGTCAGTAAATGTTTTTCCAATTGATATATTATTAATTACTCTGCCAAGTAAAGTTGTATTCATTAATACTGTCTATAATCTATCATTGGTCGTTATTAATCTTTGTTAATTCCGTTTTACTTTAAATTTCTTTAATTGTTAGGTTCAGCTCCTTTTTATAAGTTTATTGGCCCACAGAATTTTTTCTACAAGTTGCCTGTTGATATGTATCTTTTCCCTATTTGGTTATTTGTCTTTTTAAATACAGACTTCTATATAATGTTAATAGGCTTCCTAGGTGGCGCTAGTGGTAAAGAATCTGCCTGCCAGTGTAGGCGACACAAAAGACACGGATTCAATCCCTGGGTCAGGAAGATCCCCTGGAGTAGGGAATGGCAACCCATTCCAGTAATCTTGCCTGGAAAACTCCATAGACAGAGGAACCTGGTGGGCTACAGCCCATGGGGTTGCAAAGAGTCTGACAAGACTGAGCACACAATATATATATATTATATTATTATATATATAAATATAATTATATTTATATTAAATATAAATATATTATTATATAATATATCATATGTATAATATATATCATATTAATCTGTTAATATATGATATATTAACATATGATATATAAATATGTTACATATATTAACATATATTAGAGATGTTAGACTTTTGTCTTTTCTGTGTGTTTTTTGTTTGTTTGTTTTTTTAGTGTGTTGTCTGTACTTTTCTCTGATCACTCTCTTCTTTATTTTGTTATGGTATATTTTGCCTTGCAGAAGTTTCAAATTTTCATGTGAACATATGTGTCTATTATTTTATTGCTTCTAGATATCATATCATGCTTGGAAATACCTCCTGAATTCTAAGTTTATGACACATATTAGCCATTGCTTCCTTTAGTTTTTTGTGAATTTACTTTTTTGCCTTGTATATAAATTATGGATATAAGTCATGGATTCACTTTCCCAATTTGCTGTCCTTTTCCAGATGACTGGATAATTGTACAAGCCTCTTCTTTCTGTAGTCCATTTTTCTCTCCACTAATTTGAAATACCATCCTTATCAAATACGTTTACATATACTTGAGTCTATTTTCTTTTATTCTGTCTATTTCTGTGCTGATCCTGGGATGTTTTATTATTGTAGCTTGAATATATTTGAATATTTAAAGGGACTTCCACTTAATTTTGTTCAAGTTATAGACCCAATTTTAAAAGTACAGTGGCAATATTGATTTTTATAACACTGATTTATCCCTGGTGGCTCAGAGGTTAAAGCATCTGCCTGGAATGCTGGAGACCCAGGTTCAATCCCTGGGTCAGGAAGATCCCCTGGAGAAGGAAATGGCAACCCACTCCAGTACTCTTGCCTGGAGAATCCCATGGAGGGAGGAGCCTGGTAGGCTGAAGTCCATGGGGTCGCAAAGAGTCAGACACGACTGAGTGACTTCACTTTACTTCACTCACTTTGATAAAAAAGATACCTTTAAGTAAGTGAATCTTTTTACCCCCAAACAAAATGAAACTCATTTTTCAAGTCTTCTTTTATGGCCTTCTTTGGAATTTTATACTCTTTTTCTCATCAGTTCAGTTCAGTTCAGTTGCTCAGTCATGTCTGACTCTCTGCGACCCCATGTACTGTAGCATGCCAGGCCCCCCTGTCCATCACCAACTCTCGGAGTTTACTCAAACTCATGTCCACTGAGTCGGTGATGCCATCCAACCATCTCATCCTCTGTTGTCCCCTTCTTCTCCTGCCCTCAATCTTTCCCAGTATCAGGGTCTTTTCAAATTAGTTAGCTCTTCACATCAGGTAGGCAAAGTATTGGAGTTTCAGCTTCAACATCACTCCTTCCAATAAACATTCAGGACTGATTTCCTTTAGGATGGACTGGTTGGATCTCCTTGCAGTCCAAGGGACACTCAAGAGTCTTCTCTTCAAAAGCATCAGCTCTTCAGTGCTCAGCTTTCTTTATAGTCCAACTCTCACATCCATACATGACTCCTGGAAAAGCCATAGTTTTGACTAGACCGACCTTTGTTGGCAAAATAATGTCTCTGCTTTTTAATATGCTGTCTAGGTTGGTCATAACTTTTCTTCCAAGGAGCAAGTGTCTTTTCTTTTCACAGCTGCAGTCAACATCTGCAGTGATTTTGGAGCTCCCCAAAATAAATTCTGTCACTGTTTCCACTGTTTCCCCATCTATTTGCCATGAAGTGATGGGACCAGATGCCATGATCTTAGTTTTCTGAACGTTGAGTTTTAAGCCAATTTTTTCACTGTCCTCTTTCACTTTCAAGAGGCTGTTTAGTTCTTCTTGACTTTCTGCCATAAGTAAGGTATCATCTGCTTATCTGAGGTTATTGATATTTCCCCCAGCAATCTTGATTCCAGAAAATCCAGAAAAATCCAACAAAGAATTGGATTAATGATTTACTGAACATGGCCCCACCCATCAGAACAAGACCCAATTTCCCCCTCAGTCAGTTTCTCCCATCATGAAACTTCTATAAGCCTCTTAGCCTTCTCCATCAGGGGGCAGACAGACTGAAAACCACAATCACAGAAAAGTAACCAATCTGATCACATGGACAGCCTTGTCTAACTCAATGAAACAATGAGCCATGCTGTGTAGGACCACCCAAAATGGACAGGTCATGGTGGAGAGGTCTGACAAAACGTGGTCCAGTGAAGAATGGCAAACCCCTTCAGTATTCTTGCTTTGAGAACTCCATGAACAGTATGAAAAGGCAAAAAGATAGGACACTGAAAGATGAACTCCCCCAGACAGTAGGTGCCCAGTACGCTACTGGAGATCAGTGGAGAACTAACTGCAGAAAGAATGAAGAGATGGAGCCAAAGTAAAAACAGTTATGGATGTGACTGGTGATGGAAGTAAAGTCTGATGCTATAAAGAGCAATACTGCATGGTAACCTGTAATTCATGGTCCATGAATCAAGGTAAATTGGAAGTGGTCAAACAGGAGATGGCAAGAGTGAACATCAATATTTTAGGAATCTGTGAACTTAAATGGGCTGGAATGGGTGAATTTAACTTAGATGACCATTATATCCACTACTGTGCTCAAGAATTCCGTAGAAGAAATGGAGTAGCCATCATAATCAACAAAACAGTCTGAAATGCAGTACTTGGATGCAGTCTCAAAAATGACAGAATGATCTCTGTTCATTTCCAAGGCAAACCATTCAATATCACAGTAATCTGAATCTATGCCCTGACCAATAATGCTGAAGAAGCTGAAGTTGAATGGGTCTATGAAGACCTACAAGACCTTCTAGGACTAACATCCAAAAAAGATGTCCTTTCATTATAGGAGACTGGAATGCAAAAGTAGGAAGTCAAGAAATACCTGGAGTAATTGGCAAATTGGCCTTGGTGTACAGAATGAAGCAGGGCAAAGGCTAACAGAGTTTTGCCAAGAAAACACATTGGTCATGGCAAACACCGTCTTCCAACAACACAAAAGAAGAGTCTACACATGGACATCACCAGATGGTCGACAACAAAATCAGATTGATTATATTCTTTGCAGCCAAAGATAGAGAAGATCTATACAGTCAGCAAAAACAAGACCAGGAGTGGACGGTGGTTTAGATCATGAACTCCTTATTGCCAAATTTAGACTTAAATTGAAAACCACTAGACCATTCAGGTATGACCTAAATCAAATCCCTTACAATTATTCGGGGGGAGTGATAAATAGAATCAAAGGATTTGATCTGATAGACGGAGTGCCTGAAGAACTATGGATGGAGGTTCATGACATTGTTCAGGAGGCAGTAATCAAGACCTTCCCTAAGAAAAAGAAATGCAAAAAGGCAAAATGGTTGTCTGAGGAGGCCTTACAAATAGCTATGAAAAGAAGAGAAGTGAAAAGCAAAAGAGAAAAGGAAAAATATACCCATTTGAATGCAGAGTTCCGAAGAATAGCAAGGAGAGACAAGAAAGCCTTCCTCAGTGATCAATGCAAAGCAATAGAGGAAAACAATGGAATGGGAAAGACTAGAGATCTCTTCAAGAAAATTAGAGATACCTAGAGAACATTTCATGCAAAGATGGGCACAATAAAGGACAGAAATGGTATGGACCTAACAGAAGCAGAAGATATTAAGAAGAGGTGACAAGAACACACAGAACTATACAAAAAAGATCTTCATGACCCAGATAATCACAGTGGTGTGATCACTCACCTAGAGCCAGACATCCTGGAATGTGAAGTCAAGTGGGCCTTAGGAACCATTACTACCAACAAAGCTAGTGGAGGTGATGGAATTCCAGTTGAGCTATTTCAAATCCTGAAAGATGATGCTGTGAAAGTGCTGCATTCAATATGCCATCAAATTTGGAAAACTCAGCAGTGGCCACAGGACTGGAAAAGGTCAGTTTTCATTCCAATCCCAAAGAAAGGCAATGCCAAAGAATGCTCAAACTACCACATAATTGCACTCATCCCACATGCTAGCAAAGTAATGCTTAAAATTCTCCAAACCAGGCTTCAACAATATGTGAAACCGTGAACTTCCAGATGTTCAAGCTGATTTTAGGAAAGGCATAGGAACTAGAGATCAAATTGCCAACATCCGTTGGATTATCAAAAGAGCAAGAGAGTTCCAGAAAAACATCTACTTCTGCTTTATTGACTATGCCAAAACCTTTGAGTGTATGGATCACAACAAACTGTGGAAAATTCTGAAAGAGATGGGAATACCAGACCACCTGACCTGCCTTCTGAGTATCCAGGTCAAGATGCAACATTTAGAATGGACATGAAACAACAGACTGGTTCCAAATCGGGAAAGGAGTACATCAAGGTTGTATATTGTCACCCTGCTTATTTAACTTTTTCTCATAGGGACTATGTATTTCTGATCAATATTCCCAGGATATTTTGTATTTTTTGTTTCTATTATACATATTTTCATTATGTTTTATAAGAATATATCAAATTATTGATTTTTGTATATTTATTTTTAATCCAGCTCTATGCTGAATATTTTGTTTCCTGCTAGTACTTTTAAAGTTGCTTCCCTTTCACTTTCCAGAGAGACAAATACCTGTAAATAGTAATCACTTGCCTTTTTTTTTTTCTATTGTTGAATCTTAGTCCAGTGCTCTGTTTTCAGAGTTTTTCCAGTGCAAATACAGTTGTTGTGGTAATGTTAGGCATCTTTTCATCCTGCTGCTTACTTTAATATTTCTGTTTCTAGTACCTAAATTAAGCATAATGCTGACTTTTGAATTGTATGTGTATCATGTTAATTAATTATGAATGTTTACTTTATTGAAATTTTTTAATATAAAAAGCGATTGATTTAAATCCAACTTTTATAAATAATTAAATTGTATCCAATGCCTTTTTGCTGTTTACTTAGATAAAGGCTTCCCTCGTGGCTTAGCTGGTAAATAATCTGCCTGGAATGTGGGAAACCTGTCTATCCCTAGGTTGGGAAGATCCCCTGGAGAAAGGAAAGGTTACCCGCTCCAGTATTCTGGCCTAGAGAATTCCATGGACTGTACAAAGAGTCAGACGTGACTGAACAACTTTCACTCACTAGATGAGTGTATGGTGAATATTATTAATAGCATTCTTAATATTGATCCATCCCTGCCCTTCTGGAATGGCTATAACTAGATAAGTGAAATTAACCTATATTTTCTTTTTTAAAGGTATCTTTGTATGATTACAGTAGCAGTGCTATCTAAATTCATAAATGATCAGGGAAGCATTTCTCTTTTTTTTCTACTGCATTCCAACGTAGCTTAAATAGGAATTTTATTTCTTAGAAATTTGAAGCAATTTATTTCTGAAATTATCAGGCCTTGGTCACATTTAGGGACGTAGCTCTATAAAAATCAAAATAACCAGTAATCATGGACTACATTAAATAATCTTTTAATTTCCTCTTGGACTTATCTTCATGATTTTTGTTAATTTTTAATGGATTTGAACTGTCCATTTTATCTTGAGCTATTTCCTTGTGAAAGTCAGAAAGCTGCTGTGGTAACAGGTGACATATACAAGACTGGCAATTGGGAAAATGTAGTAGTAGAAATTAAATGTTGTCTTGATTTTCATTGTGAAGTTGGAAGCAAAATTATAATCAAGAGTGAGGATGCAGGAGATGTTGGGAGTTTGAGGAGAAATGAGAAAAAGTAAAATGAATTTCTAGTAGAGTAGAAAATGAATAGGCTATAGAAGTGTAGGATGATAGTAAGAGAGCATTAGGGGATTGTTTGGGGTTCATGATCATGAATTCAAAGTGATGCCAATTGAGGTAGTTATGTGGGTTTTTTTTAAAGCCATATTCAGCTGCAGAAGTGCAGACATGGGGTGGTTGAAAGGTTAGATTTAACCAAGTTTAGACATTTCCTAAGTATTTATAATGATGAAGGAGAAGGATGAGAGAGCTAAGGATTATGAAAGTAAAGCTAGTTAAAGAAGGGAGAGAAATAACAATAAGGTGAGATACAGTGGAAACTGATAAGGCTGGAGTCCTAAAGGGGCCAACGGATTGTTTTAGTTCGTGAGCAGATCGAGTGAAAAGAACAAAAGAAGGTGGTTATCCAATAGTAAGACAGGTGAAATAATGAATATGGAGAGGCTAAAGTTATAATAAAGCTATGTTATTATGTTATGTTTTATAATAATAAAATCTATGGAAGTAGATGGCTAAAATAATGTGGAAAACAGTATCACCAGAGGAGAGAGGTTCAGGGAACTGAGAAGCTTGGGACTTGAAAAGATTGTCTACATGTATGTTGAACTCGCCAAAAATTAAGAAAGGTATAGTCTGGAGAGAAGGACAGCGAGTCAGATGTGAAAGTCTTTGAGGTACAAGAGTGAATAATGTAATTGAAGATCTGTAGACAGAGCAGAATTGAGGGATCGGAGGTAATATAATCTGATGTCATGAAACATACAGCTGAAGGTTTTTAGATGGACATGAGAAAGGAATAAGCAACAGAGAGGCTATCCACCTCAGTCCCAAGCTCAGGGACTGAGGGAGAAATCAGTTTTTTCCTGCTAATGACAAAGGGCTCTGCAGGAAGCAGTGCCTTTAGGGCAATGCTGACTGTGCTGTGTGTGCGCACGCTCAGTTGTGTCCAACTCTTTGTGACCCCATGGGCTGTAGCCTGCCAGGCTCCTCTGTCCATGGAATTCTCCAGGTAAGAATACTGGAGGGGGTTGCCATTTCCTCCTCCAGGGAATCTTCCTGACTTAGAGACGGAACCTGCATCTCCTGTGGCTCTTGCATTGGCAGATGGATTCTTTAATGCTGAGCCACAGGGGAAGCCTAGGACAATGCCAGATTTCCTTTGGAGTAAGAAGAGAAGAGAATCAGAGAAGGGGCTGGGGATGTTTGGGATTGTGCCAATAATAGAGTCCCAAAACTCTAGTTAGTAAAAAGACTCCTGGAGGGTTGGGAGAAGAGAATAGGTGAGGAGCTAGCAGAACCTTATGGGGTTTCAAAGGTAGGAGATGAGGGTATACCTAGCCATCTGCGACTGCAGAGATAACATATACAAGGCTAAAGGCTATAGTGAGATTCACCCTTATTATATGATTCAAGGCAGAAAATGGTAGCAGCCTAAGTGTTTGGGGCAGGAACAATTGGGTGCTTGAAGCTCCCTCTTGATCCTGTTGACAGAGGCAACAGGAAATAAGGAAGTGGATCTGTTGCCCTATATCATAGGGTTGCATTCCCCTGAACTAGAGCACAGTCTGCTCTTGATGGGAGAGGCTCTGCTTTGAACTTTGAATCTAAGTGGAATTGGGATTCTGGGGGAGCTTGTTGTTATTTAATGTTGAAAGACAGCCACACCCCCACCCCAGCATCACTGGTAATCTAGGTCTCAGGCTCTGTGAAAACCCCTCCTTGATGCCTGATGTGGGGATAGGGTCACAAATGACTCTTGATCCTCTGTTTGTCAGAGAGTGGGTAAGCTCCTCATCATGCTTATATGGGCATTGTTCAAATTGTCCCCTGAAGACTTAAATGGAAGGTAAGATTTCTTGTGTGTGTGTGTGTGGTGGGGTAGGGTGGAGGGCAGTGATGTGTGAGCTCGGATAGCAGGCAGTCTGTAGCTTTAGTTCAGATATGTTGCTTCTACCCACTTTCCAGAAATGATCAATCATCTGTCTTTAGACATCTTTCATTGTGGGTGTGTATGTGTGGGTGTGAGGTTGGGATAATATATGAGAAAGGGGTACTGCCTTCTAATTTTGTTTTAAAGATCATAATTATGGATTTTCCCAGTTAGGTTCATACGAAATAAAGATGACACATGGCCTGTTACCATCTTCAACCTTGTCTCATTGATTGTCCTTGGATGTACAGATAATACTCAAGTGGATGCTTTTTTTTTTTCCTTCAAGGTTTAATTTGACACTGGTATTTACCCTTTTTACTGAAGGGACGTTATCTTGTAAAACAAAACCTGATCAACATTATGGAGATGGATTTCAGTTCTCAACATTTCCCTGTGGTTGTGTCCAAATTGCACTGTTTATGGAAGAGTAGATATTATTGGAAGTCTTTATTTTAGATTGTGGTAGTACCCTCGTATTATTGTGGATGAGATTTTTGTAACTAACTCAGGTTCATTTCTTTATTTTAATAGACTTCAGGGAGGGTGGTTCTCTATACATTTTCTCATG
This sequence comes from Oryx dammah, assembly GCF_014754425.2. Classification (NCBI taxonomy): domain Eukaryota; kingdom Metazoa; phylum Chordata; class Mammalia; order Artiodactyla; family Bovidae; genus Oryx; species Oryx dammah. Next base: position 7,118,350 of record NW_024080603.1, on the reverse strand, counting down.
GTGCCATCTTCTAGCAAGTCCTGGCTTGTGTGTCTTTTCCTAACTACATAACTGAGTGTTGTGATTTCAAAGGCTTTCATTTATGTCACTAGAGTATGTGTTGACTAAAATAATTATATCAATGTCAGTAAAGAACATGAATAACTAGGTGATATTGATGTTTGCACCTATTTGTGCTGCGTACACACAGTTTTAATTGAAGTTCAAAACCTTTTAGTGCATAGCATCATGAATACTGTGACTGATTTGAAATATTGAAAATATTTTGAGGGTAAAATATTTTGCAGTTTTATTTGTTTTCTGCTGCTGTGTAACAAATGACTACAAGAAGCTTGAAATAATGTGATACTTTACCATTTACCATATAATAGCTTACCATTCTGTGGGTTAGAAGTCCAGTATGGAATGCCTGGATTCTGTGCTTAGAGTATCACACGGTGTTGGCCTGAATGAGTTATCTTTTGGAGACTCTGGAAAAATCTGTTTCTAAACTCATTTTTGTTGGCAATTTTTTTTTTTTTTTTTAGACTGTGCTATGGGGCTTGTAGAATCTTAGTTCCCTGACCAGGGATTAAATCCAGGCTTCCTGCAGTCAGAATGTAGAGTCCTAACCATTGGACTGTCAGGGAAATCCTGGCAGAGTTCTGTTCCTTGCAGTTGTAGACTTGAGAAGAGGTCCTCTTTTCCTTTCTGGCTGTCAGCTGGGGGCTGCTCTTAGTTCCTGTGGACTACCTCTTTCATCTTCAAAGCCAAAGTGGTAGGTGGAATAATGTGCCCCATCCTCCTCCCCAGCCCCAAAGATCTCGATATCCTAATCCCTGAAACCACATGTGAATATGTTACCTTTTAGACAAAAGGAACTATGCAGATGTGATTAAATTAAGGTCTTGAAATGGGAGACTATCCTCAATTGTCTGGGTAAATTTGAGTAATCACAAAGGTCCTAATAGGAGAGAAGGCAATCAGAAGGCAGAGGCAGAGATAGGAGTGATGCAGCCAGGAACCAAGGGATGCTGAAGCCTCTAGAAGCTAGAAGAGCAAGGGACAGATTCTCCCTTGGAACAGACCAGCTGCTGACACTGTAATTTTAGCCTCTTCAGACTTATCCTAGATTTCTGACCTCCAGAACTAATATAAGAGAATAGATGCACATTGTTTTAAGTCGCTAAATTTCTCATGATTTGTTACAGCAGCAGTAAGAAATGAATATAACCTGCAATGGGAAATTTCTCCTTATTCACTCTCACTCACAATTTGAAGTTCTTTAACTTCCTCTTCTGATACCAGTGGATGAAAACTCTAGTTGTAAAAGGGGTTCATATGATTAGATCCAACCCAACCATATAATCTCTTAAATTTAAGGTCAACTTATTTGGGACCTTAATTACCTGCAAAATCCCTTCAGAGCAGAATTTTGGTTAGTGTTTGACTGAATAACTGGGAAAGGATGTGTGCACACCAAATGCCAGGAATCTTGGGGGACTGTCTTAGAGTTCTGCCTACCACAGAGATTAAAAACTTTAAAATATTTGAAGTATTTAAAGTATTTGAATCCTTCTCAGAATCTGTCTTTTCTTACTTTAATTTTTTTTTCTGATCACAAAGCCTATTGCTTTACAATGCAATAATATTTTTTAAAAAGTTTCCATGGCACTAATTTAGTCAAAGGACACATGCAATGAGTTTACTTTGGAGACCAGCCTCTGGAATTTTTCATGACTACTCTTTCCCTCAGGGCAGAACTCATGATTCCTTGATGTGTTTTTCTACTCTAGTCATTATTTAGATTTCTGAGTTACTACAACCTGTAATCTCCACTTCCTTGATTTATTTAAGTTTCTAATGAAGTACATAGTGTATTGTTGATGTTTATTGAATGAATAGCGGTCTCTGTTCCACTTTGTCTTGTGGCTATTTAGTGGGGTGTTTTGGCCTTTTCACAGTCATTTTAACTCTCAGCTATCTCAGGCAAATAGAATTCTTTGTCTCTGCCTACTTCTATCACTTATCTATCCTAAATAATATTTTTTTCTAATTATCTTAAAAATTAAATTCCTTTTTTGTTTTGTGATTGTTAATAAGCATTGTTTCATCTTCTTTGTTTACTATTTTGCATTTTTTCCTATTCCAATGAACTTTTGTGAATGGCAGGGAGTGTCCAATGAGAGGAAAATTACCTTCCTTAGATGTTCCCTCATAATTTATAAACAATGTTTATCTCATAAACTAAATTTTATTAGGAAAAATAAAATCTTGTGCCCTATGAAAAGTTAAAAATGAATTACACTTCTTTAAGAGACTCTGTTTTTATAAATATCTTCTTAATAGTCACTGTATAGTATTTTCAGTTTTCCAACTGGGACCAATGGAGGGACTCAAGTTAAAAGAAAAACGTCATAAGGTTTTCTGACTGTGCCAAATGCTTTCCTTTAAACTTCTTCAATATTTCATGAGGAAAATTTCACAAAAAAATATAACATTGATTTATCAGCTCTGTCTGGGGCCTAAAAACATGACAATTAAGAATAGAAATGTCTGAGTGGTAGAATATAGTGAGGAGGTTTACTTAAATTAGTTCCCTCTACCCAGGCCATCAGTGACCCTGCTCTGACAGAGTACTTAAGCACAAACACATTTCATTTAATGTGAAACCTAATCTTGCGAATTCGCCAAAAGAAAATGTCGGATTAGTGACTAATTTGCTTTCATCAGAATATTTATTAGAACCTCATTATATCAGGATATATGTAGCAAATATCATGGTTTCTGTATTTTTTAACATCCCAGTAGTACATCCTTGCATATCTCACCAGTTATACTAATAGATAAATGATGGTTAGTGTGAATTTCCATTTTACACATTTGAGAATTTTTAGTACTAAATGTGTAACTGAATAAGAAAATATATAAAGAAAAAGCTAATTTATTATTGGTGGTTGGCTTTCTAAGTATTTCTATAAATCATATTTTGAGAGAATTCTGGGTCAGTTGATTGCAATGTATGCATTGAATTAATCCTTTTTTACCACAATAATGCTGCATAAATACTCCAGCACTTCATGACTTATACAACAAGATGGAATTATTCTCATCTCAAATGTTTATATTTGACTGCAGAGAGATCCAGCCCAGAACAGCTGGGCAACTCTTCTTAAGGCACCAATTGCAGTTATATCAGTTTTATGTGCCTTTCACTGTTCTTGGACCAGTTTCTGCTCAGAGCACTTTCCTGTGGCAAAGAGCAGAAACTCTACAAGCATCATCCTCTGAGGTTCCTCTGGTCAAGGTCAGTCTCATGGCCAAGCCTGGAATCCATGGATATAACAAACCCATGGAGGAGTGGGAAGGATAGGAGTGAATATTTATTGAAGAGTAATCCAAACTATCCTGTAATTTTTTATTCTTTATGAGAAATGATATGTATGAGAAATGACATGTGAGATGGAAGGGATCCCTATTTGTGAAATCATATGCAGATACACTGAATCACTAAATATTATCCCTTCTTTTTCATGGCATTCAATAAGCTTAAGTGTAAATTTAAGTATAAATTTTCAAGTCCTTATTTTAGGACCTGAGGTAAGCTTTTTAGCAGCTATTTGCTTCATTTCTGTTTGTTTATCTACAGATGTAGGTATATCTGGTGGCTCAATAGAACCCATACAGTTTGTTTTTTTTTTTTGGTCTTATTTTTTCTCTAAGAATGAACGTATCTCAAGCAGGAGAGAAGAAATGGAAGAATGACTGTTTCACTAAACTGCTGTCCTAGGGCAGAATCCATATCTGTCTCTATTCCCTGCTGTCTCTACACTCAGCCCAGTACTTTGCTCTTTGTAGCCTCTCAATAAATATTAAACTGATTACTAACTTACAAGAAAGTCCTCTTGTGTCCAACCTCTGTTTCTGCTTGACATTTTTGGTAATATGTACACTCCCTGAGAATACAAGTGATGTTTTCTTTATTGTGGTAAAATATACATACCACACAGTTTACCATTTTAACCATATTAAAATATACAATTCAAGGTTATTGAGTACATTTTATGAGAAGAATTTCACAAAAATGATGACATCACTTTATAAGCCCTGCAATTACCATCACTACTATCTAGTTCCAATACTTTTTCATCACCTTAAATGGAAATGCTATTCACATCAAGCAGTTACTCCCCATCCTTCTTCCTCAAAGTCCCTGGTAAGATCAAAACTCTCTCTGTCTCTATGAATGTGCCTGTTTTGACCTCTCATACAAATGGACTCCTACAATATGTGGCTTTTAGTGTCTAGCCCCCTTCACTCAACATAATGTTTCAAGGTTTATCTATGGTATTTTCTGTTGTATGGCTATATCATATTTTGTTTATCCATTCATCAGTTATGGAATTTAGGCAAATAATATTTTATATACATGCTAATTGATTCTAGATGTTAGATGAACTCTAATAGGGTAACAATCTCTTATTTTTCCCCATAGAATATATGGGCAGGAATTATTTTGCAGAACTTAGTTGGAAAGGGAAGAAGAAAAAACTGGAAGACTTCTAGAAAAATAATATGAACACAGTATAGAGTGAATTCATGCCCAATTAAACTGATTTTTTTAAACTTCAATCTAGATTATTATGATCAGATATATTAGTCATCTGACAGCAATTTGGTAGGAAATCAGGAATAAGCAGCTGGTTATTTTAATTGTGACTTTAATCTTGCATTTTTCCTTATTTGCTGTGACATATCCCTTAATTTTCCCTGTAATAAAATAATAACAATATTCAAATAGTACTTTCGTGCCTCTTCCCATCTTTTCTGTGCCAGTGCTTTCCAGCTTCCTCCTGCTCTCCAAAAATGTTTTAAGCCCCAGATCATGTGAAATTCTGATTTAAGTTTAAAAATAATTCGCTCCTTGAAGGTTTATTACTCAATTAGAAACTGAAAGGTACTGCATGACTATTTGATTATCCATAGAGTCCAAGAGAAGTTTAAAAGCCTGGGGAAAATAAGATATATGAATAAAATGAAAGGAATTGGCATATGTAACTCAGCAGTGGCCACAGGACTGGAAAAGGTCAGTTCTCATTCCAATCCCAAAGAAAGGCAATGCCAAAGAATGCTCAAACTACCACACAATTGCACTCATCACATGTGCTAGTAAAGTAATGCTCAAAATTCTCTAAGCCAGGCTTCAGAAATACGTGAACTGTGAACTTCTGATGTTCAAGCTGGTTTTAGAAAAGGCAGAAGAACCAGAGATCAAATTGCCAACATACGCTGGATCATCGAAAAAGCAAGAGAGTTCCAGAAAAACATCTATTTCTGCTTTATTGACTATGCCAAAGCCTTTGACTGTGTGGATCACAATAAATTGTGGAAAATTCTGAGAGAGATGGGAATACCAGACCACCTGACCTGCCTCTTGAGAAATCTGTATGCAGGTCAGGAAGCAACAGTGAGAACTGGACATAGAACAACAGACTGGTTCCAAACAGGAAAAGGAGTCCGTCAAGGCTGTATATTGTCACCCTGCTTATTTAACTTATATGCAGAGTACATCATGAGAAACGCTGGACTGGAAGAAACACAAGCTGGAATCAAGACTGCCAGGAGAAATATCAGTAACCTCAATTATGCAGATGACACCATGCTTATGGCAGAAAGTGAAGAGGAAATCAAAAACCTCTTGATGACATGAAAGAGGAGAGTGAAAAAGTTGGCTTAAAGCTCAACATTCAGAAAACGAAGATCATGACATCTGGTCCCGTCACTTCATGGGAAATAGATGGGGAAACAGTGGAAACAGTGTCAGACTTTATTTTGGGGGGCTCCAAAATCACTGCAGATGGTGACTGCAGCCATGAAATTAAAAGATGCTTACTCCTTGGAAGAAAAGTTATGACCAACCTAGACAGCATATTCAAAAGCAGAGACATTACTTTGTCGACTAAGGTCCATCTAGTCAAGGCTATGGTTTTTCCAGTAATCATGTATGGATGTGAGAGTTGGACTGTGAAAAAGGCTGAGCGCCGAAGAATTGATGCTTTTGAACTGTGGTGTTGGAGAAGACTCTTAAGAGTCCCTTGGACTGCAAGGAGATCCAACAAGTCCATTCTGAAGGAGATCAGCCCTGGGATTTCTTTGGAAGGAATGATGCTAAAGCTGAAGCTCCAGTACTTTGGCCACCTCATGCGAAGAGTTGACTCATTGGAAAAGAGTCTGATGCTGGGAGGGATTGGGGGCAGGAGGAGAAGGGGACGACCGAGGATGAGATGGCTGGATGGCATCACTGACTCAATGGATATGAGTCTGAGTGAACTCCGGGAGTTGTTGATGGACAGGGAGGCCTGGCGTGCTGCAATTCATGGGGTCACAAAGAGTCGGACATGACTGAGCAACTGAACTGAACTGAACTGAACTCAGAAAACTAAGATCATGGGATCTGGTACCATCACTTCATGGGAAATAGATGAGGAAACAGTGGAAACAGTGTCAGAGTTTGTTTTCTTGGGCTCCCAAATCACTGCAGATGGTGATTGCAGCCATGAAATTAAAAGACACTTACTCCTTGGAAGGAAAGTTATGACCAACCTAGATAGCATATTCACAAGCAGAGACATTACTTTGCCAACCAAGGTCTGTCTAGTCAAGGCTATGGTTTTTCCTGTGGTCATGTATGGATGTGAGAGTTGGACTGTGAAGAAAGCTGAGCACCGAAGAATTGATGCTTTTGAACTGTGGTGTTGGAGAAGACTTGAGAGTCCCTTGGACTGCAAGGAGATCCAACCAGTCCATCCTAAAGGAGATCAGTCCTGGTGTTCATTGGAAGGACTGATGCTAAAGCTGAAACTCCAATACTTTGGCCACCTCATGTGAAGAGTTGACTCATTGGAAAAAACCCTGATGCTGGGAGGGATTGGGGGCAGGAAAAGAAGGGGACGACCGAGGATGAGATGGCTGGATGGTGTCACTGACTTGATGCACATGAGTTTGGGTGTGCATGCAGCCATCTCATCCTCTGTCGTCCCCTTTTCCTCCTGCCCCCAACCCCTCCCAGCATTAGAGTCTTTTCCAACTCTTTGCATGAGGTGGCCAAAGTACTGGAGTTTTAGCTTTAGCATCATTCCTTCCAAAGAAATCTGCCAGGAGCTAGCGTGAGGAATCCCGCCTGTGGCAAAAGTCATGAGGAAGGAGGCCTGACATACGCAAAGGCAGGATCAGGCCTCTGGGGTCCCCCTGGGCATTCTTGAGCATCTACCCCCAAAACCAGAGTCTGCTTACCTTACTGCATTATGCTTTCAGCTATACACTTCAGACATTACAGGGGGCTATCCCCCACCACCTCTCTCTAAAAAGGAGCTAACTTAGAGCTCCAGTTAATAAATCTCCTGGGCGTGACAAGAGTGTTTCAGTCCACAAGCTCCTCTGATGGCGCTCTAGCCTGCTGACCGGTTTATCCGGCCACATGTGATTGTTCACAGCCTCCCAACCGTGAGAGGCACGAGATGCCATCAACTTTCCAAATACAGATTCTTTTGAGAAGTTAGAAAATTATTAGTATAGTATTAGCGAGTTACTTAGAAATTATACCAGTGGAGGGATTCATTGTTGAGCCAATATTTGCTGCTAAGCCTCCATATCCTTTGCCCCTTATACACACTAATTGATATAACTAGCATATAGGAGAAATAAGTATTACCTTGATATTAATCACGTTAGACCTTAGGCTAAGTAAATTCTTTTCTTGATTATAGCCCACTGCACCTTTGCCCTGTAGGAATGCAACTTTATCTGGTACCTTTGGAGGGTGATGCCTGACTTAAGAAAAATCACCTTTGGAGAAAATAAGTTTTCTGGTTGACTAATCATCATCAGAAAGGGTCATAAAATGTTAGCAGGCCTCTTGGCCAGAAGATGATGTAAATCACCTGAGAACTGTATATCAGAAGGAATGCAGAAAGAAAGCATGGTTTCAATAAGGGTCAGGACTGCTGACCCCGCATGACTTTGTATTTTCCATTTATCTCTATGTATGACTTAAAGTATAAAAGCGGCCCTGGAAAATAAAGAAACGGACCAGTTCCTGGAAAGACTGGTTTCCCCCGTGTCGTCTTTTCTCGTTGTCTTCTTTTCTGGCTGAATTCGCATCTGGAGTGTGGAGGCTCGCCGGGCCTACTAATCTTGCCTGGGCTTCTAAGATCTGAATGGGGAGGCGCTTTGTGTCTCTGCTCCTCCGGGAGACGGGGAAGACGCCCATGGCCTACGTAGGCAGTGCAACCCCTTGTCTCAGGGTTTTATTGGTTTTCCGCTTAAACCAAGTTATTCAGCATCTTTTCTCCACTAATTTTCCTACTACACTATTCTTTTCTAATCTATCTTTATATCTCTAATTAAATAATTATTTCCTAATCACCAACTCTGCCCCTGCTTCAAATTACCCTGAATCCACCAGGGCTGGACCCCGGCAGAAATCCCAGGCCTGATCTCCTTTAGAATGGACTGGTTGGATCTCCTTGCAGTCCAAGGGACTCTCAAGAGTCTTCTCCAACACCACAGTTCAAAAGCATCAATTCTTCGGTGCTCAGCTTTCTTCACAGTCCAACTCTCACATCCATACATGACCACTGGAAAAACCATAGCCTTGACTAGACGGACCTTTGTTGGCAAAGTAATGTCTCTGCTTTTGAATATGCTATCTAGGTTGGTCATAACTTTCCTTCCAAGGAGTAAGTGTCTTTTAATTTCATGGCTGCAGTCACCATCTGCAGTGATTTTGATGTGTGTGATGTGATGTGAAGTCACTCAGTCATGTCTGACTCTTTATGACCCCATGGACTGTAGCCTACCAGGATCCTCCCTCC